>NC_137076.1:18811364-19232001 GCF_951640355.1 Cnephaeus nilssonii
CACACGGAACCGCTCTGTGAACTCCTCCCAGATGGCAGGCCGCAGCCCGTTGCCCACGGCCAGGCGCACCTGGTGCTGCCCCTCTGCCTCCCGCACTGGCTGCTTCAACAGGTAACGGCAGATCTCCCCGATGTACTGGACCACCTGGCAGGGAGGGAGCACGCCATGAGCCTGACACCCCAGGACAAGCCCTCCCCACCGCCCCCCATCCTGGGCGCTAGAACAAAACAGCCCTGAGGTTCATGACTGTAGGGAAACAGCCCAGTCCTCCAAAGGGGCCTGAACAGGCCTTCTACGTAAATGATGCATTTGGTTCCCCCTGCACCCCTCCACTGTCTCTCTACCCCCATGCTGCTTCCCGGGGACACCTTACGTGCTGCACGCAGGCTACGAAGGTGAGCCTCAGCATCGACACCCCACAGGGCAACTCAGCCCAGAGTCCATGTCCTCTACTCTGTCCTCCAGAGCCTGGCCAGCTGAACCCAGGCTGCACACAGCACCGCCCCTGGGGCCGGACCACTGTCAGGCACGTACTCTACGTACTCTGCTGCCTCTGAATCACAGCAGCCGAGCCTCACCCAGCTGCCCTCTGCAGGGAGTACCTGGACAGGAGCTGGGAGCTGATCATCAACCTGGGACCCCCAGCTAGGACACCTCTGCGTCAGGTAATTTTGTACAACCAAATAAGCCACACCTGCTTAACCACTTTATTTTTATTTATTTTTTTGTTAATTCTTAACCGAGGATATTTTTTCCATTGAATTTAGAGAGGGAGGGAGGGAGGGAGGGAGAGAAGGAAACAGAGAAGGAGGGGCGGAGGGAAGCAGCATTATGAGAGAGACACATCGACTGGTTGCCTTCCCCATGCTCCCTGACCGGGAGCGGGGATGGAACCTGCAACCCAGGTATATGCCCTTGACCGGGAATCAAACCCGCAACCCTTCAGTGCTCAGGCCAGCATTCTAATCACTGCGAGCAACACCGGCCAGGGCAGGGCTTTACCTTTTTAAAAATATATTTTTATTGACTTCAGAGAGAAAGGGAGAGGGAGAGATAGAAACATCAGTGATGAGAGAGAATCATTGATTGGCTGCCTCCTGCACTCCCCCTACTGGGGATCGAGCCCACAACCAGAGCATGTGCCCTTGACCTGAATCGAACCCGGGACCACAGGCCAACGCTCCATCCACTGAGCCAAACCGGCTAGGGCAGTGGTCGGCAAACCGCGGCTCGCGAGCCATATGCGGCTCTTTGGCCCCTTGAGTTCTCTAACGCCACTTCTTCAAAATAGACTGCCCCAGGCCGAAAACCGACTTCTGCGCATGGGCCACGAAGTTTCAATCGCACTGTACGTGCACGCCCGCACGTGGCATTTTGTGGAAGAGCCACACGCAAGGGGCCAAAGAGCCGCATGTGGCTCACGAGCCGCGGGTTTGCTGACCACTGGGCTAGGGCATGGGTTTAACCATTTTCAAGTGAACAGTTCAGTGGCATAAAGTACATTCACACTGTTCAACAACCATCTCACCATCCATCTCCAGAACTTTCTCATCTTCCCAAACTAAAACTCTGTCTCCATTAAACATTAACTCCTCATCCCCATCCCCCACCGCTGGCACCCACTATTCTACTAACTGTATCTATGAATCTGACTACTCTACAGATTTTATCTAAGTGGAATCACACAGTATTTGCCCCTCTGTACCTGGCTTATTCACTTAGCATAATGTCCTCAAGGTTCATGCACATTGTAGCACGTGTCAGAATTCCCTCCCCTTTATGGCTGAATAATATTCTACTGTGTGGATGGACCACATCTGCTTCTCCATTCAACTGTCGATGGACACTTGGGTTGCTGCCATGTTTCAGCTCTTGTGAATAATGCTGCTATGAACATGGGTACACAGACATCGCTTTGACACTCTGCTTTTAAATCTTTTGTTTTAAAATCAGTCCTCCAGACACAAACAGCCACACAGTATATTATTCCATTTACAGGAAATTTCCAGAACAGGCAAATCCATAGAAACAGAAAGCAGATTAGTGGTTGCCAGGGGCTAGGGGAGCGGGGGAGGGAGTGACTGCTCATGGGTACAGATTTTCCTTTTGGGGTGATGAAAATGTTCTGGAACTAGACAGCGGTGATGGTTGCACAACACTGTGAAGGAACTAGACGATGAATTGTTCACTTTAAAGGCTAATTTATGTTATGTGAATTTCAGCTCAATTTAAAAAGGTCATCTCTCAGAGGTTTTGCTGAAACATCTATGTAGGAAGCATGCTGCTGTCGGGGCGGCTGCACATGCTGCAGGAGGAGGGACTGGGATCTGGGGTCTGGGTGGGGTGGAGGAGGCAGTGACAGGTGCTCAGGAATCCCTTCTACTTTCCTGTCCACATTTATGTGCATTTGCAACTCTCAGTAAGTAAGGTAAAAATCCAGACTGTCTGCATTTCAAGATTCAGATTAGCAATGTCCCCCAAGACCTCAGCCCAAGCAGAACGTAAATCCTCAAAAGCAGAGAAGAGTACAGTCATTGCCCCAAGGGGTCCCCCAGGATGCCCTGCCGGGAGCCCCTGCCCAGCTTTGTGACCTGGGATAGTGGCTGAACCTCGCTGGGCCCCACCTGTCCACTGTGGGATGGCACCTGCCAACGTGCCAGTCCCATTCTCTCCCCCTCCCCCTCCCTCTTCTTGGAGAAAGGGGCTAGCATCTGTATTCCCCCCCGCCCCCATCACAGTGGTGAAACCTCCTCGTGGAGGGGCTGGGGGAGGAAGGGATGTGTCTTAGCCCGCCTGCTGCCAGGAACAGAAAACGTCCTCCATCTCTGCCTCATGTGCACCCCACCTGGAAGTCCCCACGCCTTGTGGCCTTAAATATTAAATAGCCCAGGGTGGAGACTGAGCCCGCTGGTCTCAGTTCCATTCAGCCGCCTGTAGGGAAGACCCGGAGGGAAAGAGGGGCCCAGGGCCCAGGGAAATAGAGCCTTAGGGAGTTCAGACAACTTGGGCCCAATTGCAGTTACACTGCAAGCTTTAGTTTCCCATATGCAATCCTCATATGCAAAATGGGTGTGATGTCTTTGCCCACTCCCCAAGCGGGCAAAGGGTTAGCCCTGGGCTGGACACAGAGCTCAGAAACACTGGTCACCCTCTGACCCCATCAGGAGCCCTGGAGAGGGGGTGGGAGAGTGGGCCGTGCGATGACGGAGGACCCACGGGAGGGGCGGGGCCTGACCGTGCAGTTGTGCTTGACGCAGTCATCCCAGAAGCGGCTGGCGGAGAACTTCTTGCGGAGGACAACCGTCATGCCGTAGATGAGACACTGTCCCACACCCATGATGTTCCCTGCAGAAGGCAAGCTTGGTGAGGGGTTCCCAGCCCCCCGTCCTGCCCCCCCCCCCCCAGCACCCCCATGGTACCTGCGGAGTGATACAGGGGCAGGCAGTCGTAGAGCACGTCGGACGGGCGCATGCTGTAGGCATGGTGGCCAAAGGCTGCGATGCGGTAGTACCTGTGAGGGCAGGGAGCGCAGGGGCTGGGACCTACATCCTCAGGGCCTGGGAATGGAGGAGTGTGCTGGGAACTGTGGACACAGCAGCAAGCCAGGCGGAGCCAGCCCAATTCCCAGGCTCGCAGGCTGGCGGAGAGGCACATGCAGCAAATACAGAACTGTCCATGGTGCTGTGTGCCCTGAGGACGTAACGGGGCTGAGGGACAGAGAGGGGCTGAAGGTGGCACAGCCAGGGAGGGTGGGGGATCCTGTCTGGGGAAGTGGCACATTAGCTAAGGCCTGGCAAGGAGCCGAGGGGGCGAGCTAGGGAAGGGCAGGCAGGCAGTGGGCACAGCACCTGTGAAGGCCGGGAGCCCAGAGGAGCCTGGGCACATTGAGGAAATGTGAGTGGCCGAGAACACAGTGAGCAAGGGATGGAAAGGAAGAAAACATCAGAGAAGTGGCAGGGCCCCACAACATGAATGGGGATTTATTCTGAAGGCCAAGGCAGGTACAGGGCGGTCTGGCATGTGTGTGTGTGTGGGGGGGGGGGGGGGGAGGTCTGAATTAAGACTTAGTTTAAACCTTCCTGTGGCCACTAAGGGGAGCAGAGCCTTCAGGGGCAGGAGTGGGGGCAGCAGGATGCTAACGAGGGACTGGGGCAGGTCCGGGTAGAGTGGGGGTGTGTGGAGAACGTGGACAGACTGAGGGACGGGCCCGCTAATGGGCTGGATGTGCGGGAGAGGTGCGGCCACGAGGAGCCCCGGAGCTCCAGGAACAGGGCAGTGGGTTTTATGCGGTTGGGGAGTCAGGCTATAGAGACCACCCGGAGTCATCCTCCGGACTGGGGCGCCTTGGGCCCCTCACCTGCTGTGCACGACAATGGCGGCCTTGGGTAGCCCCGTGGTCCCCGACGTGTAGATGTAGAAGAGTCGATCTGCAGGAGATGAGGGTGTTGGCGACCAGGTGCTGAGAAGGTGGGGTGAGGGGACAGAGTGGGCATTGGTGGGGAAGAGGGGCCCCACCTTGGACTCACCATCCATGCCCTTCCCAGGGGACTGGGCCAGGGGGGCCGTGGATGCCTCCTTCAGCAGCGGGTCCAGGAGCTGGGTGTCTGGCCAGCTGCCCTCAGGACCCAGGTCTCCAGAGCAGAACTTGAGCAGACTCTTCCCCAGCTGTCCACTCACCTCAGCCACCACTGCAGCCCAAAACAGACATGTCACGGTCAAGGACGGGCAGGCCCCTCCCAAGGGCCGGGGTGCACTGTCTCCTTGCCCTGAGCAGCCTCAGGCCCTGCCCACGATCATGCCTGCACCCAGCCTCACCTGCTGCCAGCTCCCCTCCGAAGATGAGGGCCTTGGCGCCCGAAGTGCCCAGGCAGAAGGCGAGGGGCTCACGCCGCAGGTTGACATTGAGCAGAGCGGCCTCCACCCCAGCCTTGGCCAGGCCCAGCCACAGGCCCACGAACTCGGGCCGGCCCTCCAGGAAGATGGCCACCACGTCCCCCGGCCCGAGGCCCAGCTGGTGGAACACGTTGGCCACAGCATTGGAGTAGGCGTCCAGCTGCGCGAAGGTCCAGCACACACCGCTGCCCGCATCCACCAGGGCCAGCCGGTCGGGCTGCTGCCGCGCCACTGCCTGGAAGATCCCTGGGATGGTGTGGTGGGCTCGCTGGTGCCGCCGCAGCTCCAGGCGCACTCTGATCAGCACAGAGAGGCCACTGGGAGGGGGGACGGAGGGGACGGCGTTACTGGGTACCTGGCCAGGCCCCCAGGAGACCACCCCAAGCCCCTGTGCCACATCTGAGAAAGTGGAAGAAAAGGCCCCTGTACCCCCGAGATCAGTGAGGGTTCAAGGAGGACCCTTTGGTTGGTGGGCTTTTCAGGGACTAAGGTCCATCTGCCGACCAGCCCAGAAAGCAGCAGATTCCCAGAGGTGGCCAGGCCAAGCAGTGCAGATCAAAGTCTTCCTCCACCCAGCTTTCTCAGCGACCCGAGGGAGCCGAGGCCTCTTCCTGTCTTTGTTTCTCTCCTTTGGGACGTCCCAAGCACACCTCGCCGGACTCCTCAGGCTCCATCTGCCCCAACCAGACCACGGGGTCCAGCCATGAGCTGGGCGGCTGCGCCACCCCCAAGTCACTCAATGGCAATAGGCCAGGGGAGGGTGGCTTCTCCCAGGTGGGGCCCGTTGTCAAGATGGGGGATACAACTCAATGAGCATGTGAAGCAGGTTCACCTCACTGCCACTTCCCAACATGCTCGTGGATGAGGGGATCAGAGGCCCCAGGGGATGGCAAGACCCCTAAAGGAAGCAGCCAGGGCCCTGAATGACTGTGTAGAGGTGAGCAGCCACCAAGGATGCCAGGCTGCCAGATGAGTGAGAAATTAATTCTTTTTATTGACAAAATAAAAGTAAACAAAAATTGCTTTAACTTCTAAATTTCTTGGTGTGGCAGCTTGAGAAACGAGTGGTTCCCCTGGTTTTATGTGGCTCTCTGCCCTGCTGCCCAGAGTCTCTGGCTCTGAGAGGTAACCTCAAACTTGGTTAAGACACTGATAGTGGGGTTCTGTTTGTTACAGCAGCTTGCTCTGCCCTGAACAATACAGACAGAGTCTCAACTATACCTCCCTTTAGGCCTCATCTGGCCATCATGTCCCACCTGCTTTATCATCAAATTCCTTATCAAATCCATTCTTTGCACCCCTGTTGCCTCCCCCTTGCATCCTTGGTTCCTTGAAATGGCTTCCTTCCATCCCTGGACTCAACATGTTCACAGTAGACTTCAGCACTGACATTCACTCACTCACTCATTCATTCATTCATTCATTCCCTCCCCCCTCCATTTAGCAGACAGCTGATGTGTACCAGCACTATTATGTGCTGGGCCCTGTTTTTGGCTCAGACACAACCAGATCCGACCCTCAGGGGCTCACAGTACTTCCAGGAGACACCCCCCTCCTCACACATGAAGGAGCATGAAGGAAGGGCTGGCTGGTGACAAGGCCCTGATGGGTGATGCAGCCAGAGTGATGTGGGCTGGGGCCGGGGTGGGAGTGGCCCTGAAGGGAGAAAGGTAGATGACTTCTGAGCAGGGCCTGGCAAGATGAAAAGAAGAGGCCATGGTAAGGCTGGGGCACAGCTGGTAAAAAGGCCCTGAGGTAGAAATGGGCCTGGAGAATAAGGCACATTCGAGAACCAGAGCAGAGGCCACTGTGGCAGGAATCAGGCAAGAGGGGGATGGAGGGAGACGAGGTCCTTGGAGGGCTGACAGGTCTGTTAGAGGAGAGGATGTACAGGCCTGCAAGCACCTGCAGTTTTTAAAAATAAGGGTTCAGAGTTCTGATGACACTATGAGTCTTCCTGCCTGGGTCACTGCTTATCCTGGGAGGCCCTAGGAGCCCCTCCAGCTGCACCTGGGAAGGGATCAGGGTTCTTCGGTCCTTGTAGGAATTTGCCCCCAGGAATTTGGACCAGCTGAACCCCAGCATCCACACACATGCTACTTGCCAGCACACTGTCATATGCACAGGCCTCACCTGCCCGCCCATTCACTAAGCATCCTTGCCACCTCCCCCAGGAAGCCTTCCAGGGGTCAGCCCTTGCACTGTGCCTGCTGCTCCCCCATCACAGCATACAGTCCCCCAAATGGGGCCAAACTTGGTCAGATTCACATAAGAGGTGAGAGTCATTCTGGGCAAAGAAGCGAAAATGCAGATAGACAGTGGGGCAGGCTGTTGCCACTTGAGGTAGTAGGCTTAGAGTCCTTCATCCCAAAGCTTGTATGACTTAAATAAAAGTAAAAATTACAAATGAAAGTAGAAAGAAGAAAGAGAGCACCAGGTGAGGAAAAGGATGGAGAATGTGTGCACCTGTGGGCATGAAGAACAGATGAGGTCTGCATAGCTTCCTATAACCACATCTTGGAAAAGAGATACTGAGGAGGGGAAATGCAGGGCTGGGGCAGCAAAGAGAGGGCAGCTTTCACTGCACGCCCCTCCAGAACATTCATGTGTTGTGTATTAACTATTACCAAAAGTAAGAATGCAAAATATTAAAAGTTAGCTGTTTATACATCCATTTTCTGGTCAGATCCCCATCGCTCATCCATTCAACTAACAAATAGAATAGCTAAGATGGGCAGCCTTTGTGTTTACTGAGGCGCTACTATGTGATGAGCACTCTGCTGACTTTATGGTCACCTTCCAAAGTTGGGTCCTTAGATCCCCATTTGTCAGATGAATGAGCAGAGAGCTCGGAGAGGTAAATTAACATGCCGGAGATCACAAGGTCACAGTCAGGGACAGAATAACCCCTGGCACGGTCCCTAAGCTCCTCCTCAGGCTGGCCACAAAGGCAGGCCAAGTGCCCATGGTGCACACAGCAGTTGCTCAATTCACGCTTCTTGAAGGACAGGCGTTGTACAAAGACTATTCTTACAGATGAAGGAACTGGGACTCAAAGGGCGATGATCCAAGGGCCAGCAGGGCACAGAGCCAAGGTCCTGTGCTGACCCTGGCCACCGAGCTGGTAAACATCAGCTTACATAGCCACCACGGCACCCACGCCGGCTGAGGGCCATCAGCAGCCACACATCTGAACACCTCCGTGTGCCCAGCTCTCCTCTTAGAGCTTCCCGACAGAGCATGCGAAGAACTCCATGAGGTGGTACTTGTGCAACAGCCATGGGGAGAGGGCCATCAGCGAGGTCTGGAACCACAGGAAGCAGCCCCTGCGTGGGGGCTGCCCATCCAGACAATACAGCAAGAAACAGGAACTGAGGCTGTGGCTGGCCACACTCAAGGCAGGGTCCCAACCCCCTCGGCTGTCACCAGCCCGTCCTGCGCTGGCCCCAGGCTCTCTGAAGCACACCCACACAGGCAAGCAGTGGACGCCAGTGCTCAGCTCCAGCCACATGCCTGGGCAGAAGCCCAAGCCATCCCCACCCTGGGGACAAAGAGGCCACTCTCCGCCTCTGGGTCCTTCCCAAGGCCTCTTCTCATCCCTCTGCTCCTTGTGCCGCCTTCTGTATTTACCCGGGGCAAGAAGAAACCAATAAGGTTACATGTGGTCAGACTCATGCCACAATTACAAGACGAGGCCTTGGGAAGAACTGGGACAGGGTGCTTAAATATTCCCTGAACCCAGGGTCTAAATACAGCTCCCACCACCACAGGCACAGCATAGCAGCTAAAAACACGGACGCTGAAGCCCTGCCCTTCCCGGGCTGTGTGTTCCTGGGCAAATGTATTCACCTCTCTGTAATGTATTCACCAACCTGTAAAATAGGTTTCATAAGCACTTCTTCCTTACAGGGCTAAGAGAGAGCATTAGAACAAAGCCTGATCGCCGAAACCGGTTTGGCTCAGTGGATAGAGCGTCGGCCTGCGGACTCAAGGGTCCCAGGTTCGATCCCGGTCAAGAGCATGTACCTTGGTTGCGGGCACATCCCCAGTAGGGGGTGTGCAAGAGGCAGCTGATCGATGTTTCTCTCCCATCGATGTTTCTAACTCTCTATCCCTCTCTCTTCCTCTCTGTAAAAAATCAATAAAATATATTAAAAAAAAAAAAAAAAGAACAAAGCCTGATGCATGGAGTGGGCTATACAAGCTGCATTAGTTACTGCGGCATAACAAATTACTCCCAAAACTAACACTGGAAACAACAAACATTTATTATCTCACAGTTCCCGTGCGTCAGGAATCCGGGAGTGGTTTCGCAGGGTGGTCTGGCTTGGGGTCTCTGGTGAGGCTATAATCAAGGTGTCAGCTGGGGCTGTGCTCATCTCGAGGTTTTACTAGGAGAGAATTCGCTTCCAAGTTCATTTATGAGGGCCTCTCCTCACATGTGGCAGCCAGCTTCTCCCACAGGGAGCAACCCAAGAGAGAGCAGTCTACATGGAAGCCACAGTCTTTTTCATTACCTAATTTCAGAGGTAATATCCTAGCACTTCCGTTGTGTGCCATTCATTAGAAGTGAGTCACTAGGCCCAGCCCACACTCAAAGGAAGGGCATCTGATAAGAGCATGAAGACCAGGAGGTGGGGCCAGATGCAGGGCTGCCTCCTACAGAAAAGTGTGTCAAGCCCTGTGTCAGGGATTCAGAGTGGACGGCACTCTTGCCCTGTCCCCAGAGGAGACAGGGCCAGGCATGGATACACCCAGTTCCATGGGGTAGAGCTAGGGCCGTGACAAGCCCCAGGAGGTAGGGACGGCCTGCCGGCCATGCTCCTGGGTGTGCGACCCTAAGTGGAGGCCAGGGCCACAGGCTCCAACTGGCTCCCCAAGTCCCCAAGAGGAGAGGACACTTGTGAAGGCATCGAGTCAACAGACCCATAGCAGGTGCTCACACCCTCTCACAACATGGAGGCTGCTACTGAGATTTGCTCTGATGGGAACCTCCAGCAACACCTATGTTACACAAGAAGACTCCAGCAGCTTCTTTGAGCAAGACCCTCAGAGAGCCAGAGACCTCCCAAGGACACCTGCACATGAGACCAGAATCCTCTCCCCAGAGATCCCAGTCTCCAGAGACCACCAAACAAGCCGCAGAACACACAGCAGCCTCTCCACAGACCCTGAGCAACCCCCAAGTCCCGCACAGACCCCAAACTCTCCAAGAGCACCTGTAAATGGTCACAGAGGAGCCGTAAATGGCTCAAAGGAGGCACACACCCTTCAAAAACCTTACATGTCCTTTATAGATGCCCCAAGAAGCCCTTTCCTTCCTTCTCCAAAAACCCTAAATAGACCCAAAGTGTCCAGTCAGTCTGGACAGCCTCCAGAGACTACTGAGTCGCCCCTGTGAGCCCCTTGGAACCTACCAGAGTCCCCCAAGGGCCCTCAGAGGCCTCCCACAGTCACCAAGCCCCCCCCCCCCCCCAAACACCCACAGCCTCACAATCAACCCCAGTTCTATGGAACTCCTACCAGCTGCCCACAGACCATCCCCCCCCCCAAGTTCCCTCAAGCTCCCTGAGGTCTCCCACGTGGCCTCAAGAACCCTGAAACCTACTCATGTCCCTCCAGAGACCCTCAAGCCGCCACCTGCAAGTCCCCTCATTCCCCAACCCGTCCCTCGGTCAGGCCCGGCCCACCCAAGCCCCGCCCTCACCGAGCCCCGCCCCCGCATGTAACCCCTCCCCACAGGCCCTCGGGACCCCCACGCCGCCCCGGCCCCCTCTCCTTTCGCCCCTAGGGAGCAGGGCCGGGGAGCAGGGCCGGGTTGCACTCACAACAGGTCCCGCCTCGCGGTCTTGCAGACGATGCGCAGGAAACGCCAGCCGCCGCCGCCCACGTACACGCAGAGTGCCGCCGCCGCGCTCCAGGTCCACGGCAGCCCCAGCAGCCACAGCAGCCCCAGCGAAGCCACGGAGGCCGTACCCGCACCGGGAGCCCGCATCCTGGGGAGGCGGAGAGCGCTGAGGCTGCGGGCCGCTCAGGCCCCGCCCCTCGGCCAGGCAGGGCCCGCCCCCAGGCCCCGGGCCCGCCCCCTCCTCAGGCCCACCTGCTCCGAGCCAGACCTCGCCCCCGAGTCTGGGACCGGCCTCGCCCCGCCCAGACTCCGCCCCCGGGCCAGGGTTCCGCCAGGCCCCGTGTTGGGCACAGGCCTCCCAGCTCCTAGCCCGGCCCGCACTTCGCTGCCCATTAGTTCACGGACAGGCCATGCCCCGCACTCCGCTCTCCCACCCTTTCAGTCACTGTCAGCCGCACCCAGTGCTTTGACCTAGCGGTGGGACCCCAGACCCAAGCTCCGCTCTCAGGACGTAGCCCAGGGCCTGGCTGCACCTGGCCCTCAGCGCGGACCCAGGCCCTCCCCAGTCCCTCGACCAGGCCGCGACCCCCCGCCCCGACCTCGCTGCGGCGCTGGGTCCAGGACTCCTCCCCACTTCCTGTCCCAAACCCGTCCAGCCCCAAGTCCTGGGTCTTCCTCAACGTCCCGCCTCTGCCACCCGCCACTCATTGGACCCCGCCCCACGCTGGGCCTCCAGCCCCGACCCCAAGCACAAGCCCCCGCCCACCCTGGGCCGGACCCCGCCCCCAGCCCCGGGCCGGGCCCGCATTCCAGCTACGGATTCCATCGCAGGCTGCCGGCCCCACCCCCACGCTCCGGCCGGTCGCCCCCGGGACTCACCCCGCCCCACCTGCGCCCAGTCTCACCCAAAGCCCCTCTTCCGACCTGGCTGGCTAAGCGCTCCTGAGCCGCAGAGCCGAGGCCCGCCCCCTTCCGGAGGCCACAACCATAAAGAGGGCCCCCGGGCCAGAGAAGCGACGGCTAACGAGACCCTGGGGCTAGAACTGCCGGCGAAGCCGCCGGCTGTCTCCTTGACAACCAAACTTCATCCGCCCCCACACAGCCCGCTCGGCAAACACGTGCGTCCCGCAGCCGAGGGGCGTGGCCTCCGGGCGTTCGCAGCCCCCCCCCCACCCCGCCCCCCTCTGTCATCCTGGATTCCTACCCCGGGGAGCTGGGAAATCCCAGTTCACAATCCGGGCCTGCCTGGACTGGACTCCTGCCGCAGCTTGTTCTAAATACAAGTCCCAAAGCCTCTTGGATTTCAAACACGCATTCCAGTGACCTTGGGAGTCCTACACTCACAGCCCTGGGCCCTAGAAGTTCCTAAATTCAAACCTCACCTTCGTCTGAAAGATATAGTACAAGGACCCAGCTAATCCCAAATCTGTATCCCCAAATCTTGTCAGTCAGGTTCAAGGTAACACCCCAGGAGCCCATGGAGAACAAAATCCACACAAGATCCCCACCCTCCCACAGGAGTCCTTTATTGGCACCCGAAGATCCTAATGCTCACCCAGAGGCCCCAAAGCACCCTCCTGATCAGGTGGGGCCAGCGCCGGCCCGGCTGCCCAATACCCCGTTTCCTGGCTGACCTGGAGCTGCTCACAGAGCCTCAGTCCTGGCTGCTCCCGCGTCGGCCCCCAGAAGCTCAGGTAGGAGGCAGGCAGAAACAACCAGTCCAAGACAGAAAGCCCCAAACCTAGTCCCAGCTAGTGGGCCTTCCGGAGGGCCTGTTTTTGCAGCCTCCTGGGTCCTGCTTTCCTGCACTGTGCCCATGAGGGCCTCTGCCCTATCCCTCTCTCCAAGCTCCCCCTCCTCTGCCCTCCTGCCCACCCCACCCTGCTTGTTTTCTTCCCTGCTTGGCAGACCTTTTCAGTGCAATCCTTGGAAGAAGGCCTGGGCCTGTTTCCAGAGCCATTTGGAGGACAAGGCTTGGCAGGCGCTCACTCGCCCTCCCCCCCCCCCCCCCCCCGCACCCCCCATGCTGTCATTGGTTCCTGCTGGCCTTCCAGGGTGGGTGGAATGGGTTCGAGGAGACATATCCCGAGGACAGGCCCAGAACAACGACCAGTAACTATAGCTGCACTCTTATCCTGCCAGGTAGCCCTTCCGATTACCCACATTTTACAGGCAAAAAACCGAGCACTGGAACTGTCAGACCAGCTCAGAGTCAAGATTCATTCATTCACAAATGTGGGCAGAGAGCTTGTCCTCCCTCCTCCTTCACTTTCCTTCTTCTCTACACTTCTCTGCCCCTTGCTGCGTCTAGCCCAGATTTCCCTTTTCTCCCCTGCCTCCTCCCCTTCTTCCTGTTTCTTTCTCCCCTCCCCCTTTCCTCCATTTCCCTTTATGCTCTTCTTCACCTACTTCCCTCTCTTCCTCCACCCACTCCTCCTTCCCCTTCTCCCTCCTTCAATTCCTCCTCCTCTTCCTCCTCTCCTCCCCCTTAGTTCCCTCTCCTCCTCCCATTATCTCACCAAGCTCTCGGAGCCAGAACTGAATAGTGCACGTGACAGTCTCTTCCAACTCTATCCACAGCTCCTGGAGATTCTCCTCTGAGTCTTCCGCCTGAAACCAGGAAATCCAAAAGACTCTGGAAGCTCAACTTTTTCTTAAGGTGGTGTCAGAACTCCTGCGGTGACCCAGGCTGTTTTCAGTGATCAATTATCCATTTTTATCCCTCTTCATCCCTTATTCTCCCCTTTACAGGATACCCCACAACCCAGCAACATCATGCAACACTTGGCAGCTTTCACCCTCAGTTACCTTCCTAAGACAGAAAAAATTCCCAATTCCAAAATACATGGTGACCTTAAAAACAAAACAGCTATTTTACCAGCAAAAATAGGGAACAGCAAAGAATTTCAACGTGGGACAAGTTTTAGCAAAAGCCACAGGAAAGCCCCACATACAAAGGAGAGGAATGCTATTTTATGGAGGAGAAAGGAGGACGTTGGGAAGGGCTGCTTTAAGAGGAAGTCCATCAGAGAAAAGTGAGAGTTCAGGGAGATTACAGTTTTTCATTGACTGGGTAACCGGGGTAGTGGGAATGTACAGACCCTTTCTGTTGAGGGTCTGTAATTGACAACACCGCCTGTAATTGACATGGAGTGGTATTGTGTGAGAGCGCCCCCTGCTGGCCTCCCCACTCCATTTTAGTGAGGTTTTCCCCTTATTTTGTTTTTTAAAATTTTATTTTATGTTATTGTTTAAAGTATTACAAATAGTAGTACACATGTCTCCTTTTTTTTCCCATTGACCTTCCCCCGGCCTCCCCTACCCCCCGGCACATGCCCTCACCCCACCCGCCCAGTGTCTTGTGTCCATTGGTGTGCTTATATGCATGCATACAAGTCCTTCGGTAGATCTCTTACCACCCCTCCCCAAACACTCCCCAGCCTTCCCGCTGTAATTTGACTGTCTGTTCGATGCTTCTCTGCCTCTGTATCTATCTTTTTGTTCATCAGGCTATAATGTTCCTTATTATCCATAAATGAGTGAGATCATGTGGTATTTTTCTTTCACTGCCTGGCTTATTTCACTTAGCATAATGCTCTCCAGGTCCATCCATGCTGCTGCAAATGGTAAGTATTCCTTCTTTTTTATAGCTCCCCTTATTTTCATACAACCTTACCCATGCCAGGGATTCCAGATGAGCAATTAAGAAACTGGCCAGGTAGCTCAGTTGGCTGGAGCTAATCCAGTACACCAAAAGATTGTGAGTTTGATTCCTGGTCAGGGCACATACCTAGGTTTTGAGTTGGATCACCACCAGTCCAGGCATGTAAGGGAGGCAACCAATCCAAGTTCCTCTCTCTCCCCCTCCCTTCCCTTTTCTCTAAAGAAAAATCAATAAAAACATATCCTTAGGTGAGAATTTTTTAATAAAGAAATGAAAGAAACAGCCCTATTCCCATTTCACAGACGTGGAAACTGAGGCTTAGACAGGGGGACAGAACTCAAGGTCAAACCAGGCTCTCACCTTCTCCAGCTGGGTGGCCTTGGGTGAGTCACCTCTCCCCTCTACCTTGCTTGCCCTCTGGGTAATAACACCCGACTCCTGAGGCACTGTAAATCAAATATTTATTGATCACTCACTGTACAAAGGCTGACAGACAAGGAACTTCTTATCTGGAGAAGGAAGGGGCTACCACAGGAGTTGTGGGGCACAACCTGATGGACATCTCCCTCCCTGAAGGGACCCCAAGTGCCTGCAGGCCACAGCAAAAGGAGTTCTCCAAACTTTCCGGAAGGAGGGAAATGAAACACACTTTGAAATGAGGTACTGAGAGAGCATAGCATGGGCGTTTCACTGTAAGTAGAACATGAGCACCGTGTGGGAGTGAGCAATTTCTCTGCCGTGGCCAAGTGCCCACCACAGTAAAGGTGTGAGTCTCCTGGGGCTGCCAAAACGAAGTACAGAAAACCCTCAACTTTGCAGACCTTCATTTAGTGGACTTCGGATTTCATGGACAAAATTTCCCGGCCATATGTCATAAGTGAAAATCAACGCCCTGTTAATTTTACGATGTTTTTAACTCAGGTTTGCTTATAATGAAATTAACAGGGGTTTTTCTTATTATTAATTCACTGGTTTTGGGGTGTGTGTGTGTGTGTGTGTGTGTGTGTGTGTGTGTTTTGTTAACCCTTACCCAAGGACATTTTTTCCATTGATTTTAGAGAGAGTGGAAGGGAGGGAGGGTGGGAGAGAGAGAAATTGGTCGCCTTCTGCACACTCCCTGACAGGGGCCGAGATCAAACCTGCAACCCAGGTAAGTGCCCTTGACCCAGATCAAACCCGAGACCCTTTGGTGCCCAGGCTGACACTCTAACCACTGAGCAGCACCGGCCAGGGCTACGCTGTTTTGTGTGTTGATGTTTTTTAATTTAAGCCCACTTAGCCACCAGGAGCCCTTCTTAATAGGTGTTTTTTTTTTTCCTCAGGGTTCACAGTCGCATCTAGAGATCCTTAATTTGGTTACATCTTTAAATTTTGTTATTCCTCCAAATAAGGTCACAGTCACAGGTCCTGCGGGTTGGAACTTGGTTGTATCTATTTGGGGGCCATCATTCCACCCACTACAGCTGGATGAAGGGTTAGAACAGTGGTTCTCACCTGCCCCCTGGGGACACTTGGCAACACTTGGAGACATTTTAATTGTCACAACTAGGGAAGGGGGGAGTACACTACCAGCATCTACTGGGTAGAGGCCCGGGGGCTGCTAAACATCCTCTAATGTACAGGACAACCCCCACACCACCAAGAATGATCTGGCCCCAAGTGGCCAGGGTGCTGCAGTTTGAGAATTCTGGCGTAGCTGGTGGCTTCAGTCAAGTTGGAATTGGCTCTACAACCTGACACAGTCCTTCACGGGGTGATTTAGTCAGTAGGTCAGCTTCTGCCAGGCTCCGTGCTTCCCCCGTAAAAATGGGACAAAATGGCATGGACCTTGCAGACTGTGCTGAGGACACGAGCCTGGCACCTCATCAACATGGCAGAAGAGTTCACTGTTGAGATGATTCTGCTCTCAGTGCCCTCTTGAATTCCCCACAGGCCTGGATTTCCCAGGGTTCTGGCAAAGGCGAAGTGGAGGACATCTGACTAGGAAAGTGTTTCCAAATGGAGTGAAACAGGCACATCTGGAAGGGATCCAGGCATGAAGCCTTGACAGCGTGAATTGAACTCTTGGCAATGAGGATTTTGTGGTTTTCTTTTTATCATGTAAAGCCAATAATACCAAGTCTCTTCCAGGGTCTCCCACATTTCGCCAGGCCCTGAAAAATCCTCTAGAGCAGGCGTTTTTGTTAGCTACTGCTGCGTAACAAAGGACCCCAAACTCGGTGGCTTCATACTGTCACCAGAAAGGGGCCGGGACTGAGGAAGGTCTGCCCTGGGGCAGTCTGGAATATGTGGGCTCTTGACTCTGTGCAGGAGTTTACGACTTGAGTTCAGGTGATTTGGAGAGTACATTTGGGAAAGCCGGGGGCAGTGAAACAAAGGAAGGACTTAAGAAAGAAGAGGCAACAGGAGTGAGCTTAAGCGGAGCTGCCTAGACTCAGGGAAGGAAGTCGCAGTAACAGAAATGAACCGCACTGGGCCGTGTGGACTCAGGGAACAAGTCACAGAGGCAAAAGGAGGGCCCTTGGGGATAAATTCAGGGAGTTAGCCTGAGACAGGTTGCTGCTGCCTGCTGCTCCCCTGGTTGCAAGTCTTGTAGAAATCCTGGGAGATTAGGAGTGAAAAAGCAAAGATACACGCCTGAGGAAGGAAGGGAGGGCATGGGTGAGCTCAAGGAAGAGCCAGCACTGGCATCCTTTTTAAAAAATGTATTTTATTGATTTTACAGAGAGGAAGGGAGAGGGATAGCGAGTTAGAAACATCGATGAGAGAGAAGCATCGATCAGCTGCCTCCTGCACACCCCCCACTGGGGATGTGCCCACAACCAAGGTACATGCCCTTGACCGGAATCCAACCTGGGACCCTTCAGTCCGCAGGCCAACGCTCTATCCACTGAGCCAAACCGGTCAGGGCAGCACTGGCATCCTTTATCTCAAGGGGTTTTTGTCTTCTTTAAATATATTACATATATATATATATATATATATATATATATATATATATATATATATATGTGTGTATATATATATATACATATATATACATATATATACATATATATATATATATATATATATATATATATTATTATTGATATCAGAGAGAGAGAAACATCAATGATGAGTGGACACCCCCTTACTGGAGATCGAGCCTGCAACCTGGGCATGTGCCCTTGACTGGAATCGAACCCAGGACCCTTCCATCTGCAGGCTGATGCTCTATCCACTGAGCCAAACTGGCTAGGGCTAGCTGGCTGTCAATTGCTTGGCCTTATTTAACTATGAGTCTCTGTTTCCCTCATTCCACTTGCCAAGGTATTTCCCAGCTTCTTACTAACCTGCCTCAATACAACAGCCACCGACTATTTCCCAGGATACCATGGGATGCCTGGGCGGTCAGTCCCTCTGCGGTTTCACTGGACTCAGCCACTTGGCAATATTTCAGCCACTCAGCCACTCTGGCTGGCTTATTTCACTTAGCATAATAGTCTCCATGTCCATCCATGCTGTTGCAAAGGGCAAGAGATCCTTCTTTTTTACAGCTGCACAGTGTTCCCTTGTGTAAATGTTCCACAGCTTTTTTATCCACTCATCTACTGATGGGCACTTGGGCTGTTTCCAGATCTTAGCTATTGTAAATAACACTGCTATGAACAAAGGGTTGCATACATTCTTTCTGATTGGTGTTTCGGAATTCTTAGGATATAATCCCAGAAGTGGGATCGCTGGGTTAAACGGTAGTCCATTTTTAAGTTTTTGAGGAAACTCCATACTATTCTCCACAGTGGCTGCACCAGTCTGCATTCCCACCAGCAGTGCACAAGGGTTCCTTTTTCTCCGCATCCTCGCCAGCACTTGCTGTTTGTTGATTTATTGATGGTAGCCATTCTGGCAGGTGTGAGGTGAAACCTCGTAGTTTTAATTTGCATCTCTCTGATGATTAGTGATGTTGAACATTTTTTCATGTCTTTTGGTGGCTGGGCTAGAGGATGATATGTGTGGCAGGTGGTGCTGGCTGCTAGCTGGGCATCTAGTTCTCCAGGTGGCCTCTCACCCAATAGACTGGAAAAGGAGTCTGCAAACCTCAGCTCACAGGCCAAAGCCAACTTGCCACGAGCTAGGAATGGTTTTTACATTTCTGAATGGTTGACAAAAGTCAAAAGACTAACATTTCATGTCACATGACAATTCTATGAAGTTTAAATTTCAGCATCCATAAATAGCATTTTATTGGAATGCAGACACATTCCAAAAAAAAGTTCATTTACATATTGTCTAGAGCAGCTTTGCATGACAAAATTTAAAGTTGCAACATGACTATATGTCCCACAAAACTGAAAATAATTATTACCTGGCCCTTTAAAAAAGGCTTGTCAACCTCTGGCTGCACTGGCTTCCTTGTGTTAACCAACTCAAAGGGTTCACAGTGTGGGCGGTGCTCTAATCAAAGAATGAGACACGGGCCCTGGCCAGTGTGGCTCAGTTGATTGGAGCTTCGTCCTGTTCACTAAAAGGTGGTGGGTTGGATTCCTGGTCAGGGCACATACCTAGGTTGTGGGTTCAATCTGTGATGGGGGCGAGTGTGGGAGGCAATTGATTGATGTTTCTCTCTCACATCAATGCTTTTCTCTCTCTCTCCCTCCCTCCTCTCTGTAAAATAAATTTAAAAATTAAATCAATAGCCCAGCCGGTGTGGCTCAGTTGGTTGAGCGTTGACCCATGAACCAGAAGGTCACCATCTGATTCCCTGTCAGGCACATGACAGATTGTGGGCTCCATCCCCAGTAAGGGGCTTGCAGGGGGCAACTGATTCTTTCTCATATTGGTGTTTCTATCCCTGTCTCCCTCTCCCCGCTTCTCTGACATCAATAAAAACATATTAAAAAAAGAAAACTCTGCCTTATTTAAAAATTTTAAATTTAGCCCTAGCTGGTTTGGCTCAGTGGATAGAGCGTCGGCCTGTGGACTGAAGGGTCCCAGGTTCAATTACGGCCAAGGGCACATGCCCAGGTTGCGGGCTCAGTCCCCGGTGGGGGGCATGCAGGAGGCAGCCGGTCAGGGATTCTCTCTCATCATTGGTCTTTCTCTCCCTCTCTCTCCCTCCCTCCCTCCCTTCCTTTACGAAATCAATAAAAAAAAATATTTTTAAAAAAATTAAATAAAAAGGAACGACACGTGGTGTCGCAAGGTAGTTTTACTTACTTGCAGCAAGTAAAGGAGACAGGGGATTCATATCCAAAGCTCTGTGTCCCCTAAGGAAGGCTTAGCCATTGGTTTGGGGTTTTTTAAAATATGTTTTTATTGATTTCAGAGAGGAAGGGAGAAGGAGAGAAAAATAGAAACATCAATGGACTGAGCCCGCAACCTGGGCATGTGCCCTGACCGGGAATCCAACCGTCATCTCTTGGTTCATAAGTGGACCCACGCTAACCACGGAGAACACCGGCTGGGCAAGGCTTAGCCATTGTTTATATACACTATTTGGTTAATCACACATTGATTTCTTCTTTGCACTTGGCTACAATTTATCTGGTTGGGTTCCTGTCAAGCTCACCCTGTTTCCAGCTGTCTGCCAAACACTGTGTGTGCTACACTTTAACGTTTAGTAGTGACGCTTAGAGCTGCCCAGACCGTGAGACCCTTGTCTGATCTAATACTGGGAGCATCTGGAGGAAGCATCCCAAGAGGGTGACAGCGGGAGGTGAGCGCAATCCTGTAAACTCACACCTTCTGCCACCTTCTGTTGATCGAAACAGGTCGCAAGCCAGCTGGGATTCAAGGAGAGGGGAACTGGTTTCCATCTCTTGACGGAAGGGGCTGCAAAATACGGTGGCCATGATTTTCAACCTTGCACATCAGGGGACCTTAAGGTGGACCGTCCAGACAGAATTCAGGGGGGAAGTCATCTTTATTTTCATTAACTTCTCACTGGAATCTAGCAAGCCTCTCAAGCCTGTCAAGGCAGGCACGGGCCGGTCCTGTGACCCTTTCACCCGTGGAAACCCAAGGTAATTTCACTTCACATCCTGGTCACGGCAGACACCTCAAAATACCACTTATGCTCGTCTCCACTTGGAGATTGCAGTGATTAGCGGAGCCCCGGTGAATCGGGATTACTTCATGTGTTCACGAAGAAGCATGTGTTTTTACATCGCGTAAGGAAAAGGTTTCATACCACAGGTCAGTCTGCTGGGTTTCCTTTGCAGTCCTGGGCATTTTTAAAAATGCATCTGCAGTTATCCCTCGAGAAAGGTCCCTGGGAGGCTCTGCAGAATCAGGTCAGAATCAGGTCATGGCTTAGGCAGATTAGCGAGGCCCTGAACTGACCTCCTAAAGCTCCCTAATCCCGGGACAGCAGCCAGCCAGCAGGCCCAGGGCCACACGGGTCCCTGCGCCCTTTCCCAGGCCCTCGCCGGGGCTGCCATGGCCTCCCTATTCTCCGGTCGGGTTCTGATCCGAAACAACAGTGACCAGGACCAACTGGACACAGAGGCAGAGCTCAGCCGCAGGCTGGACAACCGGCTGGTGCTGTTGTTCTTCGGCGCTGGGTCCTGCCCCCAGTGCCAGGCCTTTGCACCGATTCTCAGGGACTTCTTCATTCGGCTTACGGATGAGTTCTACGTGCTGCGGGCAGCCCAGCTGGCCTTGGTGTACGTGTCTCAGGACACCACCGAGGAGCAGCAGGACCTGTTCCTCAAGGACATGCCTGAGAAGTGGCTCTTCCTGCCCTTCGAGGATGACCTGAGGAGGTGAGGTGGGAGGGGAGGTCGGGGAGGGCTTCCTGGAGGAGGGGCTGTTTCTGCTGAGAGTGAAGTATTTTTTTGTTTGTTTTATTGTTGACGGTATTACAGATGTCCCCCACTTCCCCCCCTCCACCTAGTCCGCACCCCATTCCAGGCCTTCACCACACTATTGTGTCTGTCCATAGGCTGTGCATATAAGTTCTTTGGTTAATCTCTCCCTGCCCCCCTCTTCTCCTCCCCTCTGAGATCTGTCAGTCTGTTCCAGGCATCCATGCCTCTGGACCTATTCTATTTATTGTTCTTTAGATTCCACATATAAATGAGATCATGTGAAATTTATCTTTTTCTAACTAGCTTATTTCATTTAGCATAATAGTCTCCAAGTCCATCCATGCTGTTGCAAAGGGCAAGAGATCCTTCTTTTTTACAGCTGCACAGTGTTCCCTTGTGTAAATGTACCACAGCTTTTTTATCCACTCATCTACTGATGGGCACTTGGGCTGTTTCCAGATCTTAGCTATTGTAAATAACACTGCTATGAACAAAGGGGTGCATATATTCTTTCTGATTGGTATTTCGGAATTCTTAGGATATAATCCCAGAAGTGGGATCGCTGGGTTAAACGGTAGTCCATTTTTAATTTTTTGAGGAAACTCCATACTGTTCTCCACAGTGGCTGCACCAGTCTGCATTCCCACCAGCAGTGTACTGGGGTTCCCCTTTCTCCACATCCTCGCCAGCACTTGCTGTTTGTTGATTTATTGATGGTAGCCATTCTGGCAGGTGTGAGGTGAAACCTCGTAGTTTTATTTTGCATCTCTCTGATGATTAGTGATGTTGAACATTTTTTTCATGTCTATGGGCCATCTATATGTCCTCTTTGGAGAAGTGTCTACTCAGGTCCTTTGCCCATATTTTTAAAATATTTTTTTATTGATTTCAGAGAAAAAGGGAGAGGGAGAGAGAGATAGAAACATCAATGATGAGAGAGAATCATTGATTGGCTGCCTCCTGCACGCCCCCCACTGGGGATCCAGCCCGCAACACCGGGCATGTGCCCTGACCGGGAATCGAACTGTGACCTCCTGGTTCATAGGTTGACGCTCAACCACTGAGCAACGCTGGCTCGGCCCTTTGCCCATTTTTTAATTGGGCTGTTTGTCTTCCTTTTGTTGAGTTCTTTATATATTTTGGAAAGTAACCCCTTAGCAGTTGTATCATTGGCAAATATGTTCTCCCATGCAGTGGGTTCCCTTTTCATTTTGATGATGGTTTCTTTTGCTGTGCAGCTTTTTAGTTTGATGTACGGTATTCGTTTACTGATAGAGCGCCATCTGGTGTTGAGCAGCCAGTCCATATACGGAAGACTGAGGGGTACAGCGTAGGGCCTACACATCCCTGTGTCCATCCAGCCCCCAGCGAGTTTCACACAAAGACTCACATACATAATAGCAAACTGCAGTATGTTCTGGAGGACAAAGGAAGAGGAAGGGTGCCATTCAGAGATATAATGGGGGAGGGGGGGTCCTTGCTGAGATGTGGGGGTCAGGGGATGCTCATTTAAGGAAGTGGCTTTGAAGAGAGACCTCTAAGGACAGGAAGGTTGGGAGGATGAAGGATGAGGGAAGACGAGGGTTTCTAGGCAGAGGCCATAGTACAGCACAAGGGCTGGAAGGACAGCCAATGTAGGGAACGGTAAGTAATTGCAGGTGTGAGGAGTCAGCAGGCGCCACGTGGAGCAGTGCCCCACATGCCACCGTAACAAGTGTGCATGCGGTCCTCAGCACAGCTGGGAGCCATGGAGGGCGCTGGGGCTGAGAGAGGGAGAGGTGGCTGGAGTCCAGCTTTACAACTAACAGCCCAATAAAGGGTGCTTTGGTTTGTGGCTATTGTTTAAAATATATACTTTTATTGATTTCAGAGAGGAAGGGAGAGGGAGAGGGAGATAGAAACATCAGTGATGAGAGAGAATCATTGATCGACTTCCTCCTACACACCCACACTGAGGATGGAGCCCACAACCCCGGGCATGTACCCTTGACCGGAATCGAACCCAGGACCCTTCAGCCCACAGGCCGACATTCTATCCACTGAGCCAAACCAGCGGGCTGTGGCTATTTTAGAACTTTCCCCTTTTCTGCAGTAAGCCTTTCACTCTTTTTAAACCCCAACGTTTTATTATGAAAATTTTCAAAAATACCAAAAAGTTGGAAGAAGCACACAAGGGAAACGCTAGGCCATTGTTAACATTCTGCCACATTTGCTGTATCTACCGGCACACACGTGCGAAGTTTGTGCTGAAACATTTGAAAGTGAGTTGCAGACTTCGTGACATTTTCTGATTTCATTCATTTTGTTACACAACAAAGTTGGAAGTTTCTGGTCATGAAGAACTTCATTCTCCACCCAAGATTAGTTTGGACATTGGCTCACTCCCACTGCCCTCTGCAGCTGGGGAGCGGGGGCGGGAGGGGTCCTGTCCCCAGAAGTGGCAACATTGCCCTCCCCCGAGGCAGAAATGCCAGCTGCCAGGGCATCGTAGAAAAGGCTGACCTTGTTTGAGGCACTCCTCGCAACAAAACATGCACCCAGCTGGTAAGTGGAGAAAGTGAGCCAGTTCTAACCCTCCATCCCCACCCCCCGCAGGATTGCCAGATATAGGATGCCCAGTAAAACACAAATTTCACACAGACTATGAATAATTTCTTAGTATAAGCTTGTCCTACATACTACATGGGACATACTTATACTAAAAATTATTTGTTTATAGGAGATTCATACTTCACTGGGTGTCCTGTATTTTCACTTGCTGTCTGGCCACCGGCTCCTGTGGGGTTTCGCAGGTGTGCTGTGTTCTCTGTGTGGAGGCTGGGGAAGGACCACCCAGGAACCAGGGGGGGGGGGGGGGATTAAGAACCGAGGGTGAGAGATCTCCCTCTGGAGAGCACTCCCGGCCTTTCCCTCTCCTCTTCCCCACGTGGGTTAGCCTCGCCTTTCTCTCTCCTAAGCCAAAGGGCCCTTCTGCCTCTAACTTGTTTCCTGAGCCTACGCAGTCCAGCTGGCTCGCTTCTGCTACTTCTGTAACTTTCTATTATAATTTGGGGTGGGGGGGGGGGTGATGGGCCCAGTCTGGCTCCCTTTACTCCGCGGAGACTGTGAGGGATTCTGGCCTAGATAGGTCCTGGATCTCCTGGGGCTGTGGATGGTTCTCACCAGCTTCCTCCTCAGACTGAAAAGAAAACGTCGTGACCCTGTGGGGCCTGCGTGATCCAGTCAGCACCCCAATCTCCCTCCCACCTCAGGGCCTTTGCATGGGCTGCGCCTTCTGCCTGGGACCCCTTCCCCCAGCTCCCCCCCCCCCCTCCTCCTGCAGATCTCAGCTCAAAGGTCACCTCCTGGGAGAGGCCCTCCCTAACCGCCAGCCCCTTACCCACACTTCTTTACGGCATTTATCAATATTCATGCATCCCTCCCCGCATTTCCGGAGTGCCTACTCTGCGTCCCACACTGTTTCGGGCACTGGGGACACCGGTGAGTAAGAACGGAACCCCGTGCCCTGGCGAAGCTAGTTCTATTTTGGGAGAAAGGGAGAGATCGCCAATGCAATGTGCTGGGTGCTGAGCGGCCCTGAACAGCAGGGGGAAAGGAGGTGCTGCGATGTGAAGTTGGGTCTCCAGGGGCAGAGGTCTGGGAAGAGTGCACAGGTGGAGCGGACAGGAGACGGCCGGTGCCAAGTCCCGGAGATTCGAGCGAGTCCCGGGCTCCCCCAGCGCCCCGCCCGGGCAGTGCACACCGGGCGTTCAGTAGATGCGGGGCTCCCGGCTCGGGGCCACTGACCTGCCGGCCCTGCAGGGACCTCGGCCGCCAGTTCTCGGTGGAGCGGCTGCCCGCCGTCGTGGTGCTCAAGCCGAGCGGGGACGTGCTCACGCGCGACGCGGCCGACGAGATCCGGCGCCTGGGCCCCGCCTGCTTCGCCAACTGGCAGGAGGCGGCGGAGGTGCTGGACCGCAGCTTCCTGCAGCCCGAGGACCTGGACGACCCCGCGCCGCGCAGCCTCACCGAGCCGCTGCGCCGCCGCAAGTACCGCCTGGACGGGGCGGGGCGGGGCGCACACGGCCGGGCTGCAGGGGGCGACCCCGGGCCGGAGGGCGGGGCCGGGGAGCTGTTCTGACCTGGGGGGCGAGGGGGAGGCCAGAGGGGGTTCTGTAATGACACCTCCGAGGAGGCGGGGGTGGGATCGGGGTTCTGACCCCCTGGTGGGGCGGGTCTATGGTGCGCCCTCACCCCTCACCCCTTACCCGTGGTGGGTGGGGCCGGGGGCTACTCTCAGCTCCCCAAGGTGGAATCAGAGATGAGGACAGCGGAATCAGACGGCCCCACAGGGTCCGAGGGGAAGGACCATTGTGAGTTCTGGCCAGAGGTGGGGCCCTAGCCGGGAGGTGGGGGGAGTGTAGGGGGCAAAGAAGAAGTCCTGAGTTCTCCAGATGGCGGGAAAGGCCCTAGGGGAGTGGGAAGGGTCTTTTGTCGTTGTTAATCTTCACCCCAGGACATCTTTTCCATTGATTTTTTTTTTTTAAGAGAGAAAGGGAGGGAGGGGAGAAAGAAAAGGGGAAAAAAAATGGATGTGAGGCACATTGATTGGTTGCCTCCCACACGCGCCTGCATCCCAGGTACTTGCCCTTGACCAGGAATCAAACCGGAGATCCTTCTTGGGCAGATGCTCTACTCACTGACCCAGGCCGGTCAGGGCCGAGAAGGGTCTTTCTGAGGCCCAGGGTGGGAACTGGAGGAGTCTGTTCTGATTCCGCGCCCCCCCCCACCCCCCCTCCCACACACACACCCCCAGATGAAGGGTGGGACCTAGAGCAGGACGGAGGTCTGGCTGAGAGATGCCCTCTCCCAAAAGGGGGCAGACCCAGGGCCTGTCCTGTCCTCCAGAGGCCGCGTCTGAGCCTCCTGTCCGGGTCTCCAGAAATATTTTTAAGACCTGGGTGAGGTGGAATGGTTACTGGGTCCAACATGGGAAAATGCAAATAAAATCGAATAATCGTGCTGAGGACGCTCAGCCCATCTTCCATGAAATGAGATGTCCATGTTGTGGAATTGTGCACCTGAAACCTGTATAATTTTGTTAAGCAGTTGTCACCCCAATAAATTCAATAAAAGGGGGAAAAAGAGTGGTCCATATATTTATTTAATATTCAAGACTACAGCAATCCTTTATGGTTTATACGGGATGCATTTCAATACTTGGTGTCATGGATGCTGGGGTCCCGAATGTTCCTGGAGAGACAACAGAATCCTATGTAATAAAGAGCTAATATGTTAATTAGTTCGAACAGCAGAACGACAGTCCGGACGACCTTCCGGACAAAGCCGGGGCTGCGAGGGGCTGCAAGGGCCGAGCCCCTTGCACAAATTTCGAGCATCAGGCCTCTAGTAGAGAAATAAAAAAATCAAAACTCCCGTCTGGAGCCACTTCCTGGCTGTATGACCAGGACAGTCACCTCCCGTCTCTAAGCCTCCTTTCTTTCTTCTGAAAAATGACACGAAGGCTAGGTCCTATCTGGCAGGTCCGACGAGGACTGGAGCTATCTAGGCGCCAGGAACCTCTCGGTTTTGCCTCTGGCGCCACCTGAGGGAGGGATGGTGAGCCAAGTTTGGGGGGGGGGGCGGGGCGGAACCAAACATGTAAATGAGATGTAAACCCCCTTCCCTGCGCCTAATCTCCAGAAAAGTTGAGACGCCCGCTGCTCTGGGCCTGGGAGGCCTGGGGACTGGACTAGTGAGCGCCTTATTTTATTCTCACCCCTAACCCCCCATCTCCAGGTGAAGACAACGAGGATCAGTCGGCGATGCCGCCTATTTCAGGTTCCAGCCAGCTTTCCCTTTGTGGACCTCAGTAAGCCACCTGTGCATTGGACCCTGTGTGATAATGGCTCTTAAATTCAGTATACCTAACAGTAGGGTGCAGGTTCATCTGCAGCTTTTAGAAGACAACGGTTTTGTGGGGTTTTTATTGATATGAGAGAGAGAGACAGGGAGGGAGGGAGGGAGAGAGAGAGAGAGAGAGAGAGAGAGAGAGAGAGACAGAGAGAGAGAGAGAACACGCCCTAACCCGAATCCAACAGGCAACTTCTCTGGTGTCCCAGAGGATGCTCCAACCAACCGAGCCGGGCCGGGGCCAAGTTTCTTTTAAAAAACAACAATGAAACAGGTGCTTAGGCCAGAGGTGGGGGTACTTTAGAGACCTCTAGGGGTCCCTGCATGGAACTACCACGCCCTGGCCCCTCGTGGGGGGCCACCCTCCCCTTGTCGGCCCCGCCCCACGCCGGCCCCTCCCCGCCAGCACCCGGAGCCGGGAGGGGGCGCCCGCAGGGTCCTCCAAAGGAGGAGAAAAGACCGTCTCAAGTTTTCGCAGAGCTTCCTCGTCCCCAGTGCGACCTGTACCCCGAAGCTCCTGAAGTCACCCCAACTTTCAAACACCCCTGCGACCCCGCCCCCTTCAGGACCCCCGCCCCCCCCCCCCAACTCCCCTGCCCCTGAAAACCTCTGACTCCTCGACTGCCCCGGCCCGCCCGCCCCGCCATGGCCCGCTCCTACAGCGACCGGGTGCTGGCCGCGATGATCCTGCTGGGCGTCCCGGCGGCCGTCTTGGCGGCGCTGGGCGCGCAGCTGCTGTTCCAGCTGCAGGCGGGCCGCGCGGAGCTGCGGGGGGCGCGCGCCGACGGGCTGGGCCCGGAGCTGGGCGCGGGCCCGGGGCTGCCCGAGGACGCGGCCGGGGCGCTGCTGCCGCTGGCCGCCGCGCTCGCCGCGCTCGCCCTGGTGCTGAGCCTCACCTGCCTGCTGCTCGCCGCGCTCTGCGGCCACCTGGGCGCCGAGCTGGCCCGGGGGCCCGGCCCCGGCAGGTAGGACTGGCCCCTCCGCCCGGCCCGGGGCTGGGCGAGCCCAGGCGAGCCCCTACCCCTCTCTGGGCCTCAGGTTGGGGGGAGCTTCCCTTCCTTCCCCCATCCCTTTATCATCGCTCCCTCCACCCATTTACCCTTCCCTCCTCCCTCCTTTCTTCCATCCCTGCCTCCCTCTCTCAATTCTATTAGTTGAAAATTTATAGCAGGTGAAACTACTGCTGCGACCCCACCCCCCCCCCCCCACCACCCGCTTGCCATATGTGCCAGCTGAGGCTCAGAGAGGGCCAGGGGTCCGCTAGCTCTCTGGTGGAAGCTCTTGTCATTTAGGGGGCATTAGGCTCTGAGTGCAGAGAGACCGGGGGTCAGGCTTAGGGTTGATCAGTGATGGATGCATGGATGGGTGCATGGATGCATGGATGCATGGATGAGTGGACGGATGAGTTTATAGTGCATGGTTAAATGGATGGGTATATGGTTGAATAATCGACAGGAATAGATGGATGGTAAATGGTGGTGAACATTTACCTGGAACAGTGGTCGGCAAACTTATTAGTCAACAGAGCCAAATATCAACAGCACAACGATTGAAATTTCTTTTGAGAGCCACATTTTTTAAACTTATATAGGTAGGTACATTGTTATTAACTTAATTAGGGTACGTACTCCTAAGCTGGCCTTTGCTAAACACTCGAGGGGCCAAAGAGCCGCATGTGGCTCGCGAGCCGCAGTTTGCCAACCGCGGACCTGGAACAATGGATGAGTGTCCAGGATGGATCCTCACACAGACCTTGTTTCCCCCAAAGCTGGGCCACTCCCTCCCGCCCCAGCCTTCCCCAGCCAGCTCCACCTCCTGAGCCCTTTCTTCCTGCCCCCTCCGCCCAGGTCTGACTGGTTTTTCTATGACTGCCGCCTCCTCAGACATGTGGCCGTGGGCCTCTTCTGCTGTGGGGTCTCCGTCTACTTAGCAGGTGCGTGCTGGGGGACCGGACGTGGGGTGTGGGGGCCTTGGGTGGGAATGGCCAGGGTTAATGGTCCCATAACTGGGGTCAACTCGGGAGCCACCTGCCTGTGTTTGACTCCTGGGTCTGACACTTTCTCACTCGGGGGAGGGGGACCTTGGGAAAAGTCCTTCTGTGCCTCAGTTTCCTTATCAGTACAATGGGATGATAACAGTTTGTTGCTTCATGGAATTGCTGAGAGGATTTTGAGTAAAGCCTGCAGATGGCATCTGGCTCCAGTGGGGTGGGGGGTGGGGGGAGATTCATAAATGGTACCTGTCTTCAGAACACTCCTGATTCATCAGTTTTCTACATTTGGTTTTGAACAAAATTTTCTATGTCCTTGATAGTTTCAGGAGATAGTTTCAGAGGTTGGCCTTAGCAAAAAACTGTTTTGGTTACAAATGTTAGAACTTCCAGCTCAAGAATGGCTTAAGGAGTTGGGTGGGGGCTGGGGGGTGGGTGGGAGGAGAGATACACTTTATAAACCAGAAATGCAGTTTAAAATCCCCAAACATGAAGGAGAGTGAGAGTAAAAACAATTAGCTGGGTGCCAGAGGACACATCATCCTCTTTTCCTCCCTGACTTTTTTTTTTTAATTTTTAAAATGTATTTTATTGAGTTTTTACAGAGAGGAAGGGAGAGGGATAGAGAGTTAGAAACATCGATCAGCTGCCTCCTGCACACCTCCTACTGGGGATGTGCCCGCAACCAAGGTACATGCCCTTGACCGGAATCGAACCTGGGACCCTTCAGTCCACAGGCCGATGCTCTATCCACTGAGCCAAACCGGTTTCGGCTCCTCCCTGACTTTTAATAACTTAGATCAATGTTCTCACCCACACCTGCTGGTAAAGGCATCAAGTCATCAAGTTTCTTTAAAGAGACTCCTGACGTGTTATATTTTGTTGTAATCTTGACAAATGTTTAGGAGATACAATTAAAATACGTATTTATGAGATGTGAGACTAGGGCTCACTATGGGAATTTGTATGTAAAGTGCAGGGAACTCAGCTTAACTTTTGTTGTTTGACTTAAAATGCTCCAGATATGGGTTGGGGTTTTTTTTTTTAAAAAAAGAGTGGAGCCCTAGCCAGTTTTCTCAGTGGTTAGAGCAGTGGTTCTCAACCTTTCTAATGCCTTGACCCTTTAATACAGTTCCTCATGTTGTGGTGACCCCCAACCATAAAATTATTTTCGTTGCTACCTCATAACTGTAATTTTGCTCCTGTTAATGTATCGTAATGTAAATATCTGTGTTTTCCGATGGTCTTAGGCTCTACAGCAGCGGTTCTCAACCTCGTGACCCACAGGTTGAGAACCACTAGCAGGGTCGCTCGCCTAAGACCATGTTGTGGTGACCCCCAACCATAAAATTATTTTCGTTGCTACCTCATAACTGTAATTTTGCTCCTGTTAATGAATCGTAATGTAAATATCTGTGTTTTCTGATGGTCTTAGGCGAGCGACCCTGCTAGTGGTTCTCAACCTGTGGGTCACGAGGTTGAGAACCGCTGCTGTAGAGCCTAAGACCATCGGAAAACACAGATATTTACATTACGATACATTAACAGGAGCAAAATTACAGTTATGAGGTAGCAACGAAAATAATTTTATGGTTGGGGGTCACCACAACATGAGGAACTGTATTAAAGGGTCAAGGCATTAGAAAGGTTGAGAACCACTGGGTTAGAGCATCAGCTCTGTGACTGAAGGGTCCCAGGTTCGATTATGGTCAGGGGCACATACCTCGGTTACAGGCTTGATCCCTGGCCCCGGGTTGGGGCACATGCAGGAGGCAACCAATAGATATGAGATGTTTCTCTCTGTGTCTCTCCCCCTTCCTTCCACTCTCTCTAAAAATCAATGGAAAAAGTATCCTGGAGTGAGGATTAACAACAACAACAAAGGGAGTGGATGGGGTGACTATCTGAAAAGACCAGGGGATTGTTGGCCTCAGGTGTGATTGAATCCAGCTGCTCAAATGAGGCCATCAGAAATGCCTCTTGCCAAAGCTGGTTTGGCTCAGTGGATAGAGCATCGGCCTGTGGACTGAAGGGTCCCAGGTTCGATTCCAGTCAAGGGCATGTACCTTGGTTGCGGGTGCATCCCCAGTGGGGGGTGTGCAGGAGGCAGCTGATCAATGTTTCTAACTCTCTATCCCTCTCCCTTCCTCTCTGTAAAAAATCAATAAAATATATTTAAAAAAAAAAAGAAATGCCTCTTGCTTCACCTCTTCACCTGCTTCCCCTTAGAAAGATGCCTGTATCCGTGCTTTCGACAAAATGCCTACAACCTCCTGTCTTTTCATGAGCCAGCAAACATGTTGGAGACTTAGAGAATAAAGTATCCTCATTTTAAAATATGAGAAAACTCACAAGGGAAAAAAAAAAAAGGTAACTATGTCAGTCTCATCAAGCATTAGATTAAGAATTCGTTCAGCTCCCATTTAGAGTCTTTCTGAGGTTAGGAGACCTCACTTGGCAAGAATCCCCCAGTATGGCCAGTCAACCCTCCATTCATTGCTAACCAGAGCCAAAAGAATTATAAAGACCTTTTCAAAAATATTCAGACCTCTAACCGGTTTGGCTCAGTGGATAGAGCATTGGCCTTTGGACTGAAGGGTCCTAGGTTCGATTCCAGTCAAGGGCATGTACCTTGGTTGCGGGCACATCCCCAGTAGGGGGTGTGCAGGAGGCAGCTGAATCAATGTTTCTCTCTCATCGGTGTTTCTAACTCTCTATCCTTCTCCCTTCCTCTCTGTAAAAAATCAATAAAATATATTGGGGGGGAAAACTGTTCAGAGCCGCACGCTCTTTCTCTCCCTTGAGCACACCTCTGCCTGCCCCCCTCTCCTTCCCCAGGCGTGCCCTCTCTTTCTTTGTCCTGGGCTCCAAGGGCCCTCCTTTTGCCTCTGTAACTCGTTTCCTAAGCCCACAGAGCCCAGCTGGCTGACCTCTTCCACCTCTGTAACCTTCTAAATAAACTTTCTCTTATAATTTGAAAAAAACAATTGTTTAGAACGGAAACGTCCTTGCCCTCACTTTAATGTCCGATACAATGTGTCATCCTCAAAAGCAAGAGTACAGAAGAAGGCATAAAAACACTCCCATAAGGTGCCAAGAAATCTATCAGCCCTCGGCTTCTCTCACAAGTTCCCCAGGGGTGGCAGTAAGAAAGTTTCTGGGTTCTCAGATCCCAAGCAAAAGTCTTAGTGCTGACTCTAATGGGCTGAGCTTGGGTCATGTAAAATCCCTGCACCAATCTCTACAAGACGAGAAGCAATGCTCTGATTGGCCACGCCCAGCACTATACAGGTCACTGATGCCACAGGGGTGGGTCAGAGCTTCTAGACCAGCCTCCAGGGTGGGGACAGGGACTGGACTGGCAGTTCTCAATGGAGGCTGACTATGCCCCAGGGGATATTGGGCAATATCTGGAGAAATTTTTGGTTGTCACACAGGGTGGGAGAAAGGTACTGTTGGTATCTAGGGGGTAGACACTGGTAAATGTTCCCACAGTAATGAATGGCGCCAACTGAATGCTGGACAGAGTGACAGAGAACCAGGTAGGTCCTCAAGGCCAACTGTCTTGGTCAGATTAGCAAACCAAGGCCGGAGAGGAGCTGTGATTCACTCAAGGCCAATGACAGGGATTCAGAAAACCTGAGATCTGGGTTGTTTTAATTGTGGTAAAGTGCACATAACAAAATTCACCCTTTTGTGGTAAAATTGACATCATGATGATATATTTGTGGGTTGTGAGAGGATCGATGACTTAATCCACGTGTCTGCCGAGTTGGACAGTTTTGAATGACTGCCCCCCTCTTTGGGAAGCTCTCCCAGGGCTTGGGGAGCAAATGTTTGTAGACTGAGTAAATGGGAAACATTTCCTTCCTCAGGACTGTCCATCTATGCTCTGCTGCTCTTCGAGATCGAGGCGGGAGCAGCCGCCGCCTCCATCCTCGGCCTGGGCGCCCTGGCCCTGGTGGCCGTGCTGACCCACTCTCTGCTCCGGGCGGCCCAGGCCACCCGCCGTGGTCTCCGGGAGCTGTCCCCACCGCACTTTGAAGATGACCCTGCCCGCTCCGCTGAAGTCTCCAAGGCCAGCCCCAGGGCTCCGCCCCAGCAGGGTACCCACCACCAAATCCCCTACTCATTCTGCCCAGAACCTGGGGACCCCCTCAGACCCTCAGTCACTGCCTCGATGCCTGCAGCTGTGGGGGGTGCCCGGGAGAGCGGCCTGTCTGCATCCTGCATGCACCGGACACTGCTGGTCAGCGGGGGGCACTGGGAGGGGGTCACCCATGAGATGCGCAGCATGCTGGGACACAAGCCGGGGGCGTTGGGGAAAGATTCCACACTGGTGTGAGCTCAGGGGTCAGGGGTGGAGAGCTGGTGTCAGGCAGCAGAAAGAGCGCTCTGCAGAGATCAGTCACAGTAGCAGTACAGCTTGGTTTCTCGTTCAGTTCACAGCACCCCCGGCTTTTGCCCTCCAAGTTGCCTCATGGCACAAAATGGCTGCCAGGGCTCCAGCCTTCACATCCTCATTCATGGAGAAAGGCGGAGGCCAGGGCTGGCTCAGCATCTTTCCAAAGTCTTCCTGGGAAGCCTTGGGACCTTTCTGCTTATTTCTCACTGATCAGGACATGGCCACAACTTGCTGCAGGGGAGACTGGGAAATGTAGCTACGCAGACAGACAATGAGGATCTGGGATAGGCAGGAGGGGAGGGGGGGGCTTAGGCAGTGGTTCTCTAAATGTCTCCGTCCATTTTGCAGATGAGGAAACCGAGGCCCAGAGAGGGGCAGTGACTCACCACGGGTCCCCCGGCCAGTACTGAGCATCAGAGCCAGGTCCTGTAACCCCCATGCTGCTGCCAGTGCCAGTCTCTGCGACTCCTTCCAGTCTGTGAGCATTGGAAACCTTTGTGTGCAGAGCTCAGAGAAGCCCAGGGCCACAGCAGCCCTGAAGGGCTGCACCCAGACTCCTGGCTGTGGGTCCGTGGTGAGGACCTCACCACTCCGTGTCTCAGTTTCCTGGTCTATAACACGGGGACAGCATCCACCCCTCTGCCTAGGGCTCCCATGAGACTCCGTGGAAGCCACTCCGGGGGCCTGTGCACAGTAGGTTGTCAATGTGTGGCAGCCCGTGCTGCTGTCAGTCGGGGCACCTGATAGCTGAGAAAGGTGGGTTGATGGTCAGGTTCTGGGGCTCACGGACCTGGCAGGGCTTGGAGTGGATAACTCAGAGCCCTAGGCGTCTCCAGAGGCCCTGGCCCCACTCCCATCCTGCAAATAAACTCTAGCCTTCAGTATCTCCATGTCACTTGAGCCACACCTGAATGTGCTTTGTGGCCAAGCCCAGGCTTGGGGTAGGAGTGGGGTGGCAGGAGTGAGGGTGGGGAGGGCAGGAATGGGAGACAGGGTTTTGCCCTGGGAACTGTCTCCCACAAATCTTCATACATACAAATTTCACCAGGAGTGGGGATGGTCTGACCCCCCCACACACACACCTACCCAAATGTGCAGATGTCCCCGGAATTTTCCAGCCTGCCCCTTCCTGAGCCCCGAGGACTCCAGGGCCCAAGGAGCAGAGGAGGCTCAGCCACAGCAAAGGAAACCCCCTTAGGACTCTTCCCAATGGGCAGGGAAGGAGCAGCACCCAGCAGGGCCTGACCCTGGGTAGGGACCCAGCTGATCCCAGACCTGGGGGTCCCACCACCCTTGGCCATCTGCACCCTGGGTCCCTGGGAAGCTGCAGACTTCCTCCGCACCGTGGAGCGGGGTCAGGAGACAGTGTACGTGAGCATGCCCAGTGAGCGTGGGCTCTTGGTGAGCATGACAAATATCAACAAAGAGGATAAAATAAGAATAAATGTTATGGGCCAGGTGCTTTCCTGTCCTCAGTTCATCTTCAGGACAACCCTACTCACAGATGGGGAAACTGAGGCCACCCAGCAGCAATGGCTGGAACCCCATCACAGAGGGATCCAGGACACAGCAGGTTCCTGAGGATATTGGGGACTCCAGTTTCTAAAACTCTCTGGAACGGGGCAGGCCTTGGGGACGCAGGGTGGAGGAGAGAGAAGGAAGGACCGGCTGGCTGCTGGTGCCGAGGGCCTCACTCCTGGACTGGTCGGGGGAACTAGAAGCTGGCCCCCTCGCCTCATGGCCAGGACTAGGGTGGCAGTACAACATTTAAGGAGGCCTAAAAGGATTGAAAACAGGTGTTCAAACAAATCCTTGTGCATGCATGTTCACAGCAGTACTAGGGACAATCACCAAAAAAGTCCACAAGCTGACGAATGGATGAACAAAACATGGTCCATCTGCACAATGGACTATTACTCAGCCACAGAAAGGAATGAAGCACGGACACGCTACAACACGGATGAACCTGGGAACCTTCACACTGAGTAACAGAAGCCAGACACAGAGGGCCCCATATTGTCTGATTCTATCTGTATGAAATGTCCAAATCATGCAAATCCAGAGAGACGGGAAGCAGATTGGTGGCTGCCAGGAGCTGGGGAGTGACTGCTGGTGGGTCTCCTTTTGGGGTGATGAAATGTTCTGGAAGTGTAGAGGTTAAGTTACTGCTCAGGGTCACCAGCTAGCTAGCGGCGGACCTGGGATTGTGTCTCTCCAGAAAGGTCCCTTGTCCCACTTGGTACCCGGGTTCCTGCGATGCCTGCCTCTCAGCGCCCAGGACCAAGCAAAAGGCCGGAAAGGTCAGGCTTCATTCCCTTTGTAGCCCAAGATGATGTCAACTCAGCCTGGGGCTGTTGGACTTTTTCCTCCCCGAGTATATTTTTATTGATTTCAGAGAGGAAGGGAGAGGGAGAAACCTGGGCATGTGCCCTTGACCAAAATCGAATCCAGGACCCTTCAGTCCGAAGGCCGAGGCTCCATCCACTGAGCCAAACCAGCTAGGGTGCCTGGGGCTGTTTGGATTGATGTGGCCCTGGTCCCTCCCGGGGCCAGGCCCAGCAGGGCACAGAGGGTTGGGATTTTGCGGGGTCATATGACAGCTGGTCCAGTTAGACCAAGGCCAGCACAGGTCATCCAAGGGCCCCGATCACACACGGCTGCCCTGGAAAGTGATCCAGGGATGGTTTCGGGGTAGCTGAGAAGGCAACCAGGGAAAACAAACAACCTTTGCTTTCCAGCCAGATTGAATTCCCAGGCCGGCGCCAGAGCAGCCTGGGCGGGACCTGGCAGGGGCCGCAGAGCCCCCAGGGGAGATGGGGAGATAGCTCAGCACTCGAGGCCTAGTTTTCTCAGGGCAGCTGAGTGTGTGGGGGAGGACCTACCTTGTGCATGGTTTCCCCCACCCCCTCCAAGACAGCTGTCTTCCCTATCCGACCCCCAGAGCAGGGCTTTGCCTCCCCCCTCAGACCCCAGAGCAGGGGCTCTGCCTCCCCCCTCAGACCCCAGAAAAGGGGCTTGCCCTCCCCTCTCAGACCCCAGAACAGGGGCTTGCCCTCCCCTCTCAGACCCCAGAAAAGGGGCTTTGTCTCCCCGCTCAGACCCCAGAGCAGGGCTTTGTCTCCCCCCTCAGACCCTAGAACAGGGGCTGGCCTTCAACCCTCAGACCCCAGAGCAGGAACCCTCTTCCCTCAGACCCCTGTGCAGGGCGGTCTCCCCACTCAGACTCCTGGGGTAGTCTTGTTAGACATAAGGGCCCGGTTGGGTGGTTTGTCCCTTTAAGCCCCATGGGACCGATTCTGGCCAATGAGCTGTGACCTGAACTTGAACAAGGTACTTCCTGGCTAGGCCATTTAACTGACAGTGCCAGACTTTTCTGAGTCCGCCCCCCCATCCCCATCCCCGCCGCCCCCCCCCCCCCCCCCCCCGTTCCTTCTTCACCGCCATGGGCACGTGGTGTGGATGAGAAATAACCCTTAGCCTTCTGGGCCAGAGACCTGGGAGCTTCCCTGAGGCTACAGGGATGTGGGGAGAGCAGAGGAGCATACACGTGACAGAGGAGCCTGGGGCAGGTAATTTCACAAATAGCGCCCCCCTCATTTGCGATCCGTGTTTGCACGTCTGTTCTCTTACCGGCTAAAACTTCTTTGTAAACCCCCAAATCAAAATACCCCTGTGCTTGCGTGGTCCCTGGAGGACACGTGCAGCGCAGGGCACCATCCGAGTCCCGGGAGGCACGTGTTCCCAGCAGAGGCGGAACAAGGTGGCACTCTGCCTTCTGTTCCAGCTCGGACTGTAAACAAGTCTTCTTTGTGGTCTGCTTTCCCCATTTCCGTGCTTTCTCTCGGCATTTCGCTGTTAAAAAGGCCCCACGCGTGGTGCTGAAGTGCCGTCTGGTGTCCCTGAGCTCCAGGAGGCTGCCTCGGACTCTCAGAGAAGGTATGTGTGAGGTGAGCTCTGTTCAGGTGTGAGTCACACTGCTGTTGGCAGTGAGGTCAACGGTAACGATGCAGCAGTATCCGGATCATAAACAAGGTGTCAATCACTTGACAAAAATGTGACCACAGTTACCCATAGAACCCACCCATTTCCCTGAGGAACCCAATGTTCACTAATTCAGTTTTCTCCGCAACTTTATAAACTGGAACTACTGCGAATAATGAGGGCAGGCCATTGTATCCATAGCTCAGCGGAGGGAAAAGGATGCACAGACAGACAGCTTTCTGGCTGAGGGCAGGCTCTGGGCCTAAGCCCAGCTGTGACCGTAGCTGTCCGCTGCCTCAGGGTCACCATCTGTAAAATGGTGACACAACGGGCTTCCCACTGGGCCGTGAGAGGATTAGATGAGTACCTGTCTAAGGTGCTGCAAAGTGGTGCCCATGATACATGGAAGCTGTTACTATTACGTTACTATGCGCAAGGGCAGGGGAGCAGGACTGGGTCTTCCTTGTGACCTAGAAGCCTGGGCCTCAGCTTCCATTCTGCGGAACAGGAGGAGCAGCAGGGCCACCTCCCCTGGGATTTCACACGCTTGCTGGGGGCACGGCTGTCCAGCTTGCACAAGGTGAAGACCGCGCGCCACACTCAGGGCCAGGACCAGGACTCCAGACGGCAGACTGCATAGTGTTTATTGCCCAGAGGACAGCCTGTGGCCTCCGGGCACAGAGAGTCTTGACACAAATGACGTGAAGGCACCGGTTTCCATCTAGCCCCACCTCTGCCCTACAGGGCCCGGGGCAGGAGACCCCATCAAGCAGCAGGTCCACCCCCACCGGGCTAGCAGCTCCCCATGTGGCTGAGGGTCCAGAATGCCCTGTGCTGCCAAGGTCCCCAACATGAGCTAGGGTGGGGCAGCTGCCAGTCCTGGGGGTGTGGGGCAGGGCCTCTTCCCTAGAACAGGAAGGGGCTATGACACGCTGGGGGGCAGGCGTGCAGCTGCTGTTTTCTCCACCACGAAGCCGTAGTTGTACTGAGGGGGGAGGAAGAGCACAGAGTGAGGGAGGGGCCGTGGAGGCTGCTGTGAGGAATCGGGGGCCGGGGGGGGGGGGGCGGGAAGCCACTTAGGGACTAAGTGATCTCCAGCCCTGGAGAGGTGGGGTGCAGCTGGGGGAGACAGGTGGCCTGGTGTGGGGGAGGGTCCCAGCACCCCCTACCCTTCCTCCCCGCCCCAGCACCTACCTCCTCCTCAATGTCCGCCAGCGACTTGATGGTCAGATCAGCAAAGGCAGAGAAGGCCTGGTGGGCAGGGGCAGGTCAGACTTGGACCCAGACCCCTACCTGGAACCCCGTTCCCTCATCTTCGAGCCTCTCTCAATATCTGCCTGGACATCCATCCCCTCCCTCTTCCTGCCACAGCCTCTAGCCACCAGCATCCAGCTGCCCCTCTGGACTCCCCCATTCCAGACTCCCCCATGCCCTCCAGCCCACTTGGTCTCCAGCCTCCCCCAGCCCAGAAACTTGGGCTCAGTGCTGCGGGCTGAGGGCTGGATGATGGTCCCTGTGTTCCTGTCTAGGAAGGTGATGGGCAGGGACAGACCCAAGCTCCCCCAGGGCACAGACTCACCAGAGGGCCGCAGCTCTTGCCCTCGAATCGGGGGTGCAGCGTGAAGGGAACCCCATCCATGGCTGAGGAAAGCACGGGGTGGGGAGTAAGGAACTGAGGGGCAGGGGGCTTGGGGCTGGCTGCTGCCACCCCAGAGGCCCAGCAGGCGCCCCCCTTCCCCCTGGCCAGTTTTATTTTAAATCCTCACTAGAGGATCTGTTTGCTGATTTTAGAGAGACGAAGGGAGAGAAAGAACATTAATGTGAGGGAGACATAGCCACCAGTGGCCTTCGGTACACACCCCAACTGGGGACGGAAGCCGCAACCAGGGTGTGTGCCCGACTGGGAACTGAACCCAAAACCTTTGGTTGTAAGGGAGGACGCGCCAACCAACTGAACCGCACGGGCCAGGGCAGTGCCCCTGCCAGTCTTTACGGGATCGGGTGGGGCCAGGCCTGGTTCCAATCGTGGCCACGCCCCTTCTGGGCTGTATAAACCTTTGGCCAGTCGCACCCAACCTCAACCCCAACCCCTCAGTTGCCCGCTCTGCACTCACCTGAGATGCCATAGAGGTTGGAGGCCTCATAGATGGAGTCACTCCTCCGCAGGGTGGAGGCCCTTGAGCTCAGTCTCGACAACGTCCCCTCTGGGAGGCCGCCCTTGCTGGTGGTGATGGGACAGCCCAGGTCAGACCTGACGGCGCCCCCATGACCGCCCCCACCCCTGAGCCCAAGCACTCACCTGGGCTGGCTGGGTTGGTCCAAGGAGAGGCCCTGCATGTCCCGGCTGAGAGCTCGGGGCTTGGGCACTGGCCGAGGGGCCTTTGCCTTCTTGCACCAGATGGCAAAGCCACCCATGTCCCTAGATGGGGAGGGAGGAGAGGGGTGTTCTGGCCCAAGGCAGAGCCAGGGCTGAGAACAGCGGCCAGGAGAAGAGAGGAGGAACCCGGCTCTCGGGGTGACCCCTGCCTTTTGGGGAATTTTCCTTTCAGCATCTCAGCCCACATCTTAAGCAATTGCTGGGTCCCATCACTGTACTGTGAACTTCAGACACACCAACTCATTTATCCCTCATGATGACCCTACAAGACTAGTACAACTGTCCCTTTATAAATGTGGAAACTGAGGCACAGAGAGGTGGTAGAAGGAATGGGGGCCTCAAGGGAGTCTCTGAGGATCAGAGTGTACACATGGGAGTTGGGGAGCAAGGAAGGAGGCCAAAAGCTGGGGGGAAGTCCGAACTTTCCCCCTCACCTTCATCTTTCCCCAAGTGTGTTACCTCTGCTTTTCTCTCTCCTAAGTTCCAAGGGCCCTTCTACCACCTCTGTAACTTTCTAAATAAACTTTCTCTTAGAGTTTGAAGGGGGGGGCGGGGAATGCCCTACCCCAATGGTTGGCAAACTCATTAGTCAACAGAGCAGCAAACCTCGGCTCGTAAGCCGCAGTTTGCCGACCAAGGCCCTACCCTATTCGAAGGTATCCAGGCACCGTCTTGGTCTTCCCGCTCAGCCGGATATCAAACACAGCTGTGTCCGCAGCTCCCAGGGGCACCAACTTCATACACAGGCGTTTCTTCTTAGACATAGAGGCCTCTGGGAGGGTGGGGGGAGTGAGAAGAGGGAAAAGCAGGGAAGGGACCCAAAGATGGCTCCAAGGTGACAGTCGCCAAGGCACTGTTTAAGGCAGTCACCGGATGGTGCTAATCTCTCTGGTGAAACCGTGAATGATGGAGCCACAGGCGAGAACCCCATGCAGCCTCTAGGAGCCTCTGGGGCAGGCTCATCTCTGGTGACAGGAAGGAGCATTCACAGGGTGACCATGTGCACCACCGTGAGGATGGGTAGCTATGGAATCAGATAGAACTGAGTGCCCATGAGGCAAATCCCACCCAACAAATGTTTCCCTAAAAGTGGTTTTTCCATTTTTAAAGGGGATGGGGAGTGTGAGAGAATATGCAACAGACACCACCTGGCTTGTAAAGCCTAAAATATTTACTACGTGGCCCTTTACAGAAAAAGCTTGCTAACGCCAGTGTCAATAGGTATACGAGAGGCAGGGAAAGCCAGATGGTTAGAAAGCAGGGCCGTTAGGGCTAGAAGGGCAGCCCCAAGGCTGCGGAGGGCGAAGTATCCGCTAACCCCGAGAGGAGTCGGAGTGTGCAAAAGCCTGGAAATGAAAAAAGGGAACTGCGCCTGGTTGGTGTGGCTCAGTGGTTGAGCATGGATCCCGGAACCAGGACTTCACGGTTGGATTCCCAGTCAGGGCACATGCCCCGGTTGGGAACTCGATCCCCAGTAGGGGGCGTGCAGGAGGCAGCCCATCGAAGATTCTTTCTCATCATTGCTGTTTAGATCCCTCTCTCTGAAATCAATTAAAAAAAAAAACATTTAAAAGAGAACTGTGCGTGGTTCAACTTGGCTGCGGTGTAAGGAGACGGAGTAGTAACAATTACAAAACAGGTCTCTGTTGTTCCTCTAGGAGAGAGACTGTGCCGATGGCACATTTTTACGCAGGGCAGGGCCCGTCACCCCGCCCGGGAACAGAGCTCCGAGTCCTCAGCCAACCCTGTCAGCAGCCAGTGAGTCAGGGGGTTGCCGAGGCTCAGAAATCGCGCCTGTCATCCTCCATCCCTCTCCCTGGTCCTCCCTGCAGGGACGCGGACGCACCCCCAACTCTCCCCCCTCCCCCCCCCCCCGCCGCCCCAGCCTCCGACGCGAGCCTCACTGGAGTCCAGGGGGTCGCAGACCGGGGAGAAGCCCGGCGGGAGGGGGCTCTTGTCCACCAGGACTTGGATATCGGCCACCACGTTCTCCTGCGGATTCTGGGGGGTCGAGTGGGGAGAACACAGCGAGTCACCGAGCGGCGGGGACGGCGCGCCTGGCGTAGGGCCCCGCGAATGGACAGGGGGAGTGGGCGGACCCCGGGGTTCCTGGAGGTGGGCGCCTCTTACCTCCAGACCGCCCAAGGTGCTGAGGCACAGGAAGTAGCCAGATTTCTGCGCGAAGCTCTTGCCGAAGCTGGCGGGCGCCCCCTCCACAGTGCAGGAGATCTGCGGCGGGACGCGGGTCAGCGCCAGGCGCCGGTCCAGCGGCAGCCTCCAGTGCCCCCGCTCAACCCCTGCCCCCCGATGCCGCTCACCGCGCTGAATCCCCGCGGCGGGGGCGCCGAGGCCGACGACCAGGCCAGGCCAGCCAGAGGCACCGCGTCAGGCCCCGGATCCATCCTTCAAGCCAAGCGCCGAAGGTGGTGGACCGCCTCGGGTCTCGGAGTCGCCGCCCGGCCACAGAGTTCGGGAAGGGGTCAGAACTTCAACTCCCAGAAGGCCCTGCGATGGCGGGGCCCGTAAAGCGCCGTTTGCGCGTGCTCGGAAAGCCGCAGGCCAATCGCACGGGGACGCGGAGCCACGCCCCCTTGCGTCGCCCAGGTGCGCCCGCGAACAAAGACGTTTGCGGAAAACCGTCTTCTCCTTCCTTCTCACGCCCAGCAACTTCCGGTGGAAATGTCCGGGCTCAGCGCCAGAGGACTCCCTAGCTGCAAGCCAACAGTGAGATCAGAAGTGAACAAACCATGTGTTCCCATGGAAGAACCCCATTAGTCCTGTCAGTGTAAGAAACATTCAAACCCGTGAAGAATTTTTTTTTATGAGTTTATTTGAGCCAAGCTGTCAACAAATGTTGGGAAGCAAAACCTCAAAGGATTGAGATGATGCTCTGGGGAAATGGCAATTTTGCACCTTGTTGTATACATTACAATCAAAAGAGAAGACGTAAGTGTGTTACCTGAAATCCATTGGTGATAGATTAGGGAGGCGGGAGAAAGCAAAGCAGGGGAAACCTCTGGTTTTAGATAAAAACTAAAATGATAGACACACACTTGTTTTACTTGGGTGAGTGCAGGATAGTTTGTTATATTGTAAATCAAAAGACGCCTTAATCAAGAAGCCAAATTTATTTGGAGTCCTGTTCGTTCTGCTAGCGCTAGCGGGCCCAGAGGAAATCTTGCTTCTCAAATTCTGGGGTCCAATATGATGGAAGTCTCCCTTTTTTATATGTTTTCCAAATTTGGAATGAGACTTCAGGACCTTCTGAGAAAAAGTCCTGTGTGCTGGGACAGGCCATGAGACCATATCTCAAGGCCTGGCCTGACGCCAGCACTGACAGCTCTGTCTGGGGCATAGTTTATGGCCTCTCTGGAATGGGAGTAGTCTTATTTTTCCCTATTATTTAAGCAAGCAAATGTTTACAGAAGCCAGAATAGCAGGGTTAAAATTTTAAACAGCAGTTTTTACCCAAGATGGAGGTTACTATGCTTCAAGTTAACTGCCAACAATAACAATGAGGGGATTTGTGGTCTCAGAGCAGTGCCTGTGCTTTGAGGGGTCTGGAGAAAGGAAAATTACTTTGACATCCTTTTTAAATATATATATTTTTTTATTTCAGATAGGGAAAGAAAGATAGAAACATCAATGGTGAGAGAGAATTATAGATTGGCTGCCTCCTGCACACCCTACACTGGGGATCGAGCCCGAAACCTGGGCATGTGCCCTGACCAGGAATTGAACCGTGACCTCCTGGTTCATAGGTCGACGCTCAACCACTGTGCCACGCCGGCAGGGCTATTTTGACATTCTAATGATATGCTATCATAGATGCAAAAAGACAATAGTCAGGCTCAGTTAAGGTAAAGATTAACTTGTGTCGGGGAAGATACCTGCCTAGGATATGACTACCCACCATAAAATGCTTTTAGTTAAAATTGTAATTTCAGATCATTCTTTGTGATTACTTTAGGCCTCTGAGTTTGCAAGGCCGCAATGCAGGCCTTCCCTGAACTAGTCAGGTTAGCATGTGGCCCCTTTTCATCCACAGTCCCACTGCGTTAGGAAGAATTTTGGTTCCAAACATCAGAAGTTCCCCAGGTGAAATCTGAAACTGGCCCCCATACACAGAGGACCAGTCGAGATGGCTGAAAGAGGCAGACCACTCCAGATGGTTAATTGGCAGTTTAATACGCAAGGGAATACCCATGAGGCTCGTCGTTCACACTGTGGGATGAGTAGATCAACACACCAGCTGCCAGAACTTTAAAAGTTTATATAGAGGCCTTACTTGGGTTCAGTCACATGCACCATCCAGCCGGTCTCAACAACACATTACTCTCAAGTTTGTGCACTGAAGTGGCTCCTGCTTTGAAAAAAAGTGGGCAGGGCGGACATCCCAAGGACAGGAGAGGAAGGGAGCCTCTGGTTACCTTGGTCCAATTCGAAGATCCACTGGCCATCACATCCTCTTGATGGCCTCCTCCAGCATTTCACCCCTTGGACTGTCTCTTAGCATCTTACTCGTCCCCCATCTTCTGCAATGTGCCCTGGGTGGTCAGCAAGGGTTTCACGCGCATAGACGTGGCTCACTTAGCAGCTGTGTCACGGCACTGGAGGCAGATACCATAGCAACAATACAGGCCCATGCAAGAGAACATACAGATTAAGATCATGAATCCCGCCCTGGATGGGTAGTTCAGTTGGTTAGAGCATGGTCCAGATATGCCAAGGTTGGGGGTTCAATCCCCTGTCAGAACACATAAAAGAATCAACCAATGAATGCATCAATAAATGGAACAACAAAAAATTGCTATTGCTATCTCTCTCTCTCTCTCTCTCTCTCTCTCTCTCTCTCTTCTTTACCCACCCCATTCCAAAACCAATGAATAAAAATTTAAAAAAGAAAAGATAATGATTCCCCAAATGAGTAGCAACTATTTCTTCCATCAAGGGCCCCATGATCTGCCCGGCCAGGTGTGGCTCAATGGTTGAGCATCAACCAGAAGGTCATGGTTCCATGCCCTGGTTGCGGGCTCAATCCCCAGTAGGGGGCATGCAGGAGGCAGCCCATCAATGATTCTCTCTCATTATTGATGTTTCTATCTTTTTCTCCCTCTCCCTTTCGCTCTGAAATCAATAAAAACATATTTTAAAAATAAAAATAAAATAAAGGTTGCTGGGGGAGCCCTGGCCAGGTAGCTCAGATGGTTAGTTGTACCTATACATCAAGGTTGCAGGCTTGATCCCTGGTCAGGGCACATGTACAAGAAGCAACTAATGAATGCATAAGTTAGTGGAACAGAAAATTGTTTGTTTTTTCCTCTCTCCCCTGTCCTCTCTCTCTCTTTCTCTCTCTCAAATCAATAAAATTTAAAAATATTTTTAAAAAAAACTTGCTGGCTGAATGAAGTTAGGGCTCCCATGGGTGCTATAATGTCCTCTGGGCCAACAGAGGGAACAAAGATGGCAGCCAAGTGGTCATACTGTCACTGGAACCGGACCGAGCTGAGCCAGGTCTGCCCCTGAACCAAAGAATATCACCCAAATGGGACCAAGCGGAGGCGGTCTGCCCCAGCACAGTTTGGGATGTGCAGGTTCTTGACTCGTGCAAGAAAAATGTCAAGACATGAGTCCAGGTGAAAGTGAGAGTACGTTTATTAAAACTTAGATCAGTGAGACAGAAGGAGGGCCCTTGGAGACAAGGTCAGGGTAAGCCTGGGATGAGCTGCAGCTGCCTACTGCTCCCCTGGTAGCAAATCTTGTCAGACCTTAACGTTTAGGAAAAAGAAATCCACAGTATGCGTCTGAGGAAAGGGGCCAGGGGTGCTCAAGGAAGAGCACACGCTAACGTCCTTTGTCCTGAGGGTTTTATTTTATTTTAAAAAATATATTTTATTGATTTTTTACAGAGAGGAGGGGAGATGGAGAGAGAGTTAGAAACATCAATGAGAGAGAAACATCGATCAGCTGCCTCCTGCACACCCCCTACTGGGGATGTGCCCGCAACCAAGGTACATGCTCTTGACCGGAATCGAACCCGGGACCCTTCAGTTCGCAGGCCGACACTCTATCCACTGAGACAAACCGGCTAGGGCAGGGTTTTATTTATTTTTTATTTTTGTAAAGATACATTTATTCAGTGTCATGATCAGACTATCACATTTAGCAATCAACAGCATGGGTGCAAAAAAGAAATCCCCATTAAAACCCCTTGTTGGAATGCTTTCCACTTTCCACAGAACAGAAACTAAAATAACCTGTTATACAATTAGTCACAGGCCCTGCCCTCCAGGTTTCTGCGCCCATTCACATGGGTGTTGCCTAACACATGTCTTCTTTGCAGCAGCGCGGCCCTGCCACCACTGTGCTTGGCCGAGTTCACACCTGTGTGGCAACCTGGAGCTTCCCCGCCACGTCCCTGGCTCTCCTCTCCTGCTAAGCTTTGTCCCTGGCAGTCATTAAAACCTTCTGCCACTGCCATAGCTACCTTGGTTTCACGGTTTGGCAAAGTATTGACCTCCCCCACCATGAGGGCCAGAGCTTCTGCCGCCCAAGTGTCCTCCTTTCCTAGGCCCAACATTTGAAGATTGATTGTTGTAATTGCCAAAATCGTTGTAGCTTCCGCCACCTCCAACATGGCTTCCACCTCCCAGGACCCAGGACCCTTCAGCCCACCGCCAAAGCCGCCTCCACCTCCTCCACTGTTACAGCTGTCACAGCTGCCACCCCCGCCATCGCCACTGCCCTGCTCTCCACAACCCTGTCCACCACTTCCCTAGCCTCTGCTTCCTGCAGAGTAACCAGGGCCGCCTCCTCCATAACCACCATCATTACCAAATCCACGATAGCCATCCCCACCGCCACCATGTCCACCGCCACCACGGCTGCCACCAGAGCCACCTCGACCACTGAGGTTTCCTCCACGACCAAAGTTGTCATTCCCACCAAAGCCACCTCCACGACCACCGCCGACGTTTCCAGGACCACTTTGGCCTCTTTTGTTGGATGAAGCACGAGCCATCTCTGGCTTAGATGGGGCTTTCCTCCTTCACCGCTGTGGCCATTCACAGGAGGGTATTTCTGAATGACGATCTTGCCTACAGAGTCACGGCCACCAAAGGCTACAAAAGCAAAGCCTCTCTTTTTTGCCACTGCCTCGGTCAGTCATGATTTCAATCACTTCCATTTTCCCGTACTGTTCAAACTAATCTCTTAGGTGATGTTCTTCAGTGTCTTCTTTATTTTTTTCTTTTAAAATATATTTTATTATTTTTTACAGAGAGGAAGGGAGAGGGATAGAAAGTTAGAAACATCAATGAGAGAGAAACATTGATCAGCTGCCTCTTGCACACCCCCTACTGGGAAGGAGCCTGCAACCAAGGTACATACCCCTGACCGGAATCGAACCCAGGACCCTTCAGTCCACAGGCTGACGCTTTATCCACTGAGCCAAACCAGCTAGGGCCTCAGTGTCTTCTTTAATACCACTGACAAAAACCTTTTTCATAGTTAAGTGGGCACCAGGTCTTTGAGAATCTTCTCTTGAGACAGCCCTCTTTGGTGCCAAGCTCCTCCGTCCACCTTGTATGGCCTTGCATTCATGGCACCCACCGCCTCCACAGTGGCATCATGACCAACCCAAAGCCTCTGGGGCCCTTGGTGTTTGGATCTCTCATCACCACACAGCCTGTGAGCGTCCCCATGGCTCGAAATGGCTCCTCAGACTCTCACAGGTTGTTTCAAAGCTCAAACCTCCAATAAAGAGCTTCCGCAGCTGCTCTGGCTTGTTGGGAGACTCAGACTTAGACCTGACGACTGCAGGAGGGGAAATGCCAACGATGCTTATTCCGCATTCACCGGCAGAAAGGAGTGATCTAAGGAACGTATCTTATTTTTTTAATCCTCCCCTGAGTATATGTTTTTATTTTAGAGAGACAGGAAAGGAGAGCGGGAGAGAGAGAGAGAGAGAGAGAGAGAGAGAGACTCCTACATGCACCCAGCTTGAACCTGCAATCTGGTACATGGTCTGACAGGGAATCGAACTTGCCACCTTTCGGTGCACAGGACGACTCTCCAACCAACTAAGCCGCACTGGCCAGGGCTGTCCTGAGGTTTTATCTGTTTTCTCTAGGTGGGAATTTTAGGGGAAATCCCAGGGAAGGTCTCAGCAGAATATTCATTAGCTTTCCATGATGCAGAAGACTGAAAGAAGAAACCCAAGCGACGCTTAGAGACAAGGAGTTACACAGCTTTATTACGCCGGTGGTCTCAGTGGAGTCACCTCCAAATTCTGAGCAAACCAATATGGTGGAAGCCCCTCTTTTACCCCCTTTTGGTGTCTTTGTCCCCCAAATACGGACTGTACTTCCAGACCTTTTACTGGCTTTGCAAAAAGCCACAGGTGTTGGGGGTCTTGAGACCATACCTAAGGGCCTGGCCTGGTGCCAGCACTGATAACCCCCTCCGGGGGTTGTGTCATGGTTTATGGCCTCTGTAAAATGAGAGCATTTAGGTAATAGGTCTTGCAAGAGCAGTTTGTGGAGAAAGGGGCAGTGACTTAATTATAGGTTATCAAGAATGTACATTAGATTGCTGGCACAGATTCAGATTGCTAGCTCCTCCAAGCCCCCCAAATATCAGGGTTACATTGGAATTACCTTTTTAGCTTTCTCATTCAGGTATATCCTTGAGTATGCCGATGCATCAAAATGAGCTTGGTCAGTTTCACTTCTATCTTGGGTTAGTCTAGCTATAATTGGTTTTCTGGCTCTAATTGTTTTTTTCTGTTTGTTTGTTTGTTTCTTAAATCCTCATCCAATGATATTTTTTCCATTGTTTTTCAGAGAGAATAGGAGGGGGTTGCGGGGAGGTGTGTGGGAGAGAGAGAGAGAGAGAGAGAGAGAGAGAGAGAGAGAGAGAGAGAGATCAAACTTAAGAGACACATTGACTGGTTGCCTTCCACATGCACTCTCTGACAGGGGCCAAGGATAAAACCCACAACCCAGGTATGTGCCCTTGATCAGGAATCAAACCCATGACACTTCCGTGCATAGGCCGATGCTCTAACCACTGAGCCTGATGGCCTGGCCTCAAATTGGTTTTGATTTGTTTGTTTGTTATCTGTTCCCCTGAGTAGGGTGAATTAAGTCATTTGCTCTTTTTTTTTTTTTTTTTTTACATAAAGGCAACATTTATTTGCTCTGCGGCTCCGCGCCCCCCCCCCCCCCCCCCCGCAGCCCCTTGTCTTCAATTACTCATCTGTACAGACAACTGGTCAACCCAATCACGCTAATCCACTGCCAGAGACTAAATCGGGGCCAGGGCCATCTGGTCGACCCACGCCTCCCTCGTGGAGACCAAGTCCGGGCCCAGACATCTGGTCGACCCTCGAAGGCATTTGCTCTTAGATATCATTGGTTGAAGAGGAGAGATTCAAATCATCTGCTCCGGGGTGTCTTTGTTAGGAAGGATAGGGTCTTGTGATTTATTAGCTGGTGGCTAATAGCTCAGCCATTTGTTCAGCTATTTGTCTCAATCTCTTCATTTCACGTGTCAGGGAATTTTCCTAGTTTCTAACTAACCTGCCTCAATACCAGTGAGAAACAGAACGTGCCCGATTGGCCTTGAGGAGAAGGAGACTGGAAACTTTTACTACCATGGTGCAGACTCTCCCCGGTATACCCAGGAAAAATTACATTCTCAACCCACCCCTTGATTATAGGAAGGGAAGTTCTTATTACAATAGTAGAGGCCCGGTGCACGAAATTCCTGCATGGGTAGGGTCCCTAGGCCTGGCCAGTGATGGGGCTGTTCCTGGCCTTCTGGCTGCCGGCTGGGCCTTCCTTTTTTCTGTGCTGCCCCCTGGAGGTCAGCGCACGTCATAGCAAGTGGTCAACCTCCCGGTCAGTTGAACTCCCGAGGGGACAGTTTGCATAGTACCCTTTTATTATATAGGACAGTGATGGGCAACCTTTGGAGCTTGGTGTGTCAAACTTCGCCAAAAAACTGAGCATAACTCGGGTAGTGTGTCACTTTGAGGAAAAAACATTATTTCGCAAATGTTTCATCCTCAGGAGCAGCAAATGTTTCATCCTCGGCATGCGGCCGCCTCAGCGGCCGCGTGTCATCAAAAATGGCTATGCGTGTCAGTGCTGACACGCGTGTCATAGGTTCGCCATCACTGATATAGGATGCTGTTCCTTCATGAGAGGCTCCCCCTGCAAGGAGTCTGTGTGCACTGCTAGGAGCTTTGCTCTGTGGGGTGCATCTGGTTTCTGCCCCCTTCCCGAGTTGGTACCAAAATGCTAGGGGAATTCTCTTCTTCTGTTGTCTCTGCCACAGCACCCAACCCATGTTTCTGGAGCCACAGACACATCTAACTCAAATGATAGCCCTGCTGGGGAGATGCCCAGAGTTTCAACCTGCTTCACTAGTACTTTTCTTCTTCTCACAGGGAGCTTGCTGCTCTGATCCCCAGTCCCACATATGCCCTTTCTTTACCAGGCAGTATAAGGGACAGGGGCACTATGCCAGGTGGGAAATAAAAGTCCTCCAAAACTCCATACCTGGCCAGTGTGCTCAGTGGTTAGAGCATCATCCCAAGCATGGAAGGGTTGAGGATTCAGTTCCCGGTCAAGGGCATGTACCTAGGTTACAGGTTGGATCCCCGGCCCCAGTTGAAGGAGGCAACCAATTGATCTCTCTCTCTCTCTCTCTCTCTCTCTCTCTCTCTCTCTCCCATCCCTCCTTCCACTCTCTCAAAAAATCAATAGGAAAAAATATCTTTGGTGAGGATTTAAAAAAAGTCCTTCAAACTCCAAAATTCCTACAAAAAAAATTGTACCTTTCACATGTTCTAAGAGGTTAGATGTGCCTACACCTTGTCAATCACAGCCTCTGGGACAATGAGCATCGTACCCAACCATCAACTCCCAGAAACTTTACCGCGGTGAAGTGTTGCAACTGTAGTCGCTGGCCAGTTTATTAAAGGCTCATAAATTTTGATCTCTGACTCTGGTGGTCGTCTCCTGCGGGTCGCCCCATAACATTTGGAGGCCCCAGCGAGATACACTCTGGCCACATTGCTGGTGGACGCCCCAGGTGAGGACACTCCAGTCTCCGTCCCGGGTTCCAGGGAGGCGGAGTGTCTCCTCCAAAATTCGCGATCTGAAAGTAAGAGCCACCTGGACCTCCAGAGGGGAGGTTTCTGTTTATGGAACGTTCCCCTGGTGGACTACAGGAGGGCTGGACACAGTGGAGCCTCTGAGTCCAGACACCCAGGCGCGACAGCATCCGGGGTCCCTGTTACGTGTGACCTTAGGGTGCACGTGTCTGGTTTGTCTTGTCTTTGCTGTCCTTGTCTTTGTTAAAATGGGTCAGGGCAGTTGTCTATGTCTACATCTACGTCTACCCCCTTACAAGGTTTTCTTAAGAATTTTCAGGACTTCAAATGGCGCGGAGGAGACTATGAGACGTCGGTTAATAGTCTTGATTTGCAGAGATTGTGTGAATTAGAATGGCTCACATTTGGGGTTGGGTGGCCGTCCACTGGGACCTATGACTTAGGAACGGCTTATAGGGTTCATCATATTGTTTATGGCTGTCCAGGTCACCCTGACCAAATCCCTTATATTCAAATTTGGATTGACATTCTCACTGAAAAACCCTGGTGGTTGAAAAATTGCCAGGGCCAAAAAAGGAAATCGGGACAGAGACAGACCGTTTTATTGGCTCGTCCCCCAAAAGGAGACAAGAAGGTAGACCCTAAGGTCTTACCAAATGATCTGGAGGACGAAGTCCCCGACCACTGGCCTCCCCCTTCTGTTCCCCCTCCAGAGCCCCAACCGGAGGTGGGCCCCTCTGCCTCGGGGAAGGCCCCAATACCCTCACAAATGCCTCCTAGTTCCGTTGCCGCACTGCTTTTGGCACCAACATTATCAACGGGACAGGCAGGAGGAGCCCCTGGGAACCCGACCCCAGCGACACCCCTCTGTCCTGCGCTCCCACAGGCGCCTCCGCCCGGAGTGAGAGAAAATCCAGACCCAAGTCCATGGCCCCTGGGGGGGCCGGACAATTGGCCTCCCACTCAGAATCTGTCCATGAATAACCCTTTCAGTCTGCCCCACACCCGGACGGGGACCCCTTATGGCCCACCGGACCTGATCAGCAGAGGGGAGAGAGAGATGGGTCTCGGTGGCCCTACACCCATGTTCCCTCTATGCCAGGCAGGTCCCCCTGATTTAGGACCTGACGGTCAGCCTTTTATGGTCTATGTTCCATTTTCAACCAGTGACCTGTACAACTGGAAGAACCAAAACCCATCGTTCTCCCAGAATCCCCAAGGTCTGATTTCGCTCCTGGAGTCGGTCTTTTTCACCCACCAGCCAACCTGGGATGACTGCCAGTAGCTACTTCAGACCCTTTTCACCTCAGAAGAGAGAGGGAGAGTCAGAGGGGAAGGGAGGAAGTTAGTCCTTGGGCCAGATGGCCAACCCACCACAGACCCAGGGAGGATCGAGGCTATTTTTCCATCCGGAAGGCCGCAATGGGATCACAACACTGACCGGGGAAGGGAGGCTCTCGACAGGTATCGCCAGACTCTCTTGAGGGGCATCCGAGCGGCAGCTAGGAAGCCCACCAACCTTTCCAAGGTAACAGAAACAGTCCAGGGACCAAACGAGAGCCCCACCGCCTCCCTCGAGAGGCTCTGTGAGGCATATCGGGTGTACACCCGAATAGACCCTGATGCCCCAGATAATCAGCAGGCTATCAATGTAGCGATTGTGTCCCAGTCGGCCCCAGATATTAGAAAAAAATTACAGAAGTTAGAAGGCTTTGAAAGGAAGTCACTTGCAGAACTGGTCGAGGTAGCCCAGAAGGTCTTTAACAACCGAGAAGATCAGACTGCTAACCTAAATGCCAGAATGACAAAGGTCCTTCTAGCCATGAATGAAGTGAAGGGACAGCAAATAGGGACGGGAAGAAAAGACTGGGAGAAGAGAGGCCAGAACCAAAAGACCCGGCTGGGGAAAAACCAGTGTGCCTACTGTAAGAAAGAAGGGCACTGGAAACAGGAGTGTCCTGAGCGGCCAAGGGATGAGGCAGCCCCGGTGTTAGTGGAAGAAGTGGACTGAAGGTGTCAGGGCTCTGTGAGCCCCCAGGAGCCCCGGGTAATGCTAAATGTGGGGGGCAAGCAAGTAGATTTTCTGATAGACACCAGAGCCACCTTCTCTGTACTGCAACATCCGGCCGGGCCAGTTTCTAAGGACAGAACTCCCATCCAGGGGACCACAGGACGAGTAAAGTCTTACCCCTGGACACAAGCCCAGATTGCTAACCTTGGGAAAAAGACCGTTACCCATTCATTCCTCGTTATGCCTGAACGTCCCTATCCCCTCCTAGGGAGGGATCTGCTCAGCAAACTCCAGGCCACAATTTCCTTTGAAGGAGGGGAGCCTCAGGTGCTTCTTTGGGGACCCACAGACCAGGAAAAAACGATCCTCCTCCTCACTTGTCCCCTGGAGGAGGAATACAGGCTGCATGAAGGACCTTCGGAGGCCCCTCTGCGGGATCCTTACCTCGGGAGGCTCCGAGAGGAAATACCGGGGGTCTGGGCGGAAGGGAACCCGCCCGGATTGGCAGCTCACAGACCCCCTATAGTGATCCAACTAACCAGTACGGCCACCCCAGTTAGAGAGCGGCAGTACCCTATGAGCCAGAAGGCAAAAATAGGGATAGCAAAGCACATCCTACGATTAAGGGAGGCCAGGATCCTGATTCCCTGCCAGTCAGCATGGAACACCCCTTTACTTCCCTCCAGAAGCCTGGGACAGAGGATTTTAGGCCAGTCCAGGACTTAGGAAAAGTTAATAAATGAGTAGAGACTATCCACCCAACAGTGCCCAACCCGTACACCCTCCTGAGCCTGCTCCGGCCTGAGCACCGATATTATACGGTCTTAGACTTAAAGGATGCCTTTTTCTCCCTCCCATTGGGGCCGCAGAGCCAACCAATCTTTGCTTTTGAATGGACAGATCCAGAAGAGGGGGAGTCAGGACAGTTACCCTGGACAAGGCTTCCTCAGGGATTCAAGAACTCCCCTACCTTGTTTGATGAGGCTCTGAACCAGGACTTAAAGGAGTATCGTCATAGTCACCCGGGTGTCACCCTACTCCAGTATGTCCATGACCTCCTACTTGCTACTGGGGACCAGGAGAAATGTCAACAGGCAACCCTGGACCTGCTGGTGACGCTGGATCAACTTGGGTACCGTGTATCGGCCAAGAAGGCCCAGCTCTGCTCATCCAAGGTAACGTACCTAGGATACAACATCAAAGAAGGTAAGCGGACCCTCTCAAATAGTAAAGTTCAGGCCATCCTCTCAAGACCCACCCCAAAGACAAAACGGCAGGTATGGGAATTCCTGGGAGCCGTAGGGTGCTGCAGACTTTGGATCCTGGGTTTTGCTGAAATAGCCAAGCCCCTATATTCAGCTACAGGGGGTAAGAACCCAGGCCTCTCCCGGACGGACGTAGAGGAAAAGGCGTTCCAGAAGTTAAAGCAGGCCCTCGCGAGTGCTCCAGCCCTGGCACTGCCTGGCCTCACCAAGCCTTTCCAGCTTTATGTGGCAGAACCTCAGGGCGTTGCCAAAGGGGTACTAACACGAACTCTGGGGCCCAGGAAGAGGCCAGTTGCCTACTTGTCTAAGAGGTTGGACCCAGTGGCTGCAGGATGGCCGGGCTGTCTGAAGGCTATAGCAGCCACGGCCATACTGGCTAAGGAAGCCTCTAAACTGGCTTTTGGCCAAGACTTACAAGTGGTTGCGCCCCACGCAGTAGAAACCCTACTGCACATCCCACCTGAGCGCTGGTTGTCAAATGCTTGTATTACCCAGTACCAGGTGCTCCTGCTAGACCCCCCGAGAGTAAGCTTCTTGAAGACTACAGCCCTAAACCCGGCCACTCTCCTCCCATTGAGGGAGCTGAAACTCCCTTCCATGACTGTGAAGAGACCCTGACTACCCTAACCTCCTTAAGGGCCGACCTAACAAACCAGCCCATCTCCAACCCTGAGGAGACCCTGTTCACCGACGGGAGCAGCTTTGTGGAGGACGGTGTGTCAGGTATGCCGGGGCAGCTGTAGTTACACAGGAAGAGTCATATGGGCACAATCCCTAGGACATGGGACTTCAGCAGAGAAGGCAGAACTCATAGCCCTCACCCAGGCCTTACGGTGGGGAAGGACAAGAGAATCAATATCTACATGGACAGTAGATGTGCCTTTGCCACAGTGCATATACATGGAGCCTTATATCAGGAGAGGGGCCTCCTTACCTCAGGGGGGAAGGATATTAAAAATGCTCCAGAGATACTAAACCTTCTTTCAGCCATTTGGGGCCCTAAAGAAGTTGCAGCCATCCACTGCAAAGGGCATCAAAAGGACAATTCCCCTGTGATGAAGTGGAACCAATTTGCTGACAAAATGGCTAAAGAGACTGCAAAAAGACCAGTAGGTCCCCTAGAAGTGCTGGCAGCCATACCCACTCAGAATCTGGAGCTCAACCCCAGGTACACCCCCAAGGAGGAGGATACAGCCAGGAGGTTACAGGCGAAGGAAACCACCAATGGGTGGCTACAGTTACCAGATGGGAGACCATTAGTCCCAGAAGCCCTTGGACGGACCATCGCCTCCCAAACACACAGGAGCACACATCTAGGAGGAACTAAGTTGGCTGAGCTTTTAGGAAGAGAATACTATATCCCTGGGTTGTATAAAATGGCCCTGGATATAGCCAGGAGATGCCAGATCTGCGCACCAGTGAACCCAGGACCTCCGATAACCGCCCCGCCAGGAACCCGGTTTCGAGGTTCAAGCCCTGGTGAACACTGGGAAGTCGACTTTACTGAATTGCCCAGTGGATTGGGAGGATCCCGTATTTGTGGACACTTTCTCCGGCTGGCCAGAGGCATACCCGACCAGGGCTGGAACAGCACAGGTAGTTAAGAAACTCCTCTCTGAAATTCTCCCCCGGTTTGGCCTGCCTTTATTCATGGGGTCCGACAATGGCCCAGCGTTCATCGCTGAGGTAACCCAATCTTTAGTTAAGGCCCTTAAGGTCAAATGGAAACTACATTGTGTTTATAGACCTCAGAGTTCTGGACAGGTAGAGAGAATGAATCGGACACTTAAGGACACCCTAACTAAACTAAAATTAGAGGCTGGCGAGAACTGGGTAAGTCTCCTCCCCTTTGCCCATATGTAAAAGGGCTGACTCCTTTTGAAATCATGTCTGGCCGTCTGCCACCTCTTCTCCCGCGGCTAAGGGAGGAAGGGCTAGCTGTGTTATCTAATGGAAATCTCCTCAAGTCCTTGCAGGCGCTTCAGAGCAGTACAGCGGCTGCAAGGCGGATCGTCAGGGCAGCACACCAGGAAGCCCACCCACCGGACCCAGACAGCCCACCTGCGTGTGCTCCTGGCGACCTGGTCTGGGTGAAGAGGCACGACCCAGGTACTCTTGAGCCACGGTGGGAAGGACCATTCCAGGTCATCCTGAGCACCCCAACTGCCGTTAAGGTTGGGGGAAAGAAGCGTTGGATCCATCGGACTCAGGTCAAGAAAGCTGACGAGGCTGCTGAAAGATGGACAGCAAGGCGCACCGAGAGCCCCCTCAAGGTCAGACTAAAGCAGGACCCCACATAAGTACCCTTCTTTTATGCCTCCTCGCCTGTGCAGGGAATACCCAAGCAATTGGAACCCCCCACCAAGCTCCAGTTTATACGTGGGAAGTTACCCGCACCCTAGATGGAAAAGCCATCGGTAGGGTAACCACCTCTGGAGTCCCCACAATTGGGGCTGACCTATGTAAGATATTTGGAGAAGGATGGAATCGCCCTCCTACAGTAAGGGGTATGGGGTTATGTAGAGGAAATACCGGGTATGTTGCTGCAAAAACCTATGGGTGCGGGACGCTAGACCTTGAGAGAGGACTTTGGAGAACCCAACGTCATATATGTCCTCGAGAAGGACCCCCGGTGTGGAGGTGAAGAGGACTATTTTGTGCCTCATGGGGATGTGAGACATCAGCCCTGTGGAAGACAGTTGACCCGACACTCCGGCTCACCCGGGTAGTAAGGCCAGGGGCCCCCACCGCTAATTGCACGATCGGGGACTGTAACCCGATTATTATCCAACCCTTAAACTGGAGGGCAGACTATTGGGAGGAGGTAAGGCCTGGGGTATCCGGCTATGTCTCCGGCCGGGACCCTGGAGCACTTTTTTCCGTCCAGAGACGGACCCTACCCCGGGCCCGAAACCCTGTGGGTCCCTTACGTCCCATTCTCCAACCCGAACCCCCGAGGCCCCCTAAGGTGACACAGGCCCCCGTGGTGACAAGAACCCCCGGATGGAACAACACGGAGATGCCCAAACCAGCTCCAGGACGAACCGAGGCACCAGGAGAACTTAGGCTCCTACCGGAGACGTCCCATCGGGGCCTGCTGGGGACACGGGAGGCCATGTTCCACTTCCTTAGTAAGACCTCCCCCAACATAACCAAAGGCTGCTGGCTGTGCCTAAATCCCGAACCCCCGTATTATGTGGGCATCGGGACAAATATTTCCTTTGGGCAGAATGCGTCTGAGATCCGTAATTATTCTGTCCAACGCCTGCCGGAAGGCCTCTGTGTGTGGGGACATCAATCCCGCCTTACTCTGGAGGACCTACAGGGGGCTGGAACATGCATAGCCCCAGTGAACTACCTCTTGGGGTCCTCCCCATACTTGTCCTCATGCACTCAGGTAACAGAACTGCCTCGAGAGTATGATGAGTCCCTAAAGAGGTATTTTGTAGCACCAGAGGGAATTCGGTGGGCGTGCAGCAATGGGATAGTACCTTGTGCCTTCCCCCCTTCTTTACTTTCACCAACAGATCCTGGCATATGTATCCTCACTCATATCCTACCACAAGCATACTATTACTCTGGGGAAGGAGGTAGGGAACACTTAAGATTAGAACCTAGAAGGTATAAGTGGGCTCCTGTCCTGGTCCCCCTCCTAGTGGGACTAGGCCTGGCTGGAAGTGCCGCTCCAATAACAGGACATCAGAACTACAGAGAGCAAGGACAACAGGTCGATCAGGACCTTAGCACCCTTGAAAAATCGGTAGGACAGCTAGAAGACTCCTTAAGCTCCCTAGCCGAGCGAGGTAGTCCTGCAGAACCGGAGGGGATTAGATTTATTGTTCCTAAAACCAGGAGGCTTGTGCTTGGCACTAGGAGAGGCCTGCTGTTTTTACACAAACCACTCCGGCGTCATCAGGGAGAGTCTAAGTCAGCTTAGGAAACGCCTCTTAGGTCAGGAAGAAAGGAGAAGGGCCGAAGGAAATTGGTATGAAAACCTGTTCACTTGGTCACCATGGCTAACTACCCTCTTGTCAGCCATAGCCGGACCTCTGGTCCTCCTGCTCCCCATCTTACTGTCTGGCCCGTGCTTTGCCAAATGCTTACTCAACTTCATCCAAAGTAGAATACAGGCTGTAAAGCTCATGGTCCTCCACACCCATTACCAGCGAATCCCCGGGGAAGGAGGGGAGGAGTCTGAATCAACGATTTGATTCACCATAAAGACCAGTAGGGAATGTGCTTGGCTGCGAACATTGCACAGCTCCTCCATTGCCTGGAGGCAGGATGCCTTAGGACAGAGGGAGGTAGAGCAGGTCACCGAACAATGGGTCGGTTGGAGTTTAGAGGAAGGTGGGGGTTCAAGCTCTGGCCAAGCGCACCCAGGCATTGCACCTGTGCCCTGAGTTTGTTGGCTGAAATAACTTTTGTAACCTTTGGGTTGTCATTGTAACTGTCCTAACTCCCTCTTGTAGTTTCTGAGTATGAATTTGCTGCAACACCTGTGGTCTGCACTGCAGTTCGGCCTTTACCGCGGTGAAGTGCTGCAACTGTAGTCGCTGGCCAGCTTAACAAAGGCTCATAAATTTTGATCTCTGACTCTGGTGGTCGTCTCTTGCGGGTCGTCCCATAACAATCCCCATCCTGATCATGTGGCTGCTGAGTGGCTTTAAGCGGTCGAGGCAGGAGGATATTCCTCCTCCGACACCCTCCACGGCCCCTCGGGTCCCCTGAGACAGCAGCAGGGATGCTGAGTGAGCTCCTGCTGGGTCACTACCCAGAGTGACACCAAAGCCAGCCTCTTGGGTGAGACCCCGGCCCTGCCCGCTCCCACCCCACTCACCTCTCAGCCTCAGTTTCCCCAGCTGGGGACTGGACCAATCATGGCTCTGCCTCTTCAGGTCACAGTCCACAGGCACACAAGGCTGGCATGCCCTAGGCTTCCCGTCAGGAACCCAGGAGAAGGGCAGGGCCTTACGATGGGGTGTCCTCTCCCACGGGAGCTCATGGGCCAGCAGCCAGCCCAGAAGGGCCAAACCTGTAATGTAGCAGCAACAAATCCCCTCATTTCTGGGAAATGAAAGTGAAAGTGAAACTGTCCTCTTCCTGCAGATGCCGGGTTTTGGCAGTTTTCATTGGTCAGCATAGATCCTATGCTAATAAGGGGGCAGTATCAGCAAGTAGAAAGTTCTAGGTTTCTTTCTGGACTCCCTCCCAGTCTCCCCTGCATCCCTCACGATGGCATCCACTTTACACTACACGGCCCTTGTGCCCATGGATGAGTACCTCAAGAATCTGGGGGGCCGCAAGCTGCCAGGATGGGTGAAGATTGTGGGGATCCTGCTGGGCCTACTGGTGGTAGGTCTGTCTGTGACAGTCAGCGTTTTCGCTAACAAGGACAATAGCCCAGCTTGCAAGAATGACCTCCAAGCTGAGCAGGAGTGTCGAAACATCACCCACCTCCTGGAGCAGCTGACCCAGGCCCAGGACATCTTGCGGGAGACTGAGGCCCAAGCCGCCATTTGCAACCAGACTGTGGTAAGTGACTGCCCCTCCTAGAGAGGCCCTGTGCTTGGGAGGATCCCAGGGTCCAGGTGCTTGGGGACCCCCAGGGTCTAGGTGGGGATCCAGATAGACCTTGAAACTGCCCCTAGGCCCCTCCAGGGGGAGCCTGAATTTCCCCACCAGGGTTTGTGGAGCTCTAAACTCCTTTTAGGGTGCCAGTGTGGGACCCCAGAGCACCCAATAAGGAACCTCAGTATTCCCAGTAGTATGTGGGTGAATCTGAAAACACCAGGACACTGGTCTAGGGCAGCTGAGAACTCCCCCTGGGCACAGTCGTAGGGAGGCAGAAATCCCCTCTGGGGTTGGGATGGGGACCCCACCAGACTCTGAAGAAGGCAGGGGCTTTTTTTTTCTTTCTTTTCCTTTTTTTTTTAAGTTTTTATTTATTGATTTTAGAGAGAGGAAGGGAGAGAGCGAGAGCAACATTGATTTGTTGTTCCACTTATTGAGGCATTCATTGGTTGATTCTCAGTGTGTGCCCTGACCAGGGATTGAGCCCACAACCTTGTCATATTGGGATGACGATCTAACCAACTGAGCTACCCGGCCAGAGAAAGGCAGGGGCTCTTGATACGTCCACTGCATCCCTAAGAGGCAGCATTTTAACTGGGGTCTTGACATGGGGTCCTTGAAACTCCCACTGAACATCTATCTAACTTAGGTTCAGAAGTCCCACTCTGTTCTGGGTTTGAGGGGACTCTAACTCTTCTTGTACAATAGCCCAGAAGATCTGGACATTTCTCTTAGGCTTTGGACCAAGAGAGTCTCCAAATTCCTGGGGGGAGGGGCTTGAAACTCCCATTTTGAGGACCACACCCTGGGAAGGTGGGAGGCTGGTTCTTCAGGGTGGAGACAGGTTCAGAGAGGGTTGGAAGGAATCCTGAAAGGGGTTTGAGCCTGGAGAGGGGGTCAGGGCCCAGACACAGCAGCCAACCCCACCAGGAATAAGAGCCCCAGTTTCCAGCACCCTTACTCTTCCACGGCATCCCAGGAGACCCTGAAGATTTCCCTGGAAGAGGAGAAGGCTGGGGGCCACAAGCAACAGGAGCTGGTGCAGAAGCTTCAAGGTGAGAAAAACACAGACCCTGGCACCAGTAAGGGCGTTTGCAGGAGCAGGTCAGGTGTGAAGAGGAGGGAGGGGGAGGGCCTCAGGATTGGGGTCTGGCGAGAGGGACAGGACCCAATCCAGTGGAAGTAGGAAGCGGGGGGGGGGGGGGGGGGGGGGGGGGGGGCGGGCATGCCAGACTTCCATGGTGCACTCGCTCAAATGAGGGCGGGCTAGAGGCGGGGTCCTGTCCGGAGGTGGGGCCAGTTGAGGGTGCTGACACACTCTCTGTCCCTCCTTAGAGGAGATCAAGTCATTGAATCAGCCGCTGCAGGAGAAATCTGCGGAGCTGGAGCAACTAAGGTCAGGACACCCACCCACCCCAGGCCACCCCCTTCCTCTTTCCAACCCCAAGACCTAGGATCCCCTTGGCTCTGAAAATTCCCATTGTCCTGGGGACAGAGTTGGAGTCTCAGCCTTGTCCCTCCAGTCACCCAACTCTGGGTGGCAACCGGCCCCTGTCCTGCCCAGTGACTTGGTGAGGAAGGAGAGGAGATGTGGAGGGGCTTTGAGCCCAGGACATTGGAGCCAGACCTGGCAGCCTGCTGAGTTGTCCCCATCTCCACCTCAGAAAAGAGACTGAGACCATGGTCTCTGCCAAGTGCCCCCCCAACTCCGGGATCAGCCTCCGTCTCTCCGTGGTCCCCGTGCTCCTGACCCTGAGCCTCCAGGCCCTGCTGGCCTGAGTTCCCAGGAAGCCTGCAGGTGAGGAGAGGGGCTGGAGAGGGATGGGAGAAGCTAGGGACAGTCAGGGCCTGGGGTCGTGGCCTGCCTGGGGGAGGAGGGCTGGGTGCTGAGGAGAAGGGTCTTTGGGAGGAAGAGGGAGGAATCTCAGTGAGGAGCTGTTGGGGCAGAAATAGAACAGTGGGGACCAGCTACGTCATCCTATTATTCCTGTCTACTAACCGTGACTGTTATCTTCTGATTAGGCAAAGCCATTCTAACCTGGCTGACAGTTGTACGCCCAGGGACATGAGGATTAACTCCAGAATGTAGTCCAGCCATAACCAATTTGGCTCAGTGGATAGAGCGACTGCCTGTAGACTGAAAGGTCCCAGGTTCAATTCCAGTCAAGGGCATGTACCTTGGTTGTGGGCACATCCCCAGTAGGGGGTGTGCAGGAGGCAGCTGATCGATGTTTCTCTCTCATCGATGTGTCTAACTCTCTGTCCCTCTCCCTTCCTCTCTGTAAAAAATCAATTAAAAAAGAAAAGAAAAAATAATGCAGTCTCCTTTTCTGTGAGTTTCCTATCATCTTGGAAAGATAACAACCTGGTCCCTGAGGCGCTCTCTCCCATTCGGCCGGCATTATTATAATAAATTTTCACATACCATTCAACCCCGTCTCTGGCTAATAATTGACTCAAGGAGAGACAGGCACCCAGACCCATCTGCTGTCGGTCTCAGAGGGAGGGCTCCAGGCAGGAGTGGGGTGAGGCTCATGGAGGGGTTGGGGCCACCTCCTGGACTCGCCTGTTTGCCTCTGGGTTTCCCTGAACTGGCCAGTCCTGAGGGGCAACACTGTTGTGGAGAGGGGACCGTTAGGGGGAGGCCAGGGCCAGGTGGCAGGAGGTGGTTCATGGGGCAGACTTAGAGGTGGGGAAGCATCAAAGTTGGCCCAAGGCTGCCCCCGCCTCCACCTCCAAGCCGGGCAGGTCATGAAGTGGGAGGGGGCATCTGTTCTTTGCTGTCATGGTTTCTGGAAGGTAACTTTTTCTTAGGGTTCCACAAAATAAGCATCCCCTTTTGGGGGAACGAACTTACTCTGCAGTTCCTGGAGGATCACTGTGTCAGTCCCAAGCATCTGGGACCCCTGGATGTCTACACCCAGCCTTCCTTGCTCCAGAATGTTCCCAGAAACCCACAGGGTTTTGTCAAGTACCACCCCATTGCCTACCCAGCCCTCTTTTCCAATGGATTCATCCTAATGGACTGTCCACCCTTTCCCCCACCCCCATCAGTGCCTCCTCAGTGCTCAGCATTCTAGTCTTATCTCCTCACACTCTCCTGAGGCTCCTGTTCCCCAGCCCTTTCCATGGAAACGGAGGTTGTGAGAAGGACACCTTGTCTGGGTTCCCCATCCCCTCCCATGGAAAGTGCAGGGCTGGCCCTGGTGGGTGTGGCTCAGTTGGTTGTGTATCTTCCCAAACACCAAAAGGTTGCCAGTTCAATTCCTGGTCAAGGCTCATGCCCGAGTTGCAGGCTCCTTCCCGGGTAGGGGGCATGCAAGATCCAGCCAATCAATGTTTTGCTCTCACATAGATGTTTCTCTCTCCCTTCCCCTCTTGTTCCTCTCTCTCTAAAAATCAGTTAAGCCCTGGCTGGGTAGGTCAGTTGGTTGGAGTGTCCTCCCGGTATGCCAAGGTCATGGTTCAATCCTCAGTAAGGGCACAGAGAAGAATCAATCAATGACTGCATAAAGAAGTGAGACAACCAAATGATGTTTCACTCCATCCCTCTCTCTCTAAAATCAATCAATCAATAAAAAAGAAAAATCAATTAAAAAAATAAAGGCAGAGAGTGTAACCTTCATGACATTTAAAATATATTTATTAATTTTTATTTGATAAGGCTTTCCATGCAATTTCAAGTATATTAGATCTGTTAAATTTAAAAAGATTTTCTTTAAGAAGAGAGAATAAATTTCTTGTATTACTCCGGGCCCTTGGAGCTTTCCAAGAATCATCTCTGTTAAGGCCTTGAAATTTTAACATGGAAAAAACCATCAAACATATATCTATATATAATTTAAATATTATAATACTTTTTATAATTATCTTAAGATATCAACTAGATTTTAAACTAGTTTTTGCATAGAAAAATTTTGTTTGGGATCAGAGAATTAATCCTCTTTTTTAATTAGACCAATAATAAGCAACTTATTTTGAATTCCTAATTATTAGAGAAAACACAACATTTTATTTTCTCAAAAATAAGTTCTTCTACTTTAGGCATTTAATTACCACAACTATATAATTTCTCCTAATTTAATTTGTACTTTGAACTTTTAAAGCTGGCAGGTCAAATATATTTAGCATTTCCTAGATTAATAACACTTCATATTTTTAAGAAAAATACAAGACATAATCAATTAATAGCTTCAATTCTGTCCTCTAGGATTTTTTATGAGGCAAATTTAAACTTTACTTTTTATTTGCCAGTAGCTCTGGAAAACCAGGTTTGGTTTATTCGAATGTAAATTACCACATTTTTCAAAGATGGTTCCTGACAGGAAACTAGATTACCTGTCTGCTGGGGGAAGGGCGTCTACCCCTTCCTCCTTTAACAAAGGGCATAGCCAGTTACCTGGGTTACTTAGATCTTTATAATTAATACATTACTTAGCTATATTTCAACAATTTCTTTGAGATTCTAGAGTCAATTATAATTATTTTAAAGCATTTACTTTGGATAAATTCTATAACAGAGAATTTACTGGTTTTCTTGAAGGCCTTAAAAGTTAACTTTTTAACAAGGTTCATTCGAATTTTGAAAACTACTCTTTATTATGGAAATGCCAATCCTGTTACAGCTTGAACCTACCATGTTGTCTTTTCCTTTTTGGTTCAATTCCACCATTTTTCTTAGGAAAAAAGAACCAGTTCTGGGTTTTTCATTTCTGCAGCCCTTGTAGAGAGATTCCAGCTTAAAACCATATCTAATATGTCCAAACATTGGACAGTTGCGCACATTTGTTTCAAGCCGGGCTTCTCTCCCCATGAGAACAGAAATTCCAGACACATTTCTAAAAAAAAAATTTTTTTTAAGACTTTTTCATGGGGAGAAAAGAAATTTTAATTTAGCATCCTGGGAGAGTGGGCTTCCATAGTGGATTGCCACGTGTCTCTTCCTTCCCCCACATCCTGCTTACTTCGGGGAGAAAGTTTCAGCAACAGATCTGACCGAATTACTTTTCATGCTTAAAAGATAGACAGATCTTAAATTTTTTCTTTCTTTTTCGCTTTCCAAAGTAATAAATAGCACCCAATTTGGCCAAGATTTGCATTTCCCTGCGAGTTCTTTTATAATTTTTAAATGAAACCTTAAGTAATCTCATTTCGGGAGAGCAGATAGCCTTGCCCTCTCCTGCTACTTTTGAATTTCTCCACACCAGAAGCGAGCGGTTTCAGCAGTGGAGTTTCATTTCTTATTACAGATTTTAAATTCCAAATACAAACTAAGATTTTAATTTGAACAAGAAACCACATTCTTTAAGCATGTAAACCAAAAGTCTATAATAAAGTTTACTTTATATTTATAGCGTAATTCTTCCCCATTAGCCTGGCTAAAAAAGACGTTCCCACCCCACTTACAGATCTCAACTCCGCAGTCAGTCCGTGGGCTTTGCGTGCGATGAACCTCCCTCACCTTTTTTCGGTGAATTTTCCACACCTTTTCTTCGTGTAATTTTTTCCTTCCTTCACTCTTAGGCGAAAAATGTCTTCTCCTCCTGATGTCCCAAGGTCAGGCACCAGATGTGGGAGCCCCTTAAACATCCCTCATGGTTCAGGGTTCGGGTTCTGGAGAAGGCCGCACACAAATGAAAAGAGACTAGAAAAGTATTAATTTGGGAAATGGGGGGCCAGGTGGGAGCCCACCTCTAGCAGGAGGACTACTCTAGGCTCTGGTCTTGCTATCCCTTTTATTGAGACTATGGGATACACCCATAGCCCTTAGGCAGGTAATTCCAGTAACAGGCAGATTATCTTATCAGTAAGGATTTACATGATTATTTGGTGGGGAAGTTGCCTCAGTTACCATTGTCTCAATTAGATAGGGAGTGGTTGGCTCTGACCTTTCAGAGCTTCAAGATTGACCAGCCTTCCACATCTTTCTATTAGTGAGACAATGATCCATTTCCGGCAAGTCAAGGGCACATGCTCGGGTTGAGTGCTCCATCCCCAGTGGGAACTGATCAATGATTCTCTCTCAACATTGATGTTTCTAGCTCTCTCTCCCTCTCCCTTCCTCTCTGAAATTAATAAAAATGTATATATTTTTTAAAGTCCTCCAAATTCCTTCCAAAATTCCCACCATTTACATGTCCTGAAGGTTGTGCTTGCACCTTCTCAATCACAGCCTCTGGGACAACGGGCATCTTACCCATCAGCTCCCAGAAACTTCATGGCAGTGTCTGGGTCTTGAACTCTCTGTGGGTTAACTGCCCGCCCCCTCGCTTGCAGACATTCCAGCAAAGTGTGCAGCGTGTCCTGCACCAAAGGAGGTCCCCACAGGTCCCATGATCTCATCAGTGCAAGGGGCCCCTTTACTGATGTGGGGAAGGACAGGCACAGGTGTCAGCCCACCACCTCACGACACTGTGGGCCGGGCAGGTAGCCCTGGGGAAGCACTTGAAGGTCCATTATTGTTCCTCCCACACGCAGGCAACTTTATGTTTTGACTCAGCAGCCAGGGACAGATTGAAGCGAGCATTTGCTAAGGAAAATACAGCCTGGTACACCCTTAGGATCTTGGCCAAGGTGTCTAAGATGGTGGCAGTGTTGGGCAGAGCCACATGGATGAGGGGGAGGCACCACCTTGTTCAATTCTTCTTAGTCCATAGGCATCTGCCATGAGCCAACCGGCTTTTTTACAACCTCAGCGTATTGCTCTTGGATCCCCATAAAAATAACCCAGAGGACTGGCTGTGAAAAACATGGGTTTATGAGGACTTACAAGTTGAACCGCTCAGTCCCATCAGGCTGCAGAGGGGCACACTGGGGGTGGCCGGCCCGGGCTATAGTTTTGGCTCCACCCAGACTTTCCCTGCACCAGGTTTCATGGAGGACAGCAAACAGAAACACAGGACAGGCAGGGGAGGGGCGGGCCTTTGTGGGATCAACACTGCAAGCTGTTTTCTTGACTGAGGATCTGGCCAGGCTCCAAGCTCTCACACTGCGCTTACTGATGGCCGCCACTGTCTTCCCACAAGGTGGGAGGGAAGGTGGAGCATGGGAAGGGTCCGTGCTCCCATTTACCATACACAAGCCACACCAGGCCATTAAAAGCACTACGGGCAGGGCATCCGCTCCCCACTCAAACTAGTTTTCAGATAGTCTCTCCTCTTTGCTCATGCCCTCCACTGCCAGAAGCCAGTTCCAGCTTGTCATAATTGCAAGAGTTTCATCAAAAGGTTGATGGAACTTGGGGACTCAACAAAGGCTGAGTCACATATGTTATCACCTGTTGGGAATGGCTGGAGGCATTTCCCCAAATTACCCTGAATAGGATGATTGTTTGCTGCCAGACAGCTCAGGGCATCTTAATCAACACGTTATTGCCTCCTGTTGGCCAAACACCTCAACAGCCTTGGGCTATTCCCCAATCTGACAATGCTTCTGTACCCTACCCTTTGAAGTGTATATCTCCACCTTGCCTTAGGACAATTTGTGTTAATAAAAAGCAAGGGGTCCTGAGACAAGGAGAACTTAGCTCTTTCAGCTAGGCTCCTCTGACCCCCAATGGAATTATCTTTCGTCTCTGGACTCCTATGTGATCTACACACAGCCTTACTCCAGATTGCTGAACCCTTCTTAATGCTGGAACAAGAACCCCGGCACTCCACCCTGGATCATTTATATTGTGTGACAGCCACCACTCTTCACAGGGGTGTAGACTGCCCGCTTCCCAGTTGGCGTTTCTCCTCAGCCCTGGTTGGCTCGCTCACACAGGAGGCAGGATTCGCCAACGGAGGGGCTGGAGAGGCTTGCAGAGTCGGACTTTGTAGAACATCATTGCCTGACGCGTTCTCTGGCATTGGAGAGATGAAAACTTCATATTCTTGTCTGTGTGTTTTTCAAAATACAATCAAAAGTTTATTTAGAGCCCTGGCTTGTTTGGCTCAGTGGATAGAATATCGGCCTGCGGACTGTAGGGTTCCTGGTTCGATTCTGGTCAAGGGAACAGGCCCAGGTTGCAGGCTCCATCCCCAGTGGGCGTGCAGGAGGCAGCCAATAAATGATTCTCTATCATCATTGTTTTTATCTCTCCCTCTGCCTTCCTCTATGAAGAATATATATAGTTTATTTAGAAGGTCGCAGAGGTAAAAGAAGTGAGCTGTCTAAGAAATGAGCCAGCTGGGCTGCGTGGGCTCAGGAAACAAGTTACAGACGCAAAAGAAGGGCCCTTGGCACTTAGGAGGAAGAAAGCAAGGATCTATGTGCCCAGGGTGAGGAGAGGGGAGAGGCTCCAGCAGGCTTCAGAGACAGGGCGCTGGGGAAAGAAGAGGGCAGGAAAGCGCAGGTGTGCTTGAGAGTGAAAGCTGCAAAACCTCATGTTCTTTGTATTTATTTAAAATCCTTACGTTTTAGAGAGAGTGGAAAGGGTGAGGGAGGAGAAAGGGGGGGGAGAGAGAGGGGAGAGAGAGAGAGAGAGAGAGAGAGAGAGAGAGAGAGAGAGAGAGAGAGAGAGGAGAGAGAGAACAGAGAGAGAGGGGGGGGGAGAGAGAAATGTCCATATGAGAGAGACACATCCCTTCATTGTCTCTCATAAGCGCCCTGACCTGGGCCAGGGATTGTGCCTGCAACCGAGATACATGCCCTTAACCGGGAATTGAACTACAGACCCTTTGGTCTGTGGGCTGACACTCTAACCACTGAAGCAAACCAGTGAGGGCAAGACCTCATATTCTTGCCCTGGTCGGGAGGTTCAGTTGCTTGGAGCATCATCCTATTCACCAAAAGGTTTCATCTATGGTCGGGGATGTATGGGAGGCAATGTTTCTCTCTCACATCGATGCTTCTCTCGATCATCCTCTCTCGTCTCAAAAAAAAAAAAAAAAAAGAAAAGAAAATCAATCAAAACATATACTCTGGTGAGGATTTTTTAAAAACCAACACTTCGCCCAGCTGATGGTGTGGTTCAATAGTTGACCATCAGTCTAAGAACCAGGGGTCATGGTTGGATTCTGGGTCAGGGCACAGGCCCAGGTTACAGGCTTGGTCCCCAGTAGGGGCATGCTGGAGGCAGCCAATTGATGTTTCTCTCTCATCAATGTTTCTATCTCTCTATCCCTCTCCCTTACTTTCTCCATAAAAATCGATAAAAACGTATTTAAATAAATGAATGAATAACTAAAATCTATAAAAACATATTTTCTGTGAGGGGATTTTAAAAAAAAAAGGGCGCAGGGTGGGGGGGGGATCCTGTCCTGGGAAGGTGTGGGTTTCTTCCCGGCTTGCCACCACTGAAAGCAGGCAGCTGCTGTGCCCACATATGCAAGTTTCTCCTCTTGGCTCTTGTGAATTTGAATCCGGCTACACGTCAGTTCTTCAGAACTTGATCCATCCCATTGCTGGGCTCCGAGGGGATATCTACATCCCTTACCAGGGGCTGGGGGCAGACTGGAGTATCTTGGTTTTCATTCCTACAGTGAATGTGGCCCCAATCAGGGCCCTCAAAAACAGGGGTGTGGGTGGCCTGTAGCATTCTCAGCTCCTAAGAATTTGTGGTTCCCCCTCTATAGATTTCTAGGATCCCATTGTTACCGATTCGGAGTTCATGCGCCCGATGCTTCAAAGAAGGCCAATATTCAAAACATCAGAGCTTGGAGTAAGAAACAGTTTATTGATCAAGAAGGGGCCACCTGCAGGAGCCTTAAAGCTCCCACAAAGCCATCTCAAGAGAGCCCAGAACTCAGGCTTATTTTGTGTCACAGGAAGGGAGACTAGGCAAGAGCTGTGTGACACCTAGGCGCCAACAGGGACCTAAGGAAGAGCACAGAAACCTCTGAATCTCTTTGTCCCCCAGTCCCCAGGGACCGCTGCTGATCTCATTAGGTCTTTTTTTTTTTTTTTTAATATATTTTATTGATTTTTCACAGAGAGGAAGAGAGAGGGATAGAGAGTCAGAAACATCGATCAGCTGCCTCCTGCACAACCCCCACTGGGGATGTGCCCGCAACCAAGGTACATGCCCTTGACCGGAATCGAACCCGGGACCCTTCGGTCCGAAGGCCAACGCTCTATCCACTGAGCTAAACCGGTCTCGGCGATCTCATTAGGTCTTGAGGCTCCCACAATCTTTGCCAAAAGTTCAAGCTTTCAGCAGAATGTCTCTACTAATTAGCATACCTAGAGCCTGACCTGAAGGCCCTGGGAGAAATGCAGGCTAGAAGTAAGGGAATCAGAGAGAGCATTTCATTCTGTTACACCAGCTGCCCAGGGAGGCCCCCCTCATTGGGCAAAGCCTCCCTACAGAATAACATAGTCCCATCGAGAAGGGAGGAGAGCCTTAAACCCCCTGAGCACCAGACAGGCGCTGCCAGAGGGCAGGGTGTGTGGTAACATGGCTCATTTCTCTGCCTCCTGCAGGTCAGAGAAAAGCCATTGCCCCAGATCTCATAGCCGCACTAATCACACCCGTATACTTTCCCTGGCCTTTTGCGAGAAGCTGGCTGCTATATCAATAAGGCAGGTGGTGCCCTAACCGGTTTGGCTCAGTGGATGGAGCGTCGGCCTGCAGACTGAGGGGTCCCGGGTTCGATTTTGGTCAAGGGCATGTACCTTGGTTGCGGGCACATCCCCAGTGAGGGGCGTACAAGAGGCAGCTGATCAATGTTTCTCTCTCATCGATGTTTCTAACTCTCTGTCCCTCTCCCTTCCTCTCGGTAAAAATTCAATAAAATATATTTTAAAAAATAAAATAAGCCAGGTTGCAGCCCTAGGTGGTTTGGCTCTGTGGATAGTGCACTGGTCTGCGGACTGAAGGGTCCAGGTTTGATTCCAGTCAAGGGCACATGCCCCTGTTGCGGGCTCGACCCCCAGTAGTGCATGTGCAGGAGGCAGCCAATCAGTGATTCTCATTCATCATTGATGTTTCTACCTCTCTTTCCCTCTCCCTTCCTCTCTGATATCAATAAAATATATTTAAAAATAGAAGCTAGGTGTGAGTATATTCTCTTATCACAAACATTCCCTGAATCTGGGGCAACCCTGTTGTCTGGGGTTGTTGTTCCTGTTGAGGGGAGCAGAGTGTACCACCCCAAATATGCCTTTGGAGATACGGCCTGTTTTAAGCTGTTACTTTCGAGAAACAAAGGCCTCAGGAAGATCCCTGTCCTTCTCCCTAACTGCCTGAGAGGGAGTTAGAAGAGGACCTGCTCCAGGAGGGGGAGCTCATCACAGGCCTCTGTGGTTTCACGTGAACGAGGTGGGAAGGACAGAGAGGACACGAGCAAGGCCCTTTGGATCCAAGTCCCATGTTACAGATGGCCCAGCAGACATCGCTGCTCCCAGTCCATGGACATGGAGCCCCCCTCTCTCTAGCTCTGGATGGCACCTAGGCCTCCAGTGCCCCGTCTGCCCTGGGGGTTCCCATGGCACAATATAAATGTGTAATGAAGCTGTCATGTGTAATAACATGTCACCTGCAACCAAGCTGGCTGTTTGTGCCTCTTACCCTGTCTGATGTTAATTGGATTATGAGTCTAGCCAGAACAACTAGAAAGATGGAAGGAAAATGTGTTTTCCACCCCCACACTGTGCTTTGCTTTTCCTGGTATTAAGGGGTCCAATGTCATCGGACCATCATCACCTTCCTGATCAATGATCACAACACGCGCCCCTTCCCTCTCATCACTTCCCCTGAGATTCTACCCCCTCCCTGCCAATCAGACGTAGTCACAAGTGCTTGGACCTTAACCTGAGCGAAGCCCAGAAGAATGGTGGCATAACCGATTTACAGGGAAAACCCACAGCTTTCTGTTTGCAGGGCCAGGACTAGTGCGAGGGGAGGAGGCACTTGCCTTGGTTGCAAAATTAGGGGGGCACGAAAATGTTACTGTTGTCATCACCCCCATTTTACAGGCCGTGGGAACGGAGGCAGAGGGGACATTGCTTGCCCAGAGTCCACAGGGAGGCAGGGTGCTCACACACAGCCTTGGCCTCCGAGCACAGTGCTGGTCCCGCGTTGGCCCTATAGTTTGAAGGCTAACACAGCGCCGCTCAAATAGGTCCGCTTTACCCAGGGCTGTGTCCTGGCACCTGGTGTCCTGGTCTGGGGGAGAGGCGCCTGCTCATGGGATGCACAAGCTCCTTGGGGACTCTTCAGCAAGAGCATCCCCATCCTGGTCATGTGGCTGCTGAGTGGCTTTAAGCGGTCGAGGTAGGAGGATATTCCTCCTCCGACACCCTCCACGGCCCCACGGGTCCCCTGAGACAGCAGCAGGGATGCTGAGTGGGCTCCTGCTGGGTCACTACCCAGAGTGACACCAACGCCAGCCTCTTGGGTGAGTCCCCGGCCCTGCCCGCTCCCACCCCACTCACCTCTCAGCCTCAGTTTCCCCAGCTGGGGACTGGACCACTGATGGCTCTGCCTCTTCAGGTCACAGTCCACAGGCACACAAGGCTGGCATGCCCTAGGCTTCCCGCCACTGCCACTGTCCCCTTCAGGAACCCAGGAGAAGGGCAGGGCCTTACGATGGGGTGTCCTCTCCCACAGGAGCCCATGGGCCAGCAGCCAGCCCAGGAGGGCCAAGCCTGTAATGTAGCAGCAACAACAATGCACCTCAATTCAGGGAAATGAAAGTGAAAGCTAAACTGTCCTTTTCCTGCAGATGTCCGGTTCTGGAAGTTTTTATTGGTCAGCATAGATCCTATGCTAATAGGGGGGCAGCTCCAGCAAGTAGAAAGTTCTAGGTTTCTTTTCGGACTCCCTCTCAGGCTCCCCAGCATCTCTCGGGATGGCACCCACTTCTTGCCGCTACTTCCCTTTGCCCATGGATGAATTCCCAAAGAAGCTGGGGGGCTGCAAGCTGCCAGGGCGGGTGGGGATTGTGGGGATCCTGCTGGGCCTACTGGTAGGTCTGTTTGTGACAGTAAACATTTTGGCTGTCAAGGCGAATAGCCCAGCTTGTAAGGATGGCCTCCGAGCTGAGCAGGAATGTCGAAAGATCACCCACCTCCTGGAGCAGGAGCTGACCCAGGCCCAGGACGTCTTGCGGGTGACTGAGGCCCAAGCCGCCATTTGCAACCAGACTGTGGTAAGTGACTGCCCCTCCTAGAGAGGCCCTGTGCTTGGGAGGATCCTAGGGTCCAGGTGCTTGGGGACCCCCAGGGTCTAGGTGGAGATCAAGATAGACCTTGAAACTACCCCTAGGCCCCTCCATGGGGAGCCTGAATTTTCCCACCAGGGTTTTGGGGAGCTCAAGTCCCTCTAGGGTACCAGTATGGGACCCCAGAGCACCCAATAAGGAGCCTCAGAATCCCCAGTCATATGTGGATGAATCTCCAAACTCCAGGACATTGGTCTAGGGCAGCTGGGAACTCCCCCTGGGCACAGTCGTAGGGAAGCAGAAATCCCCTCTGGGTTTGGGACGGGGACCCCACCAGACTCTGCAGAAGGCAGGGGGCTTTCTTTTTATTTTTTATTTATTGATTTTAGAGAGAGGAAGGGAGAGAGTGAGAGCAACATTGATTTGTTGTTCCACTTATTGATGCATTCATTGGCTGATTCTCAGTATGTGCCCTGACCAGGGATTGAGCCCACAACCTTGTCATATTGGGATGACGATCTTACCAACTGAGCTACCCGGCCAGGGCAAGGCAGGGGCTCTTGTTACTTCCACTGCATCCCTAAGAGGCAACATTTTAACTGGGGTCTTGAAATGGGGTCCTTGAAACTCCCACTGGACATCTAACTTGGGTTCAGAAATCTCATGTGTTCTGGGCTTGAGGGGACTCTAACTCTTCTTGGACAATAGCCCAGAAGATCTGAAAATCTCTCCTAGGCTTTGGGCCAAGAGAGCCTCCAAATTCCTGGGGGGAGGGGCTTGAAACTCCCATTTTGAGGACCACACCCTGGGAGGGTGAGAGGCTGTGGCCATTCTTCAGGGTGGAGACAGGTTCAGAGAGGGTTGGAAGGAATCCTGAAAGGGGTTTGGGCCTGGAGAGGGGGTCAGGGCCCAGACACAGCAGCCAACCCCACCAGGGATAAGAGCCCCAGTTTCCAGCACCCTTACTCTTCCACGGCATCCCAGGAGACCCTGAAGATTTCCCTGGAAGAGGAGAAGGCTGGGGGCCACAAGCAACAGGAGCTGGTGCAGAAGCTTCAAGGTGAGAAAAACACAGACCCTGGCACCAGTAAGGGCGTTTGCAGGAGCAGGTCAGGTGTGAAGAGAAGGGTGGGGGAGGGCGTCAGGATTGGGGTCAGGCATGAGGGACAGGACCCGATCCAGTGGAAGCAGGAAGGGGCGGGCATACCAGACTTCCTAGGTGCACTCGCTCAAATGAGGGCGGGCTAGAGGCGGGGTCCTGACACTAGATGGGGCCAGTTGAGGGTGCTGACACACTCTCTGTCCCTCCTTAGAGGAGATCAAGACATTGAATCAGGAGCTGCAGGAGAAATCCGCAGAGCTGGAGAAGAAATCCCGGGATCTGGTGAAGAAATCTGGGGAGCTGCAGGAGAAATCCACGGAGCTGGAGAAGAAATCCGTGGAGCTGCAGAAGAAATCCGGGGAGCTGGAGAAGAAATCCACGGAGCTCCAGGAGAAATCCGCGGAGCTGCAGGAGAAATCCTGGGAGCTGGAGCAACTAAGGTGAGGACACCCACCCACCCCAGGCCATCCCCTTCCTCTTTCCAACCCCAAGACCTAGGATCCCCTTGGCTCTGAAAATTCCCTTTGCCCTGGGGACAGAGTTGGGAGTCCCAGCCTTGGCCCTCCAGTCACCCAACTCTGGGTGGCAACCAGCCCCTCTCCTGCCCAGTGACTTGGTGGGAAAGGAGAGGAGATGTGGAGGGGCTTTGAGCCCAGGACAGTGGAGCCAGACCTGGCAGCCTGCTGAGTTGTCTCATCTCCACCTCAGACAAGAGAATGAAGCCTTGGTCTCTGCCAAGTGCCCCACCAACTCCGGGATCAGCCTCCATCTCTCCGTGGCCTCTGTGCTCCTGACCCTGAGCCTCCAGGCCCTGCTGGCCTGAGTTCCCAGGAAGCCTGCAGGTGAGGAAAGGGGCTGGAGAGGGATGGGAGGAGCTAGGGACAGTCAGGGCCTGGGGTGGTGACCTGCCTGGGGGAGGAGGGCTGGGCGCTGAGGAGAAGGGTCTTTGGGAGGAAGAGGGAGGAATCTCAGTGAGGAGCTGTTGGGGCAGAAATAGAACAGTGGGGACCAGCTATGTCATCCTATTAATCGTGTCTGTTAACTGTCACTGTTCTCTTCTGATTAGGCAAAGCCATTCTAACCTGGCTGACAGTTGTACGCCCAGGGACATGAGGATTAACTCCAGAATGCAGTCCAAGCAGAACCAATTTGGCTCAGTGGATAGAGCAACTGACTGTAGACTGAAAGGTCCCAGGTTCAATTCCGGTCAAGGGCATGTACCTTGGTTGTGGGCACAAACCCAGTGGGAGGTGTGCAGGAGGCAGCTGATCGATGTTTCTCTCTCATCAATGTTTCTAACTCTCTCTCCCTCTCCCTTCCTCTCTGTAAAAAATCAATTAAAAAAGAAAAGAAAAAAGAATGCAGTCTCCTTTTCTGAGCGTTTCCTATCATCTTGGAAAGATAACAACCTGGACCAGAGGCGCTCTCTCCCACTCGGCTGGCATTATTATAATAAATTTTCACACACCATTCAACCCCGTCTCTGCTTAATAATTGACTCAAGGAGTGACAGGCACCCAGACCCATCTGTTGTCGGTCTCAGAGGGAGGGATCCAGGCAGGAGTGGGGTGAGGCTCATGGAGGGGTTGGGGCCACCTCCTGGACTCGCCTGTTTGCCTCTGGGTTTCCCTGGCCTGGCCAGTCCTGAGGGACAACACTGTTGTCGGGAGGGGACGGATGGGGGGACCCTGGGGGCCAGGTGGCAGGAGGTGGTTCATGGGGAAGCCTTAGAGGTGGGGAAGCATCACAGTTGGCCCAAGGCTGCCCCCGCCCCCACCTCCAAGCCGGGCAGGTCATGAAGAGGGAGGGGGCATCTGTTCTTTGCTGTCATGGTTTCTGGAAGGTAACTTTTTCCGGGGTCTTTGGGTTCCACAAAATAAGCATCCCCTTTTGGAACTTACTCTATAGTTCCTGGAGGATAACTGTGTCAGTCCCAAGCATCTGGAACCCCTTGATGTCTACACCCAGCCTTCCTTGCTCCGGAATGTTCCCAGAAACCCACAGGGTTTGGTCAAGTACCACCCCATTGCCTACCCAGCCCTCTTTTCCGATGGATTCATCCTAATGGACTGTTCACCCTTTCCCCCACCCCCATCAGTGCCTCCTCAGTGCTCAGCATTCTAGTCTTATCTCCTCACACTCTCCTGAGGCTCCTGTTCCCCATCCCTTTCCATGGAAACAGGGGTTGTGAGAAGGACACCTTGTCTGGGTTCCCCATCCCCTCCCATGGAAAGTGCAGGGCTGGCCCCAGTGGGTGTGGCTCAGTTGGTTGTGCATCTTCCCACACACCAAAAGGTTGCCAGTTCAATTCCTGGTCAAGGCTCATGCCTGGGTTGCAGGCTCCTTCCCGGGTAGGGGGCATGCAGGATCCAGCCAATCAATGTTTTGCTCTCACATCGATGTTTCTCTCTCTTTTTCTCTCCCTTCCCCTCTTCTTCCTCTCTCTCTAAAAATCAGTTAAGCCCTGGCTGGGTAGCTCAGTTGGTTGGAGTGTCCTCCCGGTATGCCAAGGGCACAGACAAGAATCAACCAATGAGTGCATAAAGAAGTGAGACAACCAAATGATGTTTCTCTCCCTCACTTCCTGTCTCTCTAAAATCAATCAATCACTAAAAAGAAAGATCAATTAAAAAAATAAAGGCAGAAAGTGTGGGGCTGGGATTCAGACCTGGATCTGCAGACACACCCAGGCCAGGCATTTGTCGCCATGTACCTCCCTCCTCCATCCCCCAAATTCTTATTCATCCTGCAGAACCCCACCTCCAGGGAGTCTGCTTCTCCAAAGTGGAGGGCCACCATCCTGATGGACCCTTCACCTACTCTCTTGGATCCTCACATGCCCCCAATTCCTTCCTGTCTGTTATCTTAGTTTTTCCAACTTCTTCTGGAATCCCGATTATTGTCCATGAAACTTCCTATGCATGGCACTGGGGTCAGGACCCTTGTGTCTGCCTAAAATTCTGCACTGCCCTCAGGTCCTACAGTCCCCAGATGAGGTGGTCAATAGATCCCCCTCTATGGCTCCTGCTGTCCACCCAGAGACCCCCAAACACCTTCCCTGCCACAGGCTCCCCTGGCCTTTTTGTCCCCTCCCCTCCCCTGCTCACACCTCCCCACCTCCCAGACCATGTCTCTGTGCATGGACCTTGTCAATTTCCTTCCTGCCTCACTCTTGAGGGGAAGCCTGGGACTTGGTTGGAAAGTTTGTAAGGAGTATATTTGAGAAAAGGGATGTGTGCTGATGGCAGCCCACCCTGTTTATCCCAATTCTGACTTAGGGGACTGCCTGAGGCAGTACCCTAATTATTCCTTGACCTTTCCAAACAAGTGTGTGCACCTGCAGACCCCCAGGTGTTTACCTGAATGTTTATGCTTTATCTTTAGCTGTCCTTGCTTAAAGGACACGGCAAACACATGTGTCCTCCCAAGATTACTTACCCTATTGATTGTATCCAAATTACAAACTTTATCTCAAACTGCTGTGACAATAAAATCCTGAAGAGGCAGGTGATTGAGGCTGTCTGGTTCCTTTAGCCAGGCAGTCCCTTAGCCCTCTCTTTCACAGCAAACCTTGTGTTTCAGTAATCATTTATCCAACCGTCAGGGTCTGCTGGTCAGCCGCGGCAAGGTGGTGCCCATGTGAGGACCAAAGAATGCAAGGAGACATGGCAGCAACCTCCAAAAGGAAGCAGAATGAAATGAAAGTAACTGTGCAGTAAGTCATTGGAGCTCACTTGGGATTTCCAAGTTCTAGGGTATGTTTTTCAGCTAAGGTTTCACAATGGGACAGAAGTTGTCCGTAAAACAACGACAATATATAACAGTGTTTAAACAGTTGTGAAAGGTGAATGGTGCCTCAGTTTCCAAGAAACACTTAAAGGGCCTTTTGCAGACTGTCATAACTTATAATCCTTGGTTCCCTGATGCTGAAACATTAGACCTTGATCTCTGGGAACAAGAAGGTAGGAATTTAAAGAGAAATCAGTCCCAGGGAAAACAAGTGCCTTGTCATCTTTAATTACATGGGCTCTTGTTTGAGCTGCACTATGCCCACTTCATATTGAGGACCAAAGCCTACAGAACACCAGGAGGATTTACCACTGCCCCCTCCTCCTGAAGAAAAGCCTGTAGAGCAGGCATCCTCAAACTACGGCCCTCGGGCCACCTGCGGGTGTTTTTGCCGTTTTGTTTTTTTACTTCAAAATAAGATATGTGCAGTATGCATAGGAATTTGTTCATAGTTTTTTTTTAAACTATAGTCCGGCCCTCCAACGGTCTGAGGGACAGTGAACTGGCCCCCTGTTTAAAACGTTTGAGGACCCCTGCTGTAGAGCCTGTAATATACCTAAGGCCCCCAATCCCAGCCTCATGTGTAGGAAGGCTAATCAACTAGATCCTTGGTTTGGGATCAGGTGTCAGGCAAGCGACAAGGAGAGCTTTTGGCTTGCGCAGTTATGGAAGATCAGCAAGGTAATTGGATGCATGAACCGCTCTCCTTGAATACCTTTAAAGAAAAAAAGAAAAGTGTTAGAGAAAATGGGGCTAACAGTACGTTTACAAAAGGACTCCTTAATGCCTTGTCTGAAAATTACCATATCACGCCATGGGATTGGCAGATTTTGGCTAAAACGACTTTAGACGCCAGTCAGTGTCTATTACGGAGAGCAGGAGATGATGAGATCTGTGAACAGCAGGCTAACCAAAACAATCTAGCGGGCGCCGGTCACGTTATGGCCCCAATGCTGCAGGGGCAGGGACCATGCATTAATATACAACAGCAATTGAATCTGCAGCCTCAAGTATTTACCCAACCTCTCTGTGCACAGCTGGCCCGGGAGCATATTCTGGAGGGCCGAATTCAGCAAGGCTCATTGGTTAATGTTCACCAGGAATCTTATGTTGACTTTGTAAATCGCATTACCCAATCCATTCGCCAGCAGATCAGTCATAGTCAGGCTGCGGATATTCTCTTGCTGCAACTGGCCTATAAGAACGCCAATATTGATTGTCAAAAGGCTATGCAGCCCATCAGGGGAAAGGCCACCACGGTGGAGGAATTTATCAGGGCTTGTCTGCTAGTAGGAACAAAAACCTACCGGACTCAAATGTTGGCCATGGCTCTCCAGGCAGAGAATAAAAGCAAAACAGATTCCAAATGCTATCAATGTGGGATACTGGGACCTTTTAAAAAGGGTTGCAAAGCTAAGATAGCAACCTCCCATTCTGAGAATTCTCACCCCCGTCTACTGTCCCCGTTGCCATAAGGGGCACCATTGGGCCAACCAATGCAAATCAAAATTTGGCAAACATGGCAATTCTCTACCACCACTGCAGGGGAACGCCCAGTGGGGCCAGTGCCAGGCTCCGCAACAAACCGGGGCACGGATGGCCTTCCTAGGGCAGATGGGAAATCCACTGTCTACTCCCTCCGAGCAGCTACCACTGGGAGCGCAGGACTGGACTTACTCCAACAGAATTGATTCTACAGGAAGGGGACGACCCTAAAAGGGTCCCTATGGGGACTTGGGGGCCACGGCCACTGGGCGTGGTAGGCATTATTTTGGGAAGCTCCAGCCTTAACTCAAAAGGAGTCACTGTAATGCCAGAGTTGTCGATAGTGATTACCAGGGAGAAATACAGGTCTCATCACAGGCAAGGGGTTGCATATTTTCCCCTCACACACTAAGATCATGCAACTCTTGTTACTACCATATTGGGTCCAGAACGCTCTAGGGAAGGAGAGAAATCTAGGGGGGTTGGTAGTACTGGAGAGCCAGGGGTTTATTGGAATCAGTCCCAAGAGAACAGCCCCTCCTCACGATTGAAATCCAAGGGGAAAGATTCACCGGATTCCTAGCTCCTGGGGCCGATTGCACTGTACTTAGTCATCTCGATTGCCCCTCGTCATGGCCCATGGTGAAGAAAGGTCAGAAGATAGTGGGAATAGGAGAAGTTTTCCAGACATCACAATGTTCTCGGCCCGTACACTGTAAAGGGCCAGGTAGACAAAATGGCTGCATGCAGCCCCTAATCTTACAGATTCCAGTCAATTTGTGGGGACGTGATCTCCTTTCACAGTGGGGTTAACGTTATAGACGCCTTTTTAGGAGTGGCCACTGTGGTTCTACCTCCCCTACCCTTGACTTGGTTAAGCCAAACCCCTATTTGGGTACAGCAGTGGCCTTAAAGGGAGAAAAGTTACAACAAGCCCATTTATTAGTAAGAGAACAATTGGATTTTGGACACATAGACCATTCCAACAGCCCCTGGAATTCTCCTATTTCCCAATCCCCCCCTACCCCCAAAATCTAACAAATGGCAGCTCTTACACGACTCAAGGGCCATTCATGCCAATATTCAACCCATGGGTACTCTCCCACCTGGACGTCCATCTCTGGCCGTGATCCCACAAGACCGGCCCATTATTATCATGTATTTGAAGGATTGCTTATATAGCATCCCTTTAGCTCTGCAAGATCAGAGAAATTTGCATTTTCTCTCCCTTTGATGAACAGTGAAGAGCCCGCCCAGAGCTATCGCTGGAAAGTCCTCCCACAGGGAATGCTGACCAGCCCAACTCCGTGCCGGCACCACGTACATCAACCACTTATGCTAACCAGGCGGCAGATTCCTGCTGCAAAGTGTTCACCACATGGATGACACTCCTCTGAGCCCCTGATAAGGACCTGTTATCGCCTATGTCCTCTTCAGGGCAAAGGAAACTGCCTTGAGAGGCCTCTTAGTCGCCCCTGCGAAGGTACAGATGACAAATCCATGGAGTTATCTAGGCTATGTCTTCACTGAAAGAACCATCACACCCCAAAAGGTTACCTTTGACCACAGGGAACTCAAAACCCGAAATGACTTTCAAAAGTTTCTAGGAGATAGAAATTGGGTACCACAAGCGCTAGGTATTCCCATAGCGAACATATAAAACCTGTTTAACATCCTAAAAGGGGATCCAGCCTTAAATTCCGTGGATAGCTGACCCCAGAAGGGATAAAAGAACGCTGCTTGGTGGAGGATGCGCTCAGCACACCATATTTGAATAGAATCTCTCCCCAGCGTTCTCTTCAACTAATGTTATTTCCCACCAGGCACTCACCTATGGGACTTATAGGACAAGTGGTACCTGAGCTGAGGTGTATTGAATGGCTGTTTTGCTCTCATACTCCCTCCAAAACCTTGTCCCCTTACCTAGCATTGGTTTGCTCTTTAATTCTCGGTGGGAGGCAGCGCTGTACAAAACTCACAGGACACGATCGGGATATCAATTGCCTTCCATTAACTAAAACTCAGTTTGAGACACTATTGACCTCCACTGATTGGCAAATGGCTCGAGCTGATTGGCTAGGACAGGTGGAGCATTCTCTCCCGCAGAGAAGACATCACATTTTTTGTCCCACACCACGTTCCTATGCCCCACTAGGATTGAACGTATCCCTAGCCCAGGAGCACTTACTGTGCTCACAGATGGCTCAGGAAAAGCCGGCAAACAGCCATCCATTGCCCACCTAATGGTGCCATTCAACCGGATGTGCTGCTCTTTTAATCAGGAGGGAGGTACAAGCTCCCGCTTGGCCTGAACTCCAGTTCCAGGCGAGACTCTGGGGGACCCAGACACCTACAGGGAGAAACCAGACTGTCTGGCATCGGAACGTGAGGGCGGCTTTCAGTGGTGCTCCCAGCGATCATTGTTCCTGCACGAGGGCCCGGGACACAGAGACCCTGGGACCTCTCAGGTGCAGCGCTGACTGGCAGCCATTGCTGTTTGCTCTTGTCCTAGTAATTCCCAGGACCCCACCACACACAATTTACAACCCCACCCAAGCTGTGTGCATCGGCTTTTGCAAAGGAATGGCCTGTCCTTTCTCCTTCTAAAACCTGTCACACTGCAGCGGGGACAGAGAGCCCCAGAGTTTCCAAAAGAAGGTCCAAGCACGGCAGCAGCAGCCTGCCTTGCTTCACAGCTGGGCCTCGTCCAAACCCCATACAAAGAGGAGGAATCTGCAGATCTCTCTGTAGCTCCTGCTGGGTGGCCCCAGACAGTGGCTGACCTTGCACCTCCTTGGAGATCCAAGAGCCAGTGTACCCAGTGGTCACAGTGACACCATACCGGATTACAACTCTTCACATCCATAAGAGACACACTAAGGGGCAGACTCAGTGAGCACCAAAGCCCCACTGAAGCAAGTCCTGCCACAAAAGGTGTCTCCTGCACAACAGATCTTCTAGTGTAGACACAGGTGGTCATCACAGCCAATTGGCCTGGAGGTCAATTCCTCCCAGTGATACCAACAGCAATCAAGGGTTAACTACAACAAGACTGTGAAAACAGTACACAAAGGGGTGCACCAAGAGTGTCCACCTCAGGTGACTGGGGAGGCTGAGCCACTGGACCCTATAGGACACCTACCACACAAGGTCACTCTATCAACTCAAGGAGACTTAGCAGCTACCCAGTACAGAGAAACAAACACAGGGAAATGGCCAAAATACGGAGACAAAGAAACAAGTCACAAATGAAAGAAATGGATGAAAGCAAAATGCTGGATATAGAGTTCAAAACCGCGGTTATAAGGTTACTCAAGAATCTTCTAGAAACGTCTGAGAAATTTAGTGCGACCCTAAGGCTATGAAAAAGGACCAATCAGAAATTAAGCATACACTGACTGAAATAAAGAATAATATACAGAGATCCAACAATAGACTAGAGGATCCCAAGAATCAAGTCAAAGATTTGAAATATGAAGAAGCAAAAAACACCCAACCAGAAAAGCAAAAAGAAAAAAGAATCCAAAAATATGAAGATAGTGTAAGGAGCCTCTGGGACAACTTCAAGCGTACCAACATCCGAATTATGGGAGTGCCAGAAGGAGAGAGAGAGCAAGATATTGAAAACCTATTTGAAGAAATAATGACCGAAAACTTCCCCCACCTGGTGAAAGAAATAGACTTACAAGTCCTGGAATCACCGAGAACCCCAAACAGGAGGAATCCAAACAGGACCACACCAAGACACATCATAATTAAAATGCCAAGGGCAAAAGACAAAGAGAGATTCTTAAAAGCAGCAAGAGAAAAACAATTAGTTACCTACAAGGGAGCACCCATATGACTATCAGCAGATTTCTCAACAAAAACTATGCAGGCTAGAAGGGAGTGGCAAGAAATATACAAAATGATGCATAGCAAGAACCTACAACCAAGAGTACTCTACCCAGCAAAGCTATCATTTAGAATTGAAGGTCAGAAAAAGAGCTTCACAGACAAGAAAAGCTAAAGGAGTTCATCACCGCCAAACCAGTATTATATGAAATGCTGAAGGGTATTCTTTAAGAAGAGGAAGAAGAAAAAGGTAAAGATAAAAAATTATGAACAACAAAGTGACAACACATACATATCTATCAACAAGTGAACCTAAAACTAAAATGTATAAAAAAAACCTGATGAACAGAACAGACTGGTGAATGTAATAGAATCAGGGGCATGGAAAGGGAGCACACTGACAATTCTCTGGGGGAAGGGATTGTGGGGGGTGCGGGAAGAGATTGGACAAAGAGCTTACACCTAAGGACCAGGTCAGTGGGGGGCAGGAAGGGGAAGGACTGGAGTGGGTGGGAACCAGGTGGAGGGGGAGGTATGGGGGGGAAAAAAGAGGAACATCTGTAATAATAGAAACAATAAAGATTTTTTTTTAAATAAGCTAGGTTGTAGCCCTAGCCGGTTTGGCTCTGTGGATAGTGCACTGGTCTGCAGACTGAAGGGTCCCAGGTTTGATTCCAGTCAAGAGCACATGCCCCTGTTGTGGGCTCGACCCCCAGTAGTGGACGTGCAGGAGGCAGCCAATCAATGATTCTCATTCATCATTGATGTTTCTATCTCTCTTTCCCTCTCCCTTCCTCTCTGAAATTGATAAAAATATATTTAAAAATAGAAGCTAGGTGTGAGTATATTCCCTTATCACAAACATTCCCTGAATCTGGGGCAACCCTGTTGGCTGGGATTGTTGTTCCTGTTGAGGGGAGCAGAGTGTACCACCCCAAATATGCCTTTGGAGATACTGCCTGTTTTAAGCTGTTACTTTAGAGAAACAAATGCCTCAGGAAGAACCCTGTCCTTCTCCCTAACTGCCTGAGAGGGAGTTAGAAGAGGACCTGTTCCAGGAGGGGAGCTCATCACAGGCCTCTGTGGTTTAACGTGAACGAGGTGCGAAGGACAGAGAGGACAGGAGCAAGGCCCTTTGGATCCAAGTCCCATGTTACAGATGGCCCAGCAGACATCGCTGCTCCCAGTCCATGCACATGGAACTCCCCCTCTCTAGCTCTGGATGGCACCTAGGCCTCCAATGCCCCGTCTGCCCTGGGGCTCTCATGGCACAATATAAATGTGTAATGAAGCTGTCATGTGTAATAACATGTCACCTGCAACCAAGCTGGCTGTTTGTGCCTCTTACCCTGTCTGGTGTTAATTGGATTATGAGTCTAGCCAGAACAACTAGAAAGGTGGATGGAAAATGTGTTTTCCACCCCCACACTGTGCTTTGTTTTTCCAGGTATTAAGGGGTCCACTGGCATGGGGGCATCATCAACTTCCTCATCAAAGATCACAACACCAGCCTCTTCCCTCTCATCACTTCCCCTGAGATTCTACCCCCTCCCTGCCAATTAGACGTAGTCACAAGTGCTTGGACCTTAACCTGAGCGAAGCCCAAAAGAATGTGGCATAACCGATTTATAGGGAAAACCCACAGCTTTCTGTTTGCAGGGCCAGGACTAGTGCGAGGGGAAGAAGGCACTTGCCTTGGTTGCAAAATGTAGGGGGGCAGGAAAATGTTACTGTTATCATCACCCCCATTTTACAGGCCATGGGAACGGAGGCAGAGGGGACATTGCTTGCCCAGAGTCCACAGGGAGGCAGGGTGCTCACACACAGCCTTGGCCTCTGACCGCAGTGCTGGTCCCGCGTTGGCCCTATAGTTTGAAGGCTAGCACAGCGCGGCTCAAATAGGTCCGCTTTACCCAGGGCTGTGTCCTGGCACCTGGGGTCCTGGTCTGGGGGAGAGGCGCCTGCTCATGGGATGCAAAGCTCCTTGGGGACTCTTCAGCAAGAGCATCCCCATCCTGGTCATGTGGCTGCTGAGAGGCTTTAAGGGGTTGAGGCAGGAGGATATTCCTCCTCCGACACCCTCCACGGCCCCTCGGGTCCCCTGAGACAGCAGCAGGGATGCTGAGTGAGCTCCTGCTGGGTCACTACCCAGAGTGACACCAAAGCCAGCCTCTTGGGTGAGTCCCCGGCCCTGCCCACTCCCACCACACTCACCTCTCAGCCTCAGTTTCCCTAGCTGGGGACTGGACCACTGATGGCTCTGCCTCTTCAGGTCACAGTCCACAGGCACACAAGGCTGGCATGCCCTAGGCTTCCCGTCACTGCCACTGTCCCCTTCAGGAACCCAGGAGAAGGGCAGGGCCTTACGATGGGGTGTCCTCTCCCACAGGAGCTCATGGGCCAGCAGCCAGCCCAGAAGGGCCAAGCCAGTAATGTAGCAGCAACAACACACCTCATTTCTGGGAAATGAAAGTAAAAGCTAAACTGTCTCTTCCTGCAGATGCCGGGTTTTGGCCGTTTTTATTGGTGAGCATAGATCCTATGCTAATAAGGGGGCAGCTCCAGCAAGTAGAAAGTTCCAGCTTTCTTTCCAGACTCCCTTGCAGGCTCCCCTGCATCCTTCTGGATGGCACCCTGTTCTTACTGCTGCCCCCCTGTGCCCACGGATGAGTACCCCAAGAAGCTGGAGGACTGCAAGCTGCCAGGATGGGTGAAGATTGTGGGGATCCTGCTGTGCCTACTGGTGGTAGGTCTGTCTGTGGCCGTAGTCCTTTTGGCTGCCAAGGCCAATAGCCCAGCTTGCAAAGATGGCCTCTGAGCTGAGCAGGAGTGTGGAAACGTCACAGACCTCCTGGAGCGCAAGCTGGGGGTGGGAAGGTGGGGTGGCGGGGAGGGCGGCAGGAGCAGCAGCCAACCCCATCAGTTTCCAACTCCCTTACTCTACCCAGGCATCCCAGGTGACCCTGATGATCGCCCTGCAAATGGAGAAGGCTGGGGGCCACAAGCAACAGGAGCTGGTGCAGAAGCTTCAAGGTGAGGAAAACACAGGCCCTGGCTCCAGTAAGGGCGTTTGCAGGAGCAGGTCAGGTGTGAAGAGGAGGGAGGGGGGGGCTTCAGGATTGGGGTCAGGGGAGAGCAACGGTTCTCAACCTGTGGGTCGCGACCCCTTTGGGGTTCGAACGGCCCTTTCACAGAGGTCGCCTAAGGCCATTGGAAAACACAGATATTTACATAACGATTCATAACAGTAGCAAAATTTACAGTGATGAAGGAGCAACGAAACTAATTTTATGGTTGGGGGTCACCACAACATGAGGAAGTGTATTAAAGGTTCCAGGCGTTAGGAATGTTGAGAACCACTGGGCTAGAGGCACAGGACCCAATCCAGTGGAAGTAGGAAGGGGCGGGCATGCCAGACTTTCAAAGTGCACTCGCTCAAATGAGGGCGGGCTAGAGGCGGGGTCCTGTCCGGAGGTGGGGCCAGTTGAGGGTGCTGACACACTCTCTGTCCCTCCTAAGAAAAGATCAAGACTTTGAATCAGGAGCTGCAGGACAAATCCGTGGAGCTAGAGAATAAGTCCGAGGAGCTGGAGCAACTAAGGTCAGGACACCCACCCACCCCAGGCCACCCCCCTTCCTCTTTCCAACCCCAAGACCTAGGATCCCCTTGGCTCTGAAAATTCCCATTGCCCTGGGGACAGAGTTGGAGTCCCAGCCTTGGCCCTCCAGTCACCCAACTCTGGGTGGCAACCGGCCCCTGTCCTGCCCAGTGACTTGGTGAGGAAGGAGAGGAGACCTGGAGGGGCTTGGAGCCCAGGACAGTGGAGCCAGACCTGGCAGCCTGCTGAGTTGTCCCCATCTCCACCTCAGAAAAGAGATTGAGACCATGGTCTCTGCCAAGTGCCCCCCCAACTCTGGGATCAGCCTTCGTCTCTCCATGGCCCCTGTGCTCCTGACCCTGATCCTCCAGGCCCTGCTGGCCTGAGTTCCCAGGAAGCCTGCAGGTGAAGAGAGGGGCTGGAGAGGGATGGGAGGAGCTAGGGACAGTCAGGGCCTGGGGTGGTGGCCTGCCTGGGGGAGGAGGGCTGGGCGCTGAGGAGAAGGTCTTTGGGAGGGAGAGGGAGGAATCTCAGTGAGGAGCTGTTGGGGCAGAAATTCGACAGTGGGGACCAGCTATGTCATCCTATTAATCGTGTCTGCTAACCATCACTGTTCTCTTCTGATTAGGTACGTTCTAACCTGGCTGAGAGTTGTAGGCCCAGGGCCATGGGGGTTAACCTCAGAATGCAGTCCACGCTCCTTTACTGAGAGTCTCCTATCATCTTGGAAAGATAACAACCTGGTCCCAGAGGCGCATTCTCCCATTTGGCTGGTATTATTATAATAAATCTTCACATACCATTCAACCCCGTCTCTTCCTAATAATTGACTCAAGGAGTGACAGGCACCCAGACCCATCTGCTGTTGGTCTCAGAGGGAGGGCTCCAGGCAGGAGTGGGGTGAGGCTCATGGAGGGGTTGGGGCCACCACCTGGACTCGCCTGTTTGCCTCTGGGTTTCCCTGGCCTGGCCAGTCCTGAGGGGCAACACTGTTGTGGAGAGGGGACCGTTAGGGGGAGGCCGGGGCCAGGTGGCAGGGGGTGGTTTATGGGGCAGCCTTAGAGGTGGGGAAGCATCAAAGTTGGCCCAAAGCTGCCCCCCCCCCCAAGCCGGGCAGGTCATGAAGAGGGAGGGGGCATCTGTTCTTTGCTGTCATGGTTTCTGGAAGGTAACTTTTTCTGGGGTCTCTGGGTTCCACAAAATAAGCATCCCTTTTTGGGGGAACGAACTTACTCTGTAGTTCCTGGAAGATCACTGTGTCAGTCCCAAGCATCTGGGACCCCTGGATGTCTACACCCAGCCTTCCTTGCTCCAGAACGTTCCCAGAAACACAGAGTTGGTCAGGTACCACCACCCCACCGCCTACCCAGCCCTCTTTTCCGATGGATTCATCCTAAAGGACTGTCCACCCTTTGCCCCACCCCCATCAGTGCCTCCTCAGTGCTCAGCATTCTAGTCTTATCTCCTCACACTCTCCTGAGGCTCCTGTTCCCCATCCCTTTCCATGGAAACGGAGGTTGTGAGGAGAAGGACACCTTGTCTGGGTTCCCCATCCCCTCCCATGGAAAGTGCAGGGCTGGCCCTGGTGGATGTGGCTCAGTTGGTTGTGCATCTTCCCAAGCACCAAAAGGTGGCCAGTTCAATTCCTGGTCAAGGCTCATGCCCGGAAAACACAGATATTTACATTACGATTCATTAACAGTAGCAAAATTACAGTTATGAAGTAGCAACGAAAATAATTTTATGGTTGGGGTCACCACAACATGAGGAACTGTATTAAAGGGTTGGGACATTAAAAATGTTGAGAACCACTGCTGTAGAGTCTGTAATATACCTAAGACCCCTGATACCTGCCTCTGGTGTGGGAAGGCTCATCAACTAGATCCTCGGTTATGGGATCAGGTGTCAGGCAAGCTACAAGGAGAGCTTTTGGCTTTCCCATTTGGGCAAGATCAGCAAGGTAATCGGATACATGAACCGCTCTCCTTTAATACCTTTAAAAAAAATAAAGAAAAGTGTTAGAGAAAAGGGGGCTAACAGTCCGTTTACAAAAGAACTCCTTAATGTCTTGTCTGAAAATTACCATATCACGCCATGGGACTGGCAGAATTTGTTTAAAATGACTTTAGATGCCAGTCAATATCTATTATGGAGAGCAGGATATGATGAGATCTGTGAACAGCAGGCTAACAAAAAAAAATCTAGTGGGTGCCGGTCACGTTATGACCCCAATGCTACAGGGTCAAGGACCATACGTTAATGTACAACACCAATGGAATCTGCACCCTCAAGTATTTACCCAACCTCTGACCTGGAAGCGGATTCTGGAAGGCCGAATTCAGCAAGACTTGTTAGTTAATGTTCACCAGGAATTTTATGTTGACTTTGTAGACAGTGGATTTCCCATCTTAGGGAAGATGGGAAATCCACTGTCTACTCCCTCCGAGCAGCTACAACTGGGAGCACAGGACTGGACTTACTCCAACAGAATTGATTCTACAGGAAGGGGACAAGCCTAAAAGGGTCCCTATGGGGACTTGGGGGCCACGGCCACTGGGCGTGGTAGGCATTATTTTGGGGCGCTCCAGCCTTAACTCAAAAGGAGTCACTGTAATGCCAGAGTTGTCGATAGTGATTACCAGGGAGAAATACAGGTCTCATCACAGGCAAGGGGTTGCATATTTTCCCCTCACACACTAAGATCATGCAACTCTTGTTACTACCATATTGGGTCCAGAACGCTCTAGGGAAGGAGAGAAATCTAGGGGGGTTGGTAGTACTGGAGAGCCAGGGGTTTATTGGAATCAGTCCCAAGAGAACAACCCCTCCTCACGATAGAAATCCAAGGGTTAAATATTCACCGGATTCCTAGCTCCTTGGGCCGATTGCACTGTACTTAGTCATCTCGATTGCCCCTCGTCATGGCCCACGGTGAAGCAAGGTCAGAGGATAGTGGGAATAGGAGAAGTTTCTCAGACATTACAACGTTCTCGGCTCATATTCTGCAAAAGGGCCACATGGGCACAATGGCTGCATGAAGCCCCTAATCTTACAGATTCCAGTTAATTTGTGGGGACGTGATCTCCTTTCGCAGTTACAGATGCATTTTTAGGAGTGGCCACTGTGGTTCTACCTCCCCTACCCTTGACTTGGTTAAGCCAAACCCCTATTTAGGTACAGCAGTGACCCCAAAAGGGAGAAAAATTACAACAAACCCATCTATTAGTAAAAGAACAATTGGGTTTAGGACACACAGACCCTCCAACAGCCCTTGGAATTCCCTATTTTCATAATCCCCCCCCAAACCTAACAAATGGCGGCTCTTACACGACTCAAGGGCCATTCATGCCAATATTCAACCCATGGGTACTCTCCCACCTGGACGACCATCTCCGGCCGTGATCCCACAAGACCGGCCCATTATTGTCATGTATTTGAAGGATTGCTTCTATAGCATCTCTTTAGCGCTGCAAGATCAGAGAAATTTGCATTTTCTCTCCCTTTGATGAACAGTGAAGAGCCCGCCCAGAGATATTGCTGGAAAGTCCTCCCACAGGGAATGCTGACCAGCCCAACTCCGTGCTGGCAACACATACGTCAGGATCTTATGCCAACCGGGCAGCAGATTCCTGCTGGAAAGTGCTCACCACGTGGATGACACTCCTCACAGACCCTGGTAAGGACCTGTTATCACATATGTCCTCTTCAGGGCAAAAGGAAACGGCCTGGAGAGGCCTTTTAGTCGCCCCTGCGAAGGTACAGATGACAAATCCATAGAATTATCTAGGCTATGTCTTCACTGAAAGAACCATCAGACCCCAAAAGGTTACCTTTGACCACAGGGAACTGAAAACCCAAAATGACTTTCAAAAGTTTCTACAAGATAGAAATTGGATACCACCAGCGCTAGGTATTCCCACAGCGAACTTATAAAACCTGTTTAACATCCTAAATGGGGATCCAGCCTTAAATTCCCCTGGATAGCTGTCCCCAGAAGGGATAAAAGAACGCTGCTTGGTGGAGGATGCGCTCAGCACACCATATTTGAATAGAATCTCTCCCCAGCGTTCTCTTCAACTAATGTTATTTCCCACCAGGCACTCACCTATGGGACTTATAGGACAAGTGGTACCTGAGCTGAGGTGTATTGAATGGCTGTTTTGCTCTCATACTCCCTCCAAAACCTTGTCCCCTTACCTAGCATTGGTTTGCTCTTTAATTCTCGGTGGGAGGCAGCGCTGTACAAAACTCGCAGGACACGATCGGGATATCAATTGCCTTCCATTAACTAAAACTCAATTTGAGACACTATTGACCTCCACTGATTGGCAAATGGCTCGAGCTGATTGGCTAGGACAGGTGGAGCATTCTCTCCCCCAGAGAAGACATCACATTTTTTTGTCCCACACCACGTTCCTATGCCCCACTAGGATTGAACGTATCCCTAGCCCAGGAGCACTTACTGTGCTCACAGATGGCTCAGGAAAAGCCGGTAAACAGCCATCCATTGCCCAACTAATGGTGCCATTCAACCAGGATGTGCTGCTCTTTTAATCAGGAGGGAGGTACAAGCTCCTGCTTGGCCTGAACTCCAGTTCCAGGCGAGATTCTGGGGGACCCAGACACCTACAGGGAGAAACCAGACTGTCTGGCATCGGAACGTGAGGGCGGCTTTCAGTGGTGCTCCCAGTGATCATTGTTCCTGCACGAGGGCCCAGGACACAGAGACCCTGGGACCTCTCAGGTGCAGCGCTGACGGGCAGCCATTGCTGTTTGCTCTGTCCTAGTAATTCCCAGGACCCCACCACACACAATTTACAACCCCACCCAAGCTGTATGCATCAGCTTTTGCATAGGAATGGCCTGTCCTTTCTCCTTCTAAAACCTGTCACACTGCAGCGGGGACAGAGAGCCCCAGAGCTTCCAAAAGAAGGTCCAAGGCCCGGCAGCAGCAGCCTGCCTTGCTTCACAGCTGGGCCTCGTCCAAACCCCATACAAAGAGGAGGAACCTGCAGATGTCTCTGTAGCTCCTGCTGGGTGGCCTCAGACAGTGGCTGACCTTGCACCTCCTTGGAGATCCAAGAGCCAGTGTACCCAGTGGTCACAGTGATACCATACCGGATTACAACTCTTCACATCCATAAGAGACACACTCAAGGGGCACACTCAGTGAGCACCAAAGCCCCACTGAAGCAAGTCCTGCCCCAAAGGGTGTCTCCTGCACAACAGATCTTCTAGTGTAGACATAGCTGGTCATCACAGCCAATTGGCCTGAAGGTCAATTCCTCCCAGTGATACCAACAGCAATCAAGGGTTAACTACAACAAGACTGTGCACACAGCCCACAAAGGGGTGCACCAAGAGCATCCACCTCAGGTGACTGGGGAGGCTGAGCCACTGGGCCCTATAGGACACCTACCACACAAGGCCACTCTATCAACTCAAGGAGACTTAGCAGCTACCCAGTATATAGAAACAAACACAGAGAAACAACCAAAATATGGAGACAAAGAAACAAGTCACAAATGAAAGAAATGGATGAAAGCAAAATGCTGGATATAGAGTTCAAAAGCGCAGTTATAAGGTTACTCAAGAATCTTCTAGAAACGTCTGAGAAATTTAGTGAGACCCTCAAGGCTATGAAAAAGGACCAATCAGAAATTAAGCATACACTGACTGAAAGAAAGAATAATATACAGAGATCCAACAATAGACTAGAGGATCCCAAGAATCAAGTCAAAGATTTGAAATATGAAGAAGCAAAAAACACCCAACCAGAAAAGCAAAAAGAAAAAAGAATCCAAAAATATGAAGATAGTGTAAGGAGCCTCTGGGACAACTTCAGCGTACCAACATCCAAATTATGGGGGTGCCAGAAAGAGAGAGAGAGAGCAAGATATTGAAAACCTATTTGAAGAAATAATGACAGAAAATTTCCCCTACCTGGTGAAAGAAATAGACTTACAAGTCCAGGAATCACCGAGAACCGCAAACAAGAGGAATCCAAACAGGACCACACCAAGACACATCATAATTAAAATGCCAAGAGCAAAAGACAAAGAGAGATTCTTAAAAGCAGCAAGAGAAAAACAATTAGTTACCTACAAGGGAGTACCCATACGACTGTCAGCTGATTTCTCAACAAAAACCATGCAGGCTAGAAGGGAGTGGCAAGAAATATACAAAGTGATACATAGCAAGAACCTACAACCAAGATTACTCTACCGAGCAAAGCTATCATTTAGAATTGAAGGTCAGAAAAAGAGCTTCACAGATAAGAAAAACCTAAAGGAGTTCATCACCACCAAACCTGTATTATATGAAATGCTGAAGGGTATTCTTTAAGAAGAGGAAGAAGAAAAAGGTAAAGATAAAAAATTATGAACAACAAAGTGACAACACATACATATCTATCAACAAGTGAACCTAAAACTAAAATGTATAAATAAACCTGTTGAACAGAACAGACTGGTGAATGTAATAGAATCAGGGGCATGGAAAGGGAGCACACTGACAATTCTCTGGGGGAAGGGATTGTGGGGGGTGCGGGAAGAGATTGGACAAAGAGCTTACACCTAAGGACCAGGTCAGTGGGGGGCAGGAAGGGGAAGGACTGGAGTGGGGTGGGAACCAGGTGGAGGGGAAGGTATGGGGGGAAAAAAGAGGAACATCTGTAATAATAGGAACAATAAAGATTTTTTTAAAAATAAGCTAGGTTGTAGCCCTAGCCGGTTTGGCTCTGTGGATAGTGCACTGGTCTGTGGACTGAAGGGTCCCAGGTTTGATTCCAGTCAAGGGCACATGCCCCTGTTGTGGGCTCGACCCCCAGTAGTGGACGTGCAGGAGGCAGCCAATCAATGATTCTCATTCATCATTGATGTTTCTATCTCTCTTTCCCTCTCCCTTCCTCTCTGAAATTGATAAAAATATATTTAAAAATAGAAGCTAGGTGTGAGTATATTCCCTTATCACAAACATTCCCTGAATCTGGGGCAACCCTGTTGGCTGGGATTGTTGTTCCTGTTGAGGGGAGCAGAGTGTACCACCCCAAATATGCCTTTGGAGATACTGCCTGATTTAAGCTGTTACTTTTAAGAAACAAATCCTCAGGAAGAACCCTGTCCTTCTCCCTAACTGCCTGAGAGGGAGTTAGAACAGGACCTGCTCCAGGAGGGGAGCTCATCACAGGCCTCTGTGGTTTCACGTGAACGAGGTGGGAAGGACAGAGAGGACACGAGCAAGGCCCTTTGGATCCAAGTCCCATGTTACAGATGGCCCAGCAGACATCGCTGCTCCCAGTCCATGGACATGGAGCCCCCCTCTCTCTAGCTCTGGATGGCACCTAGGCCTCCAGTGCCCCGTCTGCCCTGGGGGTTCCCATGGCACAATATAAATGTGTAATGAAGCTGTCATGTGTAATAACATGTCATCTGCAACCAAGCTGGCTGTTTGTGCCTCTTACCCTGTCTGGTGTTAATTGGATTATGAGTCTAGCCAGAACAACTAGAAAGGTGGAAGGAAAATGTGTTTTTCACCCCCACACTGTGCTTTGCTTTTCCTGGTATTAAGGGGTCCAATGTCATGGGAGCATCATCACCTTCCTGATCAATGATCACAACACCTGCCTTTTCCCTCTCATCACTTACCCTGAGATTCTACCCCCTCCCTGCTAATCAGACGTAGTCACAAGTGCTTGGACCTTAACCTGAGCGAAGCACAAAAGAATGTGGCATAACCGATTTACAGGGAAACCCACAGCTTTCTGTTTGCAGGGCCAGGACTACTGCGAGGGGAGGAAGGCACTTGCCTTGGTTGCAAATTGTAGCGGGGCAGGAAAATGTTACTGTTATCATCACCCCCATTTTACAGGCCTTGGGAACGGAGGCAGAGGGGACATTGCTTGCCCAGAGTTCCACAGGGAGGCAGGGTGCTCACACACAGCCTTGGCCTCTGAGCACAGTGCTGGTCCCGCGTTGGCCCTATAGTTTGAAGGCTAGCACAGCGCCGCTCAAATAGGTCCGCTTTACCCAGGGCTGTGTCCTGGCACCTGGTGTCCTGGTCTGGGGGAGAGGCGCCTGCTCATGGGATGCAAAGCTCCTTGGGGACTCTTCAGCCAGAGCATCCCCATCCTGGTCATGTGGCTGCTGAGTGGCTTTAAGCGGTCGAGGCAGAAGGATATTCCTCCTCCGACACCCTCCATGGCCCCTCGGGTCCCCTGAGACAGCAGCAGGGATGCTGAGTGAGCTCCTGCTGGGTCACTACCCAGAGTGACACCAAAGCCAGCCTCTTGGGTGAGACCCCGGCCCTGCCCACTCCCACCCCACTCACCTCTCAGCCTCAGTTTCCCCAGCTGGGGACTGGACCACTGATGGCTCTGCCTCTTCAGGTCACAGTCCACAGGCACACAAGGCTGGCATGCCCTAGGCTTCCCGTCAGGAACCCAGGAGAAGGGCAGGGCCTTACGATGGGGTGTCCTCTCCCACAGGAGCTCATGGGCCAGCAGCCAGCCCAAAAGGGCCAAGCCAGTAATGTAGCAGCAACAACAAATCCCCTCATTTCTGGGAAATGAAAGTGAAAGCTAAACTGTCCTTTTCCAGCAGATGCCGGGTTTTGGCAGTTTTTATTGGTCAGCATAGATCCTTTGTTAATAACAGGGCAGCTCCAGCAAGTAGAAAGTTCCAGCTTTCTCTCCAGACTCCCTCGCAGGCTCCCCTGCATCTGTCAGGATGGCACCCTGTTTTTACTCCCCCGCCCCTGTGCCCAGGGATGAGTACCCCAAGAAGCTGGAGGACCGCAAGCTGCCTGTGTGGGTGGGGATCCTGCTGTGCCTACTGGTGGTAGGTCTGTCTGTGGCCGTAGTCCTTTTGGCTGCCAAGGCCAATAGCCCAGCTTGCAAAGATGGCCTCTGAGCTGAGCAGGAGTGTGGAAACGTCACAGACCTCCTGGAGCGCAAGCTGGGAGTGGGAAGGTGGGGTGGCGGGGAGGGCGGCAGGAGCAGCAGCCAACCACATCAGTTTCCAACTCCCTTACTCTTCCCAGGCATCCCAGGTGACCCTGATGATCGCCCTGCAAATGGAGAAGGCTGGGGGCCACAAGCAACAGGAGCTGGTGCAGAAGCTTCAAGGTGAGGAAAACACAGGCCCTGGCTCCAGGAAGGGCGTTTGCAGGAGCAGGTCAGGTGTGAAGAGGAGGGAGGGGGAGGGCGTCAGGATTGGGGTCGGGGGAGAGCAACGGTTCTCAACCTGTAGGTCGCGACCCCTTTGGGGTTCGAACGGCCCTTTCACAGAGGTCGCCTAAGGCCATTGGAAAACACAGATATTTACATAATGATTCATAACAGTAGCAAAATTTAGTTATGAAGTAGCAACGAAAATAATTTTATGGTTGGGGGTCACCACAACATGAGGAAGTGTATTAAAGGGTGGCAGCATTAGGAAGGTTGAGAACCACTGGGCTAGAGGCACAGGACCCAATCCAGTGGAACTAGGAAGGGGTGGACATGCCAGACTTTCAAAGTGCACTCGCTCAAATGAGGGCGGGCTAGAGGCGGGGTCCTGTCCGGAGGTGGGGCCAGTTGAGGGTGCTGACACATGCTCTGTCCCCCCTAAGAGGAGATGAAGACTTTGAATCAGGAGCTACAGGACAAATCCGTGGAGCTGGAGAATAAGTCCGCCGAGCTGGAGCAACTAAGGTCAGGACACCCACCCACCCCAGGCCATCCCCTTCCTCTTTCCAACCCCAAGACCTAGGATCCCCTTGGCTCTGAAAATTCCCATTGCCCTGGGGACAGAGTTGGAGTCCCAGCCTTGGCCCTCCAGTCACCCAACTCTGGGTGGCAACCGGCCCCTCTCCTGCCCAGTGACTTGGTGAGGAAGGAGAGGAGATGTGGAGGGGCTTTGAGCCCAGCACCAGTGGAGCCAGGCCTGGCTGCCTGCTGAGTTTTCCCATCTCCACCTCAGGAAAGAGACTGAGACCATGGTCTGTGTCAAGTGCCCGCCCCCACCTCCGGGATCAGTCTCCATCTCTCCGTGGCCCCTGTGCTCCTGACCCTGAGCCTCCAGGCCCTCCTGGCCTGAGGTGAGGAGGAAGCCTACAGGTGAGGAGAGGGGCTGGAGAGGGATGGGAGGAGCTAGGGACAGTCCTGGCCTGGGGTGGTGGCCTGCCTGGGGGAGGAGGGCTGGGCACTGAGGAGAAGGTCTTTGGGAGGGAGAGAGAGAAATCTCAGTGAGGAGCTGTTGGGGCAGAAATAGAACAGAGGAGACCAGCTACATCATCCTATTAATCGTGTCTGTTAACGGTGACTGTTCTCTTCTGATTAGGCAAAGCCATTCTAACCTGGCTGAGAGTTGTACGCCCAGGGCCATGGGGATTAACCTCAGAATGCAGTCCAGGCTCCTTTCTGAGTCTCCCATCATCTTGGAAAGATAACAACCTGGTCCCAGAGATGCTCTCTCCCACTCGACAGGCATTATTATAATAAATCTTAATAGCATTCAACTCCGTCTCTGGCTAATAATTGACTCAAGGAGTGACAGGCACCCAGACCCATCTGTTGTCGATCTCAGAGGGAGGGGTCCAGGCAGGAGTGGGGTGAGGCTCATGGAGAGGTTGGGGCCACCTCCTGGACTCGCCTGTTTGCCTCTGGGTTTCCCTGAACTGGCCAGTCCTGAGGGACAACACTGTTGTGGGGAGGGGACGGATGGGGGGAGGCCGAAGGCGAGGTGGCAGGGGGTGGTTCATGGGGCAGCCTTAGAGGTGGGGAAGCATCAAAGTTGGCCCAAAGATGACCCCCCGCAAGCCGGGCAGGTAATGAAGAGGGAGGGGGCATCTGTTCTTTGCTGTCATGGTTTCTGGAAGGTAACTTTTTCTGGGGTCTCTGGGTTCCACAAAATAAGCATCCCCTTTTGGGGGAATGAACTTACTCTATAGTTCCTGGAGGATCACTGTGTCAGTCCCAAGCATCTGGGACCCCTGGATGTCTACACCCAGCTTCCTTGCTCCGGAATGTTCCCAGAAACCCACAGAATTGGTCAGGTACCACCCACCCACCGCCTACCCAGCCCTCTTTTCCGATGGATTCATCCTAAAGGACTGTCCACCCTCTCCCCCACCCCCATCAGTGCCTCCTCAGTGCTCAGCATTCTAGTCTTATCTCCTCACACTCTCCTGAGGTTCCTGTTCCCCATCCCTTTCCATGGAAACGGAGGTTGTGAGGAGAAGGACACCTTGTCTGGGTTCCCCATCCCCTCGCATAGAAAGTGCAGGGCTGGCCTTAGCTGGTTTGGCTCAGAGGATAGAGCGTCAGCCTGTGAACTGAAGGGTCCCTGTAGGAATCCCTTTCCACGTCCCGCGTGGTTCAGGGTTCCAGTTCAGGGTTCGAGTTCTGGAGAAGGGCCGCACACAAATGAATGGAGACTTGAAGAAATTCAATATGGCGAAATGGGGGGCCAGGCAGTAGTCCAACTCTAGTGGGAGAACTACCCCCTGCTCTGGCCCTGCCATCCCTTTTATTGAGGCTTTGGGGAAAACATCTTAGCCAAGATAAACAGAAATTTACATGGGAAAAACAAAGGTGGAGGCTGCTTCAGCTAACAATGTCTCAACTAAAGGGTGAGTGGTTAGAGCAATTAAGGTTGTTGACCAGCCTTCCTGGCTTCCTGTCAACATCTCCCTTTTAGTGAAACTGATTTGTTTCCGGCAGGTCCCAGGTTCGATTCCGGTCAAGGGCACATACCTGGGTATGTGGGCTCAATCCCAAGTGGGGGACTTGCAGGAGACAGCCAATCCATGATTCTCTCTCATCATTGATCTTTCTATCTCTCTCTCCCTCTTCCTTCCTCTCTAAAGTCAATTTTAAAAAAAAATTTTAAAGAAAAGAAAAAGGAAGTGCAGGGCTGGCCCCAGTGGGTGTGGCTCAGTTGGTTGTGCATCTTCCCAAGCACCAAAAGGTGGCCAGTTGAATTCCTGGTCAAGGCCTCATGCCCGGATTGCAAGCTCCTTCCCGGGTAGGGGGCATGCAGGATCCAGCCAATCAATGTTTTGCTCTCACATAGATGTTTCTCTCTCTTTCTCTCACCCTTCCCTTCTTCTTCTTCTCTCTCTAAAAATCAGTTAAGCCCTGGCTGGGTAGGTCAGCTGGTTAGAGTGTCCTCCCGGTATACCAAGGTCACGGTTCAATCCTCAGTAAGGGCACAGACAAGAATCAACCAATGAGTGCATAAATAAGTGAGACAACCAAATGATGTTTCTCTCCCTCCCTCTCTCCCTAAAATCAATCAATCAATAAAAAGGAACAATTAATTTAAGAGAAAATAAAGGCAGAAAGTTCGGGGCTGGGATTCAGACCTGGATCTGCAGACACACCCAGGCCAGGCATTTGTCGCCATGTACCTCCCTCCTCCATCCCCCAGATTCTTATTCATCCTGCAGAACCCCACCTCCAGGGAGTCTGCTTCTCCAAAGTGGAGGGCCACCATCCTGATGGACCCTTCACCCACTCTCTTGGATCCTCACGTGCCCCCAATTCCTTCCTGTCTGTTATCTTAGTTTCTCCAACTTCTCCTGGAATCCCGACTATTGTCCATGAAACTTCCTATGCATGGCACTGGGGTCAGGACCCTTGTGTCTGCCCAAATTTCTGCACTGCCCTCAGGTCCTGCAGTCCCCAGATGAGGTGGTCAATAGATCCCCCTCTATGGCTCCTGCTGTCCACCCAGAGACTCCCAAACACCTTCCCTGCCACAGGCTCCCCTGGCCTTTTTGTCCCCTCCCCTCCCCCGCTCACACCTCCCCACCTCCCAGACCATGTCTCTGCGCATGGACTTTGTCAATTTGCTTCCTGCCTCACTCCTGGGACTTGGTTGGAAAGTTTGTAAGGAAGATATTTGAGAAAAGGGATGTGTGCTGATGGCAGCCCACCCTGTTTATCCCAATTCCGACTTAGGGGAATGCCTGAGGCAGTACCCTAGTTATTCTTTAACCTTTCCAAACAAGTGTGTGCACCTGCAGACCCCCAGATGCTTACCAGAATGTTTATGCTTAATCTTTAGCTGTCCTTGCTTATAGGACACGGCAAACACATGTGTCCTTTCAAGATTACTTACCCTATTGATTGTATCTAAATTATAAACTTTATCTCAAACTGCTGTGACAATAAAATCCTGAAGAGGCAGGTGATTGAGGCTGTCTGGTTCCTTTAGCCAGGCAGTACCTTAGCCCTCTCTTTCACAGCAAACCTTGTGTTTCAGTAATCATTTATCCAACCATTGGGGTCTGCTGGTCAGCCGCGGCAAAGTAGTGCCCCATGTGAGGACCAAAGAATGCAAGGAGACATGGCAGCAACCTCGAAAAGGAAGCAGAATGAAATGAAAGTAACTGTGCAGTAAGTCATTGGAGCTCACTTGGGATTTCCAAGTTCTAGGGTATGTTTTTCAGCTAAGGTTTCACAATGGGACAGAAGTTGTCCGTAAAACAACGACAATATATAACAGTGTTTAAACAGTTGTGAACGGTGAATGGTACTCGGTTACCAAGGAACAATTAAAGGGCCTTTTGCAGACTGTCATAACTTATAATCCTTGGTTCCCTGATTTTGAAACATTAGACCTTGATCTCTGAGAACAAGAAGGTAGGAATTTAAAGAGAAATCAGGCCCAGGGAAAACAAGTGCCTTTGTCATCTTTAAATACATGGGCTCTTGTTTGAGCTGCACTATGCCCACTTGATATTGAGGACCAAAGCCTACAGAACACCAGGAGGATTTACCACTGCCCCTTCCTCCTGAAGTAAAGCCTGTAGAGTCTGTAATATACCTAAGGCCCCCGATCCCCGCCTCAGGTGTGGGAAGGCTCATCAACTAGATCCTTGGTTTGGGATCAGGTGTCAGGCAAGCTACAAGGAGAGCTTTTGGCTTGCGCAGTTATGGAAGATCAGCAAGGTAATTGGATGCATGAACCGCTCTCCTTTAATACCTTTAAAGAAATAAAAAAAGTGTTAGAGAAAATGGGGCTAACAGTCTGTTTACAAAAGGACTCCTTAATGCCTTGTCTGAAAATTACCATATCACGCCATGAGACTGGCAGATTTTGGCTAAAACGACTTTAGATGCCAGTCAGTGTCTATTATGGAGAGCAGGATATGATGAGATCTGTGAACAGCAGGCTAACCAAAACAATCTAGCGGGCGCCAGTCACGTTATGGCCCCAATGCTGCAGGGGCGGGCAGGGACCATATGTTAATGCACAACAGCAATGGAATCTTTAGCCTCAAGTATTTACCCAACCTCTCTGTGCACAGCTGGCCTGGGAGTGTATTCCGGAAGGCCGAATTCAGCAAGGCTCATTGGTTAATGTTCACCAGGAATCTTATGTTGACTTTGTAAATCGCATTACCCAATCCATTCGCCGGAAGATCAGTCATAGTCAGGCTGCGGATATTCTCTTGCTGCAACTGGCCTATAAGAACACCAACATTGATTGTCAAAAGGCTATGCAGCCCATCAGGGGAAAGGCCACCACGGTGGAGGAATTTACCAGGGCTTGTCTGCTAGTAGGAACAAAAACCTACCGGACTCAAATGTTGGCCATGGCTCTCCAGGCAGAGAATAAAAGCAAAACAGATTCCAAATGCTATCAATGTGGGATACTGGGACCTTTTAAAAAGGATTGCAAAGCTAAGATAGCAACCTCCCATTCTGAGAATTCTCAGCCCCATCTACTGTCCCCGTTGCCATAAGGGGCGCCATTGGGCCAACCAATGCAAATCAAAATTTGGCAAACATGGAAATTCTCTACCACCACTGCAGGGAAACGCCCAGTGGGGCCAGTGCCAGGCCCCGCAACAAACCGGGGCACGGATGGCCTTCCTAGGGCAGATGGGAAATCCACTGTCTACTCCCTCCGAGCAGCTACCACTGGGAACACAGGAATGGACTTACTCCAACAGAATTGATTCTACAGGAAGGGGACAAGCCTAAAAGGGTCCCTATGGGGACTTGGGGGCCACGGCCACTGGGCGTGGTAGGCATTATTTTGGGGCGCTCCAGCCTTAACTCAAAAGGAGTCACTGTAATGCCAGAGTTGTCGATAGTGATTACCAGGGAGAAATACAGGTCTCATCACAGGCAAGGGGTTGCATATTTTCCCCTCACACACTAAGATCATGCAACTCTTGTTACTACCATATTGGGTCCAGAACGCTCTAGGGAAGGAGAGAAATCTAGGGGGGTTGGTAGTACTGGAGAGCCAGGGGTTTATTGGAATCAGTCCCAAGAGAACAGCCCCTCCTCACGATTGAAATCCAAGGGGAAAGATTCACCGGATTCCTAGCTCCTGGGGCCGATTGCACTGTACTTAGTCATCTCGATTGGCCTTCGTCATGGCCCACAGTGAAGCAAGGTCAGAGGATAGTGGGAATAGGAGAAGTTTTCCAGACATCACAATGTTCTCGGCCCGTACACTGTAAAGGGCCAGGTAGACAAAATGGCTGCATGCAGCCCCTAATCTTACAGATTCCAGTCAATTTGTGGGGACGTGATCTCCTTTCACAGTGGGGTTAACGTTATAGACGCCTTTTTAGGAGTGGCCACTGTGGTTCTACCTCCCCTACCCTTGACTTGGTTAAGCCAAACCCCTATTTGGGTACAGCAGTGGCCTTAAAGGGAGAAAAGTTACAACAAGCCCATCTATTAGTAAGAGAGCAATTGGATTTTGGACACATAGACCATTCCAACAGCCCCTGGAATTCTCCTATTTCCCAATCCCCCCCCTACCCCCCAAATCTAACAAATGGCAGCTCTTACACGACTCAAGGGCCATTCATTCCAATATTCAACCCATGGGTACTCTCCCACCTGGACGTCCATCTCTGGCCGTGATCCCACAAGACCGGCCCATTATTATCATGTATTTGAAGGATTGCTTATATAGCATCCCTTTAGCTCTGCAAGATCAGAGAAATTTGCATTTTCTCTCCCTTTGATGAACAGTGAAGAGCCCGCCCAGAGCTATCGCTGGAAAGTCCTCCCACAGGGAATGCTGACCAGCCCGACTCCGTGCCGGCACCACGTACATCAGGCACTTATGCTAACCAGGCGGCAGATTCCTGCTGCAAAGTGTTCACCACATGGATGACACTCCTCTGAGCCCCTGATAAGGACCTGTTATCATCTATGTCCTCTTCAGGGCAAAGGAAACTGCCTCAAGAGGCCTTTTAGTCGCCCCTGCGAAGGTACAGATGACAAATCCATGGAGTTATCTAGGCTATGTCTTCACTGAAAGAACCATCACACCCCAAAAGGTTACCTTTGACCACAGGGAACTCAAAACCCGAAATGACTTTCAAAAGTTTCAAGGAGATAGAAATTGGGTACCACAAGCGCTCAGTATTCCCATAGCGAACATATAAAACCTGTTTAAGATCCTAAAAGGGGATCCAGCCTTAAATTCCCCTGGATAGCTGTCTCCAGAAGGGATAAAAGAACACTGCTTGGTGGAGGATGCGATCAGCACACCATATTTGAGTAGAATCTCTCCCCAGCGTTCTCTTCAACTAATGTTATTTCCCACCAGGCACTCACCTATGGGACTTATAGGACAAGTGGTACCTGAGCTGGGGTGTATTGAATGGCTGTTTTGCTCTCATACTCCCTCCAAAACCTTGTCCCCTTACCTAGCATTGGTTTGCTCTTTAATTCTCGGTGGGAGGCAGCGCTGTACAAAACTCGCAGGACACGATCGAGATATCAATTGCCTTCCATTAACTAAAACTCAGTTTGAGACACTATTGACCTCCACTGATTGGCAAATGGCTCGAGCTGATTGGCTAGGACAGGTGGAGCATTCTCTCCCCCAGAGAAGACATCACATTTTTTGTCCCACACCACGTTCCTATGCCCCACTAGGATTGAACGTATCCCTAGCCCAGGAGCACTTACTGTGCTCACAGATGGCTCAGGAAAAGCCGGTAAACAGCCATCCATTGCCCAACTAATAGTGCCATTCAACCGGGATGTGCTGCTCTTTTAATCAGGAGGGAGGTACAAGCTCCTGCTTGGCCTGAACTCCAGTTCCAGGCGAGACTCTGGGGGACCCAGACACCTACAGGGAGAAACCAGACTGTCTGGCATCGGAACGTGAGGGCGGCTTTCAGTGGTGCTCCCAGCGATCATTGTTCCTGCACGAGGGCCCGGGACACAGAGACCCTGGGACCTCTCAGGTGCAGCGCTGACGGGCAGCCATTGCTGTTTGCTCTGTCCTAGTAATTCCCAGGACCCCACCACACACAATTTACAACCCCACCCAAGCTGTGTGCATCAGCTTTTGCATAGGAATGGCCTGTCCTTTCTCCTTCTAAAACCTGTCACACTGCAGCGGGGACAGAGAGCCCCAGAGCTTCCAAAAGAAGGTCCAAGCCCGGCAGCAGCAGCCTGCCTTGCTTCACAGCTGGGCCTCGTCCAAACCCCATACAAAGAGGAGGAACCTGCAGATCTCTCTGTAGCTCCTGCTGGGCGGCCCCAGACAGTGGCTGACCTTGCACCTCCTTGGAGATCCAAGAGCCAGTGTACCCAGTGGTCACAGTGACACCATACCGGATTACAACTCTTCACATCCATAAGAGACACACTAAGGGGCAGACTCAGTGAGCATCAAAGCCCCACTGAAGCAAGTCCTGCCCCAAAGGGTGTCTCCTGCACAACAGATCTTCTAGTGTAGACACAGCTGGTCATCACAGCCAATTGGCCTGGAGGTCAATTCCTCCCAGTGATACCAACAGCAATCAAGGATTAACTACAACAAGACTGTACAAACAGCCCACAAAGGGGTGCACCAAGAGCATCCAATTCAGGTGACTGGGGAGGCTGAGCCACTGGGCCCTATAGGACACCTACCACACAAGGTCACTCTATCAAGTCAAGGAGACTTAGCAGCTACCCAGTACATAGAAACAAACACAGAGAAACAGCCAAAATACGGAGACAAAGAAACAAGTCACAAATGAAAGAAATGGATGAAAGCAAAATGCTAGATATAGAGTTCAAAAGCGCAGTTATAAGGTTACTCAAGAATCTTCTAGAAATGTCTGAAAACTTTAGTGAGACCCTCAAGGCTATGAAAAAGGACCAATCAGAAATTAAGCATACACTGACTGAAATAAAGAATAATATACAGAGATCCAACAACAGACTAGAGGATCCCAAGAATCAAGTCAAAGATTTGAAATATGAAGAAGCAAAAAACACCCAACCAGAAAAGCAAAAAGAAAAAAGAATCCAAATATATGAAGATAGTGTAAGAAGCCTCTGGGACAACTTCAAGCGTACCAACATCCGAATTATGGGGGTGCCAGAAAGAGAGAGAGAGCAAGATATTGAAAACCTATTTGAAGAAATAATGACAGAAAATTTCCCCTACCTGATGAAAGAAATAGACTTACAAGTCCAGGAATCACCGAGAACCCCAAACAAGAGGAATCCAAACAGGACCACACCAAGACACATCATAATTAAAATGCCAAGGGCAGAAGACAAAGAGAGATTCTTAAAAGCAGCAAGAGAAAAACAGTTAGTTACCTACAAGGGAGTACCCATACGACTGTCAGCTGATTTCTCAACAAAAACTATGCAGGCTAGAAGGGAGTGGCAAGAAATATACAAAGTGATGCATAGCAAGAACCTACAACCAATATTACTCTACCCAGCAAAGCTATCATTTAGAATTGAAGGTCAGAAAAAGAGCTTCACAGACAAGAAAAGCTAAAGGAGTTCATCACCACCAAACCAGTATTATATGAAATGCTGAAGGGTATTCTTTAAGAAGAGGAAGAAGAAAAAGGTAAAGATAAAAAATTATGAACAACAAAGTGACAACACATACATATCTATCAACAAGTGAACCTAAAACTAAAATGTATAAATAAACCTGTTGAACAGAACAGACTGGTGAATGTAATAGAATCAGGGGCATGGAAAGGGAGCACACTGACAATTCTCTGGGGGAAGGGATTGTGGGGGGTGCGGGAAGAGATTGGACAAAGAGCTTACACCTAAGGACCAGGTCAGTGGGGGGCAGGAAGGGGAAGGACTGGAGTGGGGTGGGAACCAGGTGGAGGGGGAGCTATCGGGGGGGGGGGGGGGGAAGAGGAACATCTGTAATAATAGAAACAATAAAGATTTTTTTTTAAATAAGCTAGGTTGTAGCCCTAGCCAGTTTGGCTCTGTGGATAGCACACTGATCTGAGGATTGAAGGGTCCCAGGTTTGATTCCAGTCAAGAGCACATGCCCCTGTTGCAGGCTCGACCCCCAGTAGTGGATGTGCAGGAGGCAGCCAATCAATGATTCTCATTCATCATTGATGTTTCTATCTCTCTTTCCCTCTCCCTTCCTCTCTGAAATAAAAGAAAATATATTTAAAAATAGAAGCTAGGTGTGAGTATATTTTCTTATCACAAACATTCCATGAATCTGGGGCAACCCTGTTGGCTGGGGTTGTTGTTCCTGTTGAGGGGAGCAGAGTGTACCACCCCAAATACGCCTTTGGAGATACTTCCTGTTTTAAGCTGTTCCTTTCAAGAAACAAATCCTCAGGAAGATCCCTGTCCTTCTCCCTAACTGCCTGAGAGGGAGTTAGAAGAGGACCTGCTCCAGGAGGGGAGCTCATCACAGGCCTCTGTGGTTTAACGTGAACGAGGTGCGAAGGACAGAGAGGACAGGAGCAAGGCCCTTTGGATCCAAGTCCCATGTTACAGATGGCCCAGCAGACATCGCTGCTCCCAGTCCATGGACATGGAGCTCCCCCTCTCTCTAGCTCTGGATGGCACCTAGGCCTCCAGTGCCCTGTCTGCCCTGGGGCTCTCATGGCACAATATAAATGTGTAATGAGGCTGTCATGTGTAATAACATGTCACCTGCAACCAAGCTGGCTGTTTGTGCCTCTTACCCTGTCTGGTATTAATTGGATTATGAGTCTAGTCAGAACAACTAGAAAGGTGGAAGGAAAATGTGTTTTCCACCCCCACACTGTGCTTTGCTTTTCCTGGTATTAAGGGGTCCACTGGCATGGGAGCATCATCACCTTCCTGATCAATGATCACAACACGCGCCCCTTCCCTCTCATCACTTCCCCTGAGATGCTACCCCCTCCCTGCCAATCAGACGTAGTCAGAAGTGCTTGGACCTTAACCTGAGCGAAGCCCAGAGGAATGGTGGCATAACCGATTTACAGGGAAAACCCACAGCTTTCTGTTTGCAGGGCCAGGACTAGTGCGAGGGCAGGAAGGCACTTGCCTTGGTTGCAAAATTAGGGGGGCACGAAAATGTTACTGTTGTCATCACCCCCATTTTACAGGCCGTGGGAACTGAGGCAGAAGGGACATTGCTTGCCCAGAGTCCCACAGGGAGGCAGGGTGCTCACACACAGCCTTGGCCTCTGACCGCAGTGCTGGTCCTGCGTTGGCCCTATAGTTTGAAGGCTAGCACAGCGCGGCTCAAATAGGTCCGCTTTACCCAGGGCTGTGTCCTGGCACCTGGTGTCCTGGTCTGGGGGAGAGGTGCCTGCTCATGGGATGCAAAGCTTCCCGGGAACTCTTCAGCAAAAGCACCCCATCCTGGTCATGTGGCTGCTGAGTGGCTTTAAGCGGTCGAGGTAGGAGGATATTCCTCCTCCGACACCCTCCACAGCCCCTCGGGTCCCCTGAGACAGCAGCAGGGATGCTGAGTGAGCTCCTGCTGGGTCACTACCCAGAGTGACACCAAAGCCAGCCTCTTGGTTGAGACCCCGGCCCTGCCCACTCCCACCCCAGTCACCTCTCAGCCTCAGTTTCCCCAGCTGGGGACTGGACCACTGATGGCTCTGCCTCTTCAGGTCACAGTCCACAGGCACACAAGGCTGGCATGCCCTAGCCTTCCCGTCACTGCCACTGTCCCCTTCAGGAACCCAGGAGAAGGGCAGGGCCTTACGATGGGGTGTCCTCTCCCACGGGAGCTCATGGGCCAGCAGCCAGCCCAGAAGGGCCAAGCCAGTAATGTAGCAGCAACAACAATGCACCTCAATTCAGGGAAATGAAAGTGAAAGCTAAACTGTCCTTTTCCTGCAGATGTCCGGTTCTGGAAGTTTTTATTGGTCAGCATAGATCCTATGCTAATAGGGGGGCAGCTCCAGCAAGTAGAAAGTTCCAGCTTTCTTTCCGAACTCCCTCTCAGGCTCCCCTGAATCCCTCTGGATGGCACCCACTTTTTACTGCCACCCTCCTGTGGCCATGGATGAGTACCCCAAGAAGCTGGGGGACCGCAAGCTGCCAGGGCGGGTGGGGATTGTGGGGATCCTGCTGGGCCTACTGGTGGTAGTTCTGTTTGTGGCAGTAATCGTTTTGGCTGTCAAGGCCAATAGTCCAGCTTGCAAGGATGGCCTCCGAGCTGAGCAGGAATGTCGAAACATCACCCACCTCCTGGAGCAGGAGCTGACCCAGGCCCAGGACTTCTTGCGGGGGACTGAGGCCCAAGCCGCCATTTGCAACCAGACTGTGGTAAGTGACTGACCCTCCTAGAGAGGCCCTGTGCTTGGGAGGATCCCAGGGTCCAGGTGCTTGGGGACCCCCAGGGTCTAGGTGTGGATCGAGATAGACCTTGAAACTGCCCCTAGGCCCCTCCATGGGGAGCCTGAATTTCCCCACCAGGATTTGGGGAGCTCTAAACTCCTTTTAGGGTGCCAGTGTGTGACCCCAGAACACCCAATAAGGAACCTCAGTATTCCCAGTAGTATGTGGGTGAATCTGAAAACACCAGGACACTGGTCTAGGGCAGCTGAGAACTCCCCCTGGGCACAGTCGGAGGGAGGCAGAAATCCCCTCAGGGGTTGGGATGCGGACCCCACCAGACTCTGAAGAAGGCAGGGGGCTTTTTCTTTCTTTCTTTCTTTCTTTCTTTCTTTCTTTCTTTCTTTCTTTCTTTCTTTCTTTTTTCTTTCTTTTTTTTTTTTTAGTTTTTATTTATTGATTTTAGAGAGAAGAAGGGAGAGAGTGAGAGCAACATTGATTTGTTGTTCCACTTATTGATGCATTCATTGGCTGATTCTCAGTATGTGCCCTGACCAGGGATTGAGCCCACAACCTTGTCATATTGGGATGACGATCTTACCAACTGAGCTACCCGGCCAGGGCAAGGCAGGGGCTCTTGTTACTTCCACTGCATCCCTAAGAGGCAACATTTTAACTGGGGTCTTGACATGGGGTCCTTGAAACTCCCACTGGACATCTAACTTGGGTTCAGAAATCTCATGTGTTCTGGGCTTGAGGGGACTCTAACTCTTCTTGGACAATAGCCCAGAAGATCTGAAAATCTCTCCTAGGCTTTGGGCCAAGAGAGCCTCCAAATTCCTGGGGGGAGGGGCTTGAAACTCCCATTTTGAGGACCACACCCTGGGAAGGTGGGAGGCTGTGGCCATTCTTCAGGGTGGAGACAGGTTCAGAGAGGGTTGGAAGGAATCCTGAAAGGAGTTTGGGCCTGGAGAGGGGTCAGGGCCCAGACACAGCAGCCAATCCCACCAGGGACAAGAACCCCAGTTTCCAACACCCTTACTCTTCCACGGCATCCCAGGAGACCCTGAGGATTTCCCTGGAAGAGGAGAAGGCTGGGGGCCACAAGCAACAGGAGCTGGTGCAGAAGCTTCAAGGTGAGAAAAACACAGGCCCTGGCTCCAGTAAGGGCGTTTGCAGGAGCAGGTCAGGTGTGAAGAGGAGGGAGGGGGAGGGCGTCAGGATTGGGGTCTGGTGAGAGGACAGGACCCAATCCAGTGGAAGCAGGAAGGGGGGGGGGGGGGCATGCCAGACTTCCAAGGTGCACTCGCTCAAATGAGGGCGGGCTAGAGGCGGGGTCCTGTCACTAGATGGGGCCAGTTGAGGGTGCTGACACACTCTCTGTCCCTCCTTAGAGGAGATCAAGACATTGAATCAGGAGCTGCAGGAGAAATCCGCAGAGCTGGAGAAGAAATCCGGGGATCTGGTGAAGAAATCCGTGGAGCTGCAGAAGAAATCCGGGGAGCTGGAGAAGAATTCCGCGGAGCTGCAGAAGAAATCCTGGGAGCTGGAGAAGAAATCCACGGAGCTGCAGAAGAAATCCTGGGAGCTGGAGAAGAAATCCACGGAGCTCCAGGAGAAATCCTGGGAGCTGCAGCAACTAAGGTGAGGACACCCACCCACCCCAGGCCACCCTCTTCCTCTTTCCAACCCCAAGACCTAGGATCCCCTTGGCTCTGAAAATTCCCTTTGCCCTGGGGACAGAGTTGGAGTCCCAGCCTTGGCCCTCCAGTCACCCAACTCTGGGTGGCAACCAGCCCCTCTCCTGCCCAGTGACTTGGTGGGAAAGGAGAGGAGATGTGGAGGGGCTTTGAGCCCAGGACAGTGGAGCCAGACCTGGCAGCCTGCTGAGTTGTCTCATCTCCACCTCAGACAAGAGAATGAAGCCTTGGTCTCTGCCAAGTGCCCCACCAACTCCGGGATCCGCCTCCATCTCTCCGTGGCCTCTGTGCTCCTGACCCTGAGCCTCCAGGCCCTGCTGGCCTGAGTTCCCAGGAAGCCTGCAGGTGAGGAGAGGGGCTGGAGAAGGATGGGAGGAGCTAGGGACAGTCAGGGCCTGGGGTGGTGACCTGCCTGGGGGAGGAGGGCTGGGCGCTGAGGAGAAGGGTCTTTGGGAGGAAGAGGGAGGAATCTCAGTGAGGAGCTGTTGGGGCAGAAATAGAACAGTGGGGACCAGCTATGTCATCCTATTAATCGTGTCTGTTAACTGTCACTGTTCTCTTCTGATTAGGCAAAGCCATTCTAACCTGGCTGACAGTTGTACGCCCAGGGACATGAGGATTAACTCCAGAATGCAGTCCAAGCAGAACCAATTTGGCTCAGTGGATAGAGCAACTGACTGTAGACTGAAAGGTCCCAGGTTCAATTCCGGTCAAGGGCATGTACCTTGGTTGTGGGCACAAACCCAGTGGGAGGTGTGCAGGAGGCAGCTGATCGATGTTTCTCTCTCATCAATGTTTCTAACTCTCTCTCCCTCTCCCTTCCTCTCTGTAAAAAATCAATTAAAAAAGAAAAGAAAAAAGAATGCAGTCTCCTTTTCTGAGCGTTTCCTATCATCTTGGAAAGATAACAACCTGGACCAGAGGCGCTCTCTCCCATTCGGCCGGCATTATTATAATAAATTTTCACACACCATTCAACCCCGTCTCTGCTTAATAATTGACTCAAGGAGTGACAGGCACCCAGACCCATCTGTTGTCGGTCTCAGAGGGAGGGATCCAGGCAGGAGTGGGGTGAGGCTCATGGAGGGGTTGGGGCAAGTTCTGTCGCCTCAATCCCGCCCTGACTCGGCCTTCTTGTCTCTTAGGCCACCACCTGGACTCGCCTGTTTGCCTCTGGGTTTCCCTGGCCTGGCCAGTCCTGAGGGACAACACTGTTGTCGGGAGGGGACGGATGGGGGGACCCTGGGGGCCAGGTGGCAGGAGGTGGTTCATGGGGCAGCCTTAGAGGTGGGGAAGCATCACAGTTGGCCCAAGGCTGCCCCCGCCCCCACCTCCAAGCCGGGCAGGTCATGAAGAGGGAGGGGGCATCTGTTCTTTGCTGTCATGGTTTCTGGAAGGTAACTTTTTCCGGGGTCTTTGGGTTCCACAAAATAAGCATCCCCTTTTGGAACTTACTCTATAGTTCCTGGAGGATAACTGTGTCAGTCCCAAGCATCTGGAACCCCTTGATGTCTACACCCAGCCTTCCTTGCTCCGGAATGTTCCCAGAAACCCACAGGGTTTGGTCAAGTACCACCCCATTGCCTACCCAGCCCTCTTTTCCGATGGATTCATCCTAATGGACTGTTCACCCTTTCCCCCACCCCCATCAGTGCCTCCTCAGTGCTCAGCATTCTAGTCTTATCTCCTCACACTATCCTGAGGCTCCTGTTCCCCATCCCTTTCCATGGAAACAGGGGTTGTGAGAAGGACACCTTGTCTGGGTTCCCCGTCCCCTCCCATGGAAAGTGCAGGGCTGGCCCCAGTGGGTGTGGCTCAGTTGGTTGTGCATCTTCCCACACACCAAAAGGTTGCCAGTTCAATTCCTGGTCAAGGCTCATGCCTGGGTTGCAGGCTCCTTCCCGGGTAGGGGGCATGCAGGATCCAGCCAATCAATGTTTTGCTCTCACATCGATGTTTCTCTCTCTTTTTCTCTCCCTTCCCCTCTTCTTCCTCTCTCTCTAAAAATCAGTTAAGCCCTGGCTGGGTAGCTCAGTTGGTTGGAGTGTCCTCCCGGTATGCCAAGGGCACAGACAAGAATCAACCAATGAGTGCATAAAGAAGTGAGACAACCAAATGATGTTTCTCTCCCTCACTTCCTGTCTCTCTAAAATCAATCAATCACTAAAAAGAAAGATCAATTAAAAAAATAAAGGCAGAAAGTGTGGGGCTGGGATTCAGACCTGGATCTGCAGACACACCCAGGCCAGGCATTTGTCGCCATGTACCTCCCTCCTCCATCCCCCAAATTCTTATTCATCCTGCAGAACCCCACCTCCAGGGAGTCTGCTTCTCCAAAGTGGAGGGCCACCATCCTGATGGACCCTTCACCTACTCTCTTGGATCCTCACATGCCCCCAATTCCTTCCTATCTGTTATCTTAGTTTTTCCAACTTCTTCTGGAATCCCGATTATTGTCCATGAAACTTCCTATGCATGGCACTGGGGTCAGGACCCTTGTGTCTGCCTAAAATTCTGCACTGCCCTCAGGTCCTACAGTCCCCAGATGAGGTGGTCAATAGATCCCCCTCTATGGCTCCTGCTGTCCACCCAGAGACCCCCAAACACCTTCCCTGCCACAGGCTCCCCTGGCCTTTTTGTCCCCTCCCCTCCCCTGCTCACACCTCCCCACCTCCCAGACCATGTCTCTGTGCATGGACCTTGTCAATTTCCTTCCTGCCTCACTCTTGAGGGGAAGCCTGGGACTTGGTTGGAAAGTTTGTAAGGAGTATATTTGAGAAAAGGGATGTGTGCTGATGGCAGCCCACCCTGTTTATCCCAATTCTGACTTAGGGGACTGCCTGAGGCAGTACCCTAATTATTCCTTGACCTTTCCAAACAAGTGTGTGCACCTGCAGACCCCCAGGTGTTTACCTGAATGTTTATGCTTTATCTTTAGCTGTCCTTGCTTAAAGGACACGGCAAACACATGTGTCCTCCCAAGATTACTTACCCTATTGATTGTATCCAAATTACAAACTTTATCTCAAACTGCTGTGACAATAAAATCCTGAAGAGGCAGGTGATTGAGGCTGTCTGGTTCCTTTAGCCAGGCAGTCCCTTAGCCCTCTCTTTCACAGCAAACCTTGTGTTTCAGTAATCATTTATCCAACCGTCAGGGTCTGCTGGTCAGCCGCGGCAAGGTGGTGCCCATGTGAGGACCAAAGAATGCAAGGAGACATGGCAGCAACCTCCAAAAGGAAGCAGAATGAAATGAAAGTAACTGTGCAGTAAGTCATTGGAGCTCACTTGGGATTTCCAAGTTCTAGGGTATGTTTTTCAGCTAAGGTTTCACAATGGGACAGAAGTTGTCCGTAAAACAACGACAATATATAACAGTGTTTAAACAGTTGTGAAACGTGAATGGTGCCTCAGTTTCCAAGAAACACTTAAAGGGCCTTTTGCAGACTGTCATAACTTATAATCCTTGGTTCCCTGATGCTGAAACATTAGACCTTGATCTCTGGGAACAAGAAGGTAGGAATTTAAAGAGAAATCAGTCCCAGGGAAAACAAGTGCCTTTGTCATCTTTAATTACATGGGCTCTTGTTTGAGCTGCACTATGCCCACTTCATATTGAGGACCAAAGCCTACAGAACACCAGGAGGATTTACCACCGCCCCCTCCTCCTGAAGAAAAGCCTGTAGAGCAGGCGTCCTCAAACTACGGCCCTCGGGCCACCTGCGGGTGTTTTTGCCGTTTTGTTTTTTTACTTCAAAATAAGATATGTGCAGTATGCATAGGAATTTGTTCATAGTTTTTTTTAAACTATAGTCCGGCCCTCCAACGGTCTGAGGGACAGTGAACTGGCCCCCTGTTTAAAACGTTTGAGGACCCCTGCTGTAGAGCCTGTAATATACCTAAGGCCCCCAATCCCAGCCTCATGTGTAGGAAGGCTAATCAACTAGATCCTTGGTTTGGGATCAGGTGTCAGGCAAGCGACAAGGAGAGCTTTTGGCTTGCGCAGTTATGGAAGATCAGCAAGGTAATTGGATGCATGAACCGCTCTCCTTGAATACCTTTAAAGAAAAAAAGAAAAGTGTTAGAGAAAATGGGGCTAACAGTACGTTTACAAAAGGACTCCTTAATGCCTTGTCTGAAAATTACCATATCACGCCATGGGATTGGCAGATTTTGGCTAAAACGACTTTAGACGCCAGTCAGTGTCTATTACGGAGAGCAGGAGATGATGAGATCTGTGAACAGCAGGCTAACCAAAACAATCTAGCGGGCACCGGTCACGTTATGGCCCCAATGCTGCAGGGGCAGGGACCATGCATTAATATACAACAGCAATTGAATCTGCAGCCTCAAGTATTTACCCAACCTCTCTGTGCACAGCTGGCCCGGGAGCATATTCTGGAGGGCCGAATTCAGCAAGGCTCATTGGTTAATGTTCACCAGGAATCTTATGTTGACTTTGTAAATCGCATTACCCAATCCATTCGCCAGCAGATCAGTCATAGTCAGGCTGCGGATATTCTCTTGCTGCAACTGGCCTATAAGAACACCAACATTGATTGTCAAAAGGCTATGCAGCCCATCAGGGGAAAGGCCACCACGGTGGAGGAATTTACCAGGGCTTGTCTGCTAGTAGGAACAAAAACCTACCAGACTCAAATGTTGGCCATGGCTCTCCAGGCAGAGAATAAAAGCAAAACAGATTCCAAATGCTATCAATGTGGGATACTGGGACCTTTTAAAAAGGATTGCAAAGCTAAGATAGCAACCTCCCATTCTGAGAATTCTCACCCCCGTCTACTGTCCCCGTTGCCATAAGGGGCACCATTGGGCCAACCAATGCAAATCAAAATTTGGCAAACATGGCAATTCTCTACCACCACTGCAGGGGAACGCCCAGTGGGGCCAGTGCCAGGCTCCGCAACAAACCGGGGCACGGATGGCCTTCCTAGGGCAGATGGGAAATCCACTGTCTATTCCCTCCGAGCAGCTACCACTGGGAGCGCAGGACTGGACTTACTCCAACAGAATTGATTCTACAGGAAGGGGACGACCCTAAAAGGGTCCCTATGGGGACTTGGGGGCCACGGCCACTGGGCGTGGTAGGCATTATTTTGGGGCGCTCCAGCCTTAACTCAAAAGGAGTCACTGTAATGCCAGAGTTGTCGATAGTGATTACCAGGGAGATATACAGGTCTCATCACAGGCAAGGGGTTGCATATTTTCCCCTCACACACTAAGATCATGCAACTCTTGTTACTACCATATTGGGTCCAGAACGCTCTAGGGAAGGAGAGAAATCTAGGGGGGTTGGTAGTACTGGAGAGCCAGGGGTTTATTGGAATCAGTCCCAAGAGAACAGCCCCTCCTCACGATTGAAATCCAAGGGGAAAGATTCACCGGATTCCTAGCTCCTGGGGCCGATTGCACTGTACTTAGTCATCTCGATTGCCCCTCGTCATGGCCCATGGTGAAGAAAGGTCAGAAGATAGTGGGAATAGGAGAAGTTTTCCAGACATCACAATGTTCTCGGCCCGTACACTGTAAAGGGCCAGGTAGACAAAATGGCTGCATGCAGCCCCTAATCTTACAGATTCCAGTCAATTTGTGGGGACGTGATCTCCTTTCACAGTGGGGTTAACGTTATAGACGCCTTTTTAGGAGTGGCCACTGTAGTTCTACCTCCCCTACCCTTGACTTGGTTAAGCCAAACCCCTATTTGGGTACAGCAGTGGCCTTAAAGGGAGAAAAGTTACAACAAGCCCATTTATTAGTAAGAGAACAATTGGATTTTGGACACATAGACCATTCCAACAGCCCCTGGAATTCTCCTATTTCCCAATCCCCCCCCCTACCCCCAAAATCTAACAAATGGCAGCTCTTACACGACTCAAGGGCCATTCATGCCAATATTCAACCCATGGGTACTCTCCCACCTGGACGTCCATCTCTGGCCGTGATCCCACAAGACCGGCCCATTATTGTCATGTATTTGAAGGATTGCTTATATAGCATCCCTTTAGCTCTGCAAGATCAGAGAAATTTGCATTTTCTCTCCCTTTGATGAACAGTGAAGAGCCCGCCCAGAGCTATCGCTGGAAAGTCCTCCCACAGGGAATGCTGACCAGCCCGACTCCGTGCCGGCACCACGTACATCAGGCACTTATGCTAACCAGGCGGCAGATTCCTGCTGCAAAGTGTTCACCACATGGATGACACTCCTCTGAGCCCCTGATAAGGACCTGTTATCGCCTATGTCCTCTTCAGGGCAAAGGAAACTGCCTTGAGAGGCCTCTTAGTCGCCCCTGCGAAGGTACAGATGACAAATCCATGGAGTTATCTAGGCTATGTCTTCACTGAAAGAACCATCACACCCCAAAAGGTTACCTTTGACCACAGGGAACTCAAAACCCGAAATGACTTTCAAAAGTTTCTAGGAGATAGAAATTGGGTACCACAAGCGCTAGGTATTCCCATAGCGAACATATAAAACCTGTTTAAGATCCTAAAAGGGGATCCAGCCTTAAATTCCCCTGGATAGCTGTCTCCAGAAGGGATAAAAGAACACTGCTTGGTGGAGGATGCGCTCAGCACACCATATTTGAATAGAATCTCTCCCCAGCGTTCTCTTCAACTAATGTTATTTCCCACCAGGCACTCAACTATGGGACTTATAGGACAAGTGGTACCTGAGCTGAGGTGTATTGAATGGCTGTTTTGCTCTCATACTCCCTCCAAAACCTTGTCCCCTTACCTAGCATTGGTTTGCTCTTTAATTCTCGGTGGGAGGCAGCGCTGTACAAAACTCGCAGGACACGATCGGGATATCAATTGCCTTCCGTTAACTAAAACTCAATTTGAGACACTATTGACCTCCACTGATTGGCAAATGGCTCGAGCTGATTGGCTAGGACAGGTGGAGCATTCTCTCCCCCAAAGAAGACATCACATTTTTTGTCCCACACCACGTTCCTATGCCCCACTAGGATTGAACGTATCCCTAGCCCAGGAGCACTTACTGTGCTCACAGATGGCTCAGGAAAAGCCGGCAAACAGCCATCCATTGCCCAACTAATGGTGCCATTCAACCAGGATGTGCTGCTCTTTTTATCAGGAGGGAGGTACAAGCTCCCGCTTGGCCTGAACTCCAGTTCCAGGCGAGATCTGGGGACCCAGACACCTACAGGGAGAAACCAGACTGTCTGGCATAGGAACGTGAGGGCGGCTTTCAGTGGTGCTCCCAGTGATCATTGTTCCTGCACGAGGGCCCAGGACACAGAGACCCTGGTACCTCTCAGGTGCAGCGCTGACGGGCAGCCATTGCTGTTTGCTCTGTCCTAGTAATTCCCAGGAGCCCACCCCACACAATTTACAACCCCACCCAAGCTGTGTGCATCAACTTTTGCATAGGAATGGCCTGTCCTTTCTCCTTCTAAAACCTGTCACACTGCAGCGGGGACAGAGAGCCCCAGAGCTTCCAAAAGAAGGTCCAAGGCCCGGCAGCAGCAGCCTGCCTTGCTTCACAGCTGGGCCTCGTCCAAACCCCATACAAAAAGGAGGAACCTGCAGATGTCTCTGTAGCTCCTGCTGGGTGGCCCCAGACAGTGGGCCACCTCCTTGGAGATCCAAGAGCCAGTGTACCCAGTGGTCACAGTGATACCATACCGGATTACAACTCTTCACATCCATAAGAGACACACTCAAGGGGCACACTCAGTGAGCACCAAAGCCCCACTGAAGCAAGTCCTGCCCCAAAGAGTGTCTCCTGCACAACAGATCTTCTAGTGTAGACATAGCTGGTCATCACAGCCAATTGGCCTGAAGGTCAATTCCTCCCAGTGATACCAACAGCAATCAAGGGTTAACTACAACAAGACTGTGCACACAGCCCACAAAGGGGTGCACCAAGAGCATCCACCTCAGGTGACTGGGGAGGCTGAGCCACTGGACCCTATAGGACACCTACCACACAAGGCCACTCTATCAACTCAAGGAGACTTTGCAGCTACCCAGTATATAGAAACAAACACAGAGAAACAACCAAAATATGGAGACAAAGAAACAAGTCACAAATGAAAGAAATGGATGAAAGCAAAATGCTGGATATAGAGTTCAAAACCATGGTTATAAGGTTACTCAAGAATCTTCTAGAAATGTCTGAAAACTTTAGTGAGACCCTCAAGGCTATGAAAAAGGACCAATCAGAAATTAAGCATACACTGACTGAAATAAAGAATAATATACAGAGATCCAACAGCAGACTAGAGGATCCCAAGAATCAAGTCAAAGATTTGAAATATGAAGAAGCAAAAAACACCCAACCAGAAAAACAAAAAGAAAAAAGAATCCAAAAATATGAAGATAGTGTAAGGAGCCTCTGGGACAACTTCAAACATACCAACATCCAAATTATGGGGGTGCCAGAAAGAGAGAGAGAGAGCAAGATATTGAAAACCTATTTGAAGAAATAATGACAGAAAATTTCCCCTACCTGGTGAAAGAAATAGACTTACAAGTCCAGGAATCACCGAGAACCGCAAACAAGAGGAATCCAAACAGGACCACACCAAGACACATCATAATTAAAATGCCAAGGGCAAAAGACAAAGAGAGATTCTTAAAAGCAGTAAGAGAAAAACAGTTAGTTACCTACAAGGGAGCACCCATACGACTGTCAGCTGATTTCTCAACAAAAACTATGCAGGCTAGAAGGGAGTGGCAAGAAATATACAAAGTGATGCATAGCAAGAACCTACAACCAAGAGTACTCTACCCAGCAAAGCTATCATTTAGAATTAAAGGTCAGAAAAACAGCTTCACAGACAAGAAAAGCTAAAGGAGTTCATCACCGCCAAACCAGTATTATATGAAATGCTGAAAGGTATTCTTTAAGAAGAGGAAGAAGAAAAAGGTAAAGATAAAAAATTATGAACAACAAAGTGACAACACATACATATCTATCAACAAGTGAACCTAAAACTAAAATGTATAAAAAAACCTGATGAACAGAACAGACTGGTGAATGTAATAGAATCAGGGGCATGGAAAGGGAGCACACTGACAATTCTCTGGGGGAAGGGATTGTCGGGGGTGCGGGAAGAGATTGGACAAAGAGCTTACACCTAAGGACCAGGTCAGTGGGGGGCAGGAAGGGGAAGGACTGGAGTGGGGTGGGAACCAGGTGGAGGGGAAGGTATGGGGGGAAAAAAGAGGAACATCTGTAATAATAGGAACAATAAAGATTTAAAAAAAAATAAGCTAGGTTGTAGCCCTAGCCGGTTTGGCTCTGTGGATAGTGCACTGGTCTGCGGACTGAAGGGTCCCAGGTTTGATTTCAGTCAAGAACACATGCCCCTGTTGTGGGCTTGACCCCCAGTAGTGGACGTGCAGGAGGCAGCCAATCAATGATTCTCATTCATCATTGATGTTTCTATCTCTCTTTCCCTCTCCCTTCCTCTCTGAAATTGATAAAAATATATTTAAAAATAGAAGCTATGTGTGAGTATATTCCCTTATCACAAACATTCCCTGAATCTGGGGCAACCCTGTTGGCTGGGATTGTTGTTCCTGTTGAGGGGAGCAGAGTGTACCACCCCAAATATGCCTTTGGAGATACTGCCTGATTTAAGCTGTTACTTTTAAGAAACAAATCCTCAGGAAGAACCCTGTCCTTCTCCCTAACTGCCTGAGAGGGAGTTAGAACAGGACCTACTCCAGGAGGGGAGCTCATCACAGACCTCTGTGGTTTAACGTGAACGAGGTGGGAAGGACAGAGAGGACACGAGCAAGGCCCTTTGGATCCAAGTCCCATGTTACAGATGGCCCAGCAGACATCGCTGCTCCCAGTCCATACACATGGAGCTCCCCCTCTCTAGCTCTGGATGGCACCTGGGCCTCCAGTGCCCCGTCTGCCCTGGGGGTTCCCATGGCACAATATAAATGTGTAATGAAGCTGTCATGTGTAATAACATGTCACCTGCAACCAAGCTGGCTGTTTGTGCCTCTTACCCTGTCTGGTGTTAATTGGATTATGAGTCTAGCCAGAACAACTAGAAAGGTGGAAGGAAAATGTGTTTTTCACCCCCACACTGTGCTTTGCTTTTCCTGGTATTAAGGGGTCCACTGGCATGGGGGCATCATCAACTTCCTGATCAATGATCACAACACCTGCCTCTTCCCTCTCATCACTTCCCCTGAGATTCTACCCCCTCCCTGCTAATCAGACGTAGTCACAAGTGCTTGGACCTTAACCTGAGCGAAGCCCAGAAGAATGTTGGCATAACCGATTTATAGGGAAACCCACACCTTTCTGTTTGCAGGGCCAGGACTAGTGCGAGCAGAGGAAGGCACTTGCCTTGGTTGCAAAATTAGGGGGGCACGAAAATGTTACTGTTGTCATCACCCCCATTTTACAGGCCGTGGTAACGGAGGCAGAGGGGACATTGCTTGCCCAGAGTCCCACAGGGAGGCAGGGTGCTCACACACAGCCTTGGCCTCTGACCGCAGTGCTGGTCCCGCGTTGGCCCTATAGTTTGAAGGCTAGTACAGCGCGGATGAAATAGGTCCGCTTTACCCAGGGCTGTGTCCTGGCACCTGGGGTCCTGGTCTGGGGGAGAGGCGCCTGCTCATGGGATGCACACGCTCCTTGGGGACTCTTCAGCAAGAGCACCCCCATCCTGGTCATGTGGCTGCTGAATGGCTTTAAGCGGTCGAGGTAGGAGGATATTCCTCCTCCGACACCCTCCACGGCCCCTCGGGTCCCCTGAGACAGCAGCAGGGATGCTGAGTGAGCTCCTGCTGGGTCACTACCCAGAGTGACACCAAAGCCAGCCTCTTGGGTGAGACCCCGGCCCTGCCCGCTCCCACCCCACTCACCTCTCAGCCTCAGTTTCCCCAGCTGGGGACTGGACCACTGATGGCTCTGCCTCTTCAGGTCACAGTCCACAGGCACACAAGGCTGGCATGCCCTAGGCTTCCCGCCACTGCCACTGTCCCCTTCAGGAACCCAGGAGAAGGGCAGGGCCTTACGATGGGGTGTCCTCTCCCACAGGAGCTCTTGGGCCAGCAGCCAGCCCAGAAGGGCCAAGCCAGTAATGTAGCAGCAACAACACACCTCATTTCTGGGAAATGAAAGTAAAAGCTAAACTGTCTCTTCCTGCAGATGCCGGGTTTTGGCCGTTTTTATTGGTCAGCATAGATCTTATGCTAATAAGGGGGCAGCTCCAGCTAGTAGAAAGTTCCAGCTTTCTTTCCAGACTCCCTCGCAGGCTCCCCTGCATCCGTCAGGATGGCACCCTGTTTTTACTCCCCTGCCCCTGTGCCCAGGGATGAGTACCCCAAGAAGCTGGAGGACCGCAAGCTGCCTGTGTGGGTGGGCATCCTGCTGGGCCTACTGGTGGTAAGTCTGTCTGTGGCCGTAGTCCTTTTGGCTGCCAAGGCCAATAGTCCAGCTCGCAAAGATGGCCTCTGAGCTGAGCAGGAGTGTGGAAACGTCACAGATCTCCTGGAGCGCAAGCTGGGGGTGGGAAGGGGGGGTGGCGGGGAGGGCGGCAGGAGCAGCAGCCAACCCCATCAGTTTCCAACTCCCTTACGCTTCCCAGGCATCCCAGGTGACCCTGATGATCGCCCTGCAAATGGAGAAGGCTGGGGGCCACAAGCAACAGGAGCTGGTGCAGAAGCTTCAAGGTGAGGAAAACACAGGCCCTGGCTCCTGTAAGGGCGTTTGCAGGAGCAGGTCAGGTGTGAAGAGGAGGGAGGGGGAGGGCGTCAGGATTGGGGTCGGGGGAGAGCAACGGTTCTCAACCTGTGGGTCGCGACCCCTTTGGGGTTCGAACGGCCCTTTCACAGAGGTCGCCTAAGGCCATTGGAAAACACAGATATTTACATAACGATTCATAACAGTAGCAACATTTACAGTTATGAAGTAGCAACAACGAAAATAATTTTATGGTTGGGGGTCACCACAACATGAGGAACTGTATTAAAGGTTCCAGGCATTAGGAAGGTTGAGAACCACTGGGCTAGAGGCATAGGACCCAATCCAGTGGAAGCAGGAAGGGGCGGACATGCCAGACTTCCAAGGTGCACTCGCTCAAATGAGGGCGGGCTAGAGGCGGGGTCCTGTCCGGAGGTGGGGCCAGTTGAGGGTGCTGACACATGCTCTGTCCCCCCTAAGAGGAGATGAAGACTTTGAATCAGGAGCTACAGGACAAATCCGTGGAGCTGGAGAATAAGTCCGCGGAGCTGGAGCAACTAAGGTGAGGACACCCACCCACCCCAGGCCACGCCCCTTCCTCTTTCCAACCCCAAGACCTAGGATCCCCTTGGCTCTGAAAATTCCCATTGCCCTGGGGACAGAGTTGGAGTCCCAGCCTTGGCCCTCCAGTCACCCAACTCTGGGTGGCAACCGGCCCCTGTCCTGCCCAGTGACTTGGTGAGGAAGGAGAGGAGATGTGGAGGGGCTTTGAGCCCAGGACAGTGGAGCCAGGCCTGGCTGCCTGCTGAGTTTTCCCATCTCCACCTCAGGAAAGAGACTGAGACCATGGTCTGTGTCAAGTGCCCGCCCCCACCTCCGGGATCAGTCTCCATCTCTCCGTGGCCCCTGTGCTCCTGACCCTGAGCCTCCAGGCCCTGCTGGCCTGAGTTCCCAGGAAGCCTGCGGGTGAGGAGAGGGGCTGGAGAGGGATGGGAGGAGCTAGGGACAGTCCGGGCCTGGGGTGGTGGCCTGCCTGGAGGAGGAGGGCTGGGCACTGAGGAGAAGGTCTTTGGGAGGGAGAGAGAGAAATCTCAGTGAGGAGCTGTTGGGGCAGAAATAGAACAGAGGAGACCAGCTACATCATCCTATTAATCGTGTCTGTTAACGGTGACTGTTCTCTTCTGATTAGGCAAAGCCATTCTAACCTGGCTGAGAGTTGTACGCCCAGGGCCATGGGGATTAACCTCAGAATGCAGTCCAGGCTCCTTTCTGAGTCTCCTATCATCTTGGAAAGATAACAACCTGGTCCCAGAGATGCTCTCTCCCACTCGACAGGCATTATTATAATAAATCTTAATAGCATTCAACTCCGTCTCTGCCTAATAATTGACTCAAGGAGTGACAGGCACCCAGACCCATCTGTTGTCGATCTCAGAGGGAGGGCTCCAGGCAGGAGTGGGGTGAGGCTCATGGAGAGGTTGGGGCCACCTCCTGGACTCGCCTGTTTGCCTCTGGGTTTCCCTGAACTGGCCAGTCCTGAGGGGCAACACTGTTGTGGGGACGGGACGGATGGGGGGAGGCCGAAGGCGAGGTGGCAGGGGGTGGTTCATGGGGCAGCCTTAGAGGTGGGGAAGCATCAAAGTTGGCCCAAAGATGACCCCCCGCAAGCCGGGCAGGTCATGAAGAGGGAGGGGGCATCTGTTCTTTGCTGTCATGGTTTCTGGAAGGTAACTTTTTCTGGGGTCTCTGGGTTCCACAAAATAAGCATCCCCTTTTGGGGGAATGAACTTACTCTGTAGTTCCTGGAGGATCACTGTGTCAGTCCCAAGCATCTGGGACCCCTGGATGTCTACACCCAGCTTCCTTGCTCCGGAATGTTCCCAGAAACCCACAGAATTGGTCAGGTACCACCCACCCACTGCCTACCCAGCCCTCTTTTCCGATGGATTCATCCTAAAGGACTGTCCACCCTCTCCCCCACCCCCATCAGTGCCTCCTCAGTGCTCAGCATTCTAGTCTTATCTCCTCACACTCTCCTGAGGCTCCTGTTCCCCATCCCTTTCCATGGAAACGGGGGTTGTGAGGAGAAGGACACCTTGTCTGGGTTCCCCATCCCCTCCCATGGAAAGTGCAGGGCTGGCCTTAGCTGGTTTGGCTCAGAGGATAGAGCGTCAGCCTGTGAACTGAAGGGTCCCTGTAGGAATCCCTTTCCACGTCCCGCGTGGTTCAGGGTTCCAGTTCAGGGTTCGAGTTCTGGAGAAGGGCCGCACACAAATGAATGGAGACTTGAAGAAATTCAATATGGCGAAATGGGGGGCCAGGCGGTAGTCCAACTCTAGTGGGAGAACTACCCCCTGCTCTGGCCCTGCCATCCCTTTTATTGAGGCTTTGGGGAAAACATCTTAGCCAAGATAAACAGAAATTTACATGGGAAAAACAAAGGTGGAGGCTGCTTCAGCTAACAATGTCTCAACTAAAGGGTGAGTGGTTAGAGCAACTAAGGTTGTTGACCAGCCTTCCTGGCTTCCTGTCAACATCTCCCTTTTAGTGAAACTGATTTGTTTCCGGCAGGTCCCAGGTTCGATTCGGTCAAGGGCACATACCTGGGTATGTGGGCTCAATCCCAAGTGGGGGACTTGCAGGAGACAGCCAATCCATGATTCTCTCTCATCATTGATGTTTCTATCTCTCTCTCCCTCTTCCTTCCTCTCTAAAGTCAATTTTAAAATTTTTTTTTAAAGAAAAGAAAAAGGAAGTGCAGGGTTGGCCCCAGTGGGTGTGGCTCAGTTGGTTGTGCATATTCCCAAGCACCAAAAGGTGGCCAGTTCAATTCCTGGTCAAGGCCTCATGCCCGGATTGCAAGCTCCTTCCCGGGTAGGGGGCATGCAGGATCCAGCCAATCAATGTTTTGCTCTCACATAGATGTTTCTCTCTCTTTCTCTCTCCCTTCCCTTCTTCTTCTTCTCTCTCTAAAAATCAGTTAAGCCCTGGCTGGGTAGGTCAGCTGGTTGGAGTGTCCTCCCGGTATACCAAGGTCACGGTTCAATCCTCAGTAAGGGCACAGACAAGAATCAACCAATGAGTGCATAAATAAGTGAGACAACCAAATGATGTTTCTCTCCCTCCCTCTCTCCCTAAAATCAACCAATCAATAAAAAGGAACAATCAATTTAAGAGAAAATAAAGGCAGAAAGTTCGGGGCTGGGATTCAGACCTGGATCTGCAGACACACCCAGGCCAGGCATTTGTCGCCATGTACCTCCCTCCTCCATCCCCCAGATTCTTATTCATCCTGCAGAATCCCACCTCCAGGGAGTCTGCTTCTCCAAAGTGGAGGGCCACCATCCTGATGGACCCTTCACCCACTCTCTTGGATCCTCACGTGCCCCCAATTCCTTCCTGTCTGTTATCTTAGTTTCTCCAACTTCTCCTGGAATCCCGACTATTGTCCATGAAACTTCCTGTACATGGCACTGGGGTCAGGACCCTTGTGTCTGCCCAAATTTCTGCACTGCCCTCAGGTCCTACAGTCCCCAGATGAGGTGGTCAATAGATCCCCCTCTATGGCTCCTGCTGTCCACCCAGAGACCCCCAAACACCTTCCCTGCCACAGGCTCCCCTGGCCTTTTTGTCCCCTCCCATCCCCTGCTCACACCTCCCCACCTCCCAGACCATGTCTCTGTGCATGGACCTTGTCAATTTGCTTCCTGCCTCACTCCTGGGACTTGGTTGGAAAGTTTGTAAGGAGGATATTTGAGAAAAGGGATGTGTGCTGATGGCAGCCCACCCTGTTTATCCCAATTCCGACTTAGGGGAGTGCCTGAGGCAGTGCCCCTAATTATTCTTTAACCTTTCCAAACAAGTGTGTGCACCTGCAGACCCCCAGATGCTTACCAGAATGTTTATGCTTAATCTTTAGCTGTCCTTGCTTATAGGACACGGCAAACACATGTGTCCTTTCAAGATTACTTACCCTATTGATTGTATCCAAATTACAAACTTTATCTCAAACTGCTGTGACAATAAACTCCTGAAGAGGCAGGCGATTGAGGCTGTCTGGTTCCTTTAGCCAGGCAGTCCCTTAGCCCTCTCTTTCACAGCAAACCTTGTGTTGCAGTAATCATTTATCCAACCATTGGGGTCTGCTGGTCAGCCGCGGCAAGGTGGTGCCCATGTGAGGACCAAAGAATGCAAGGAGACATGGCAGCAACCTCAAAAAGGAAGCGGAATGAAATGAAAGTAACTGCGCAGTAAGTCATTGGAGCTCACTTGGGATTTCCAAGTTCAAGGGTATGTTTTTCAGCTAAGGTTTTACAATGGGACAGAAGTTGTCCGTAAAACAACGACAATATATAACAGTACTTTAACAGTTGTGAAAGGTGAATGGTACTCGGTTACCAAGGAACAATTAAAGGGCCTTTTGCAGACTGTCATAACTTATAATCCTTGGTTCCCTGATTTTGAAACATTAGACCTTGATCTCTGGGAACAAGAAGGTAGGAATTTAAAGAGAAATCAGGCCCAGGGAAAACAAGTGCCTTTGTCATCTTTAATTACATGGGCTCTTGTTTGAGCTGCACTATGCCCACTTGATATTGAGGACCAAAGCCTACAGAACACCAGGAGGATTTACCACCGCCCCCTCCTCCTGAAGTAAAGCCTGTAGAGTCTGTAATATACCTAAGGCCCCCAATCCCCGCCTCAGGTGTGGGAAGGCTCATCAACTAGATCCTCGGTTATGGGATCAGGTGTCAGGCAAGCTACAAGGAGAGCTTTTGGCTTGCGCATTTATGGAAGATCAGCAAGGTAATCGGATGCATGAACCGCTCTCCTTTAACACCTTTAAAGAAATAAAAAAAGTGTTAGAGAAAATGGGGCTAACAGTCCGTTTACAAAAGGACTCCTTAATGCCTTGTCTGAAAATTACCATATCACGCCATGGGATTGGCAGATTTTGGCTAAAACGACTTTAGACGCCAGTCAGTGTCTATTACGGAGAGCAGGATATGATGAGATCTGTGAACAGCAGGCTAACCAAAACAATCTAGCGGGCGCCGGTCACGTTATGGCCCCAATGCTGCAGGGGCAGGGACCATACGTTAATGTACAACAACAATGGAATCTGCAGCCTCAAGTATTTACCCAACCTCTCTGTGCACAGCTGGCCTGGGAGTGTATTCTGGAAGGCCGAATTCAGCAAGGCTCATTGGTTAATGTTCACCAGGAATCTTATGTTGACTTTGTAAATCACCTTACCCAATCCATTCGCCGGCAGATCAGTCATAGTCAGGCTGCGGATATTCTCTTGCTGCAACTGGCCTATAAGAACACCAACATTGATTGTCAAAAGGCTATGCAGCCCATCAGGGGAAAGGCCACCACGGTGGAGGAATTTACCAGGGCTTGTCAGCTAGTAGGAACAAAAACCTACCAGACTCAAATGTTGGCCATGGCTCTCCAGGCAGAGAATAAAAGCAAAACAGATTCCAAATGCTATCAATGTGGGATACTGGGACCTTTTAAAAAGGATTGCAAAGCTAAGATAGCAACCTCCCATTCTGAGAATTCTCACCCCCGTCTACTGTCCCCGTTGCCATAAGGGGCACCATTGGGCCAACCAATGCAAATCAAAATTTGGCAAACATGGCAATTCTCTACCACCACTGCAGGGAAACGCCCAGTGGGGCCAGTGCCAGGCCCCGCAACAAACCGGGGCACGGATGGCCTTCCTAGGGCAGATGGGAAATCCACTGTCTACTCCCTCCGAGCAGCTACCACTGGGAACACAGGACTGGACTTACTCCAACAGAATTGATTCTACAGGAAGGGGACGACCCTAAAAGCGTCCCTATGGGGACTTGGGGGCCATGGCCACTGGGCATTGTAGGCATTATTTTGGGGCGCTCCAGCTTTAACTCAAAAGGAGTCACTGTAATGCCAGAGTTGTCGATAGTGATTACCAGGGAGAAATACAGGTCTCATCACAGGCAAGGGGTTGCATATTTTCCCCTCACACACTAAGATCATGCAACTCTTGTTACTACCATATTGGGTCCAGAACGCTCTAGGGAAGGAGAGAAATCTAGGAGGGTTGGTAGTACTGGAGAGTGAGGGGTTTATTGGAATCAGTCCCAAGAGAACAGCCCCTCCTCACGATTGAAATCCAAGGGGAAAGATTCACCAGATTCCTAGCTCCTGGGGCCGATTGCACTGTACTTAGTCATCTCGATTGGCCTTCGTCATGGCCCACAGTGAAGCAAGGTCAGAGGATAGTGGGAATAGGAGAAGTTTTCCAGACATCACAATGTTCTCGGCCCGTACACTGTAAAGGGCCAGATGGGCACAGTGGCTGCATGCAGCCCCTAATCTTACAGATTCCAGTCAATTTGTGGGGACGTGATCTCCTTTCACACTGGGGTTAACATTATAGACGCCTTTTTAGGAGTGGCCACTGTGGTTCTACCTCCCCTACCCTTGACTTGGTTAAGCCAAACCCCTATTTGGGTACAGCAGTGGCCTTAAAGGGAGAAAAGTTACAACAAGCCCATCTATTAGTAAGAGAACAATTGGATTTTGGACACATAGACCATTCCAACAGCCCCTGGAATTCTCCTATTTCCCAATCCCCCCACCCCCCAAAATCTAACAAATGGCAGCTATTACACAACTCAAGGGCAATTCATGACAATATTCAACCCATGGGTACTCTCCCACCTGGACGTCCATCTCCGGCCGTGATCCCACAAGACCGGCCCATTATTGTCATGTATTTGAAGGATTGCTTATATAGCATCCCTTCAGCTCTGCAAGATCAGAGAAATTTGCATTTTCTCTCCCTTTGATGAACAGTGAAGAGCCCGCCCAGAGCTATCGCTGGAAAGTACTCCCTCAGGGAATGCTGACCAGCCCGACTCCGTGCCGGCACCACGTACATCAGGCACTTATGCTAACCAGGCGGCAGATTCCTGCTGCAAAGTGTTCACCACATGGATGACACTCCTCTGAGCCCCTGATAAGGACCTGTTATTGCCTATGTCCTCTTCGGGGCAAAGGAAACTGCCTCGAGAGGCCTTTTAGTCGCCCCTGAGAAGGTACAGATGACAAATCCATGGAGTTATCTAGGCTATGTCTTCACTGAAAGAACCATCAGACCCCAAAAGGTTACCTTTGACCACAGGGAACTCAAAACCCGAAATGACTTTCAAAAGTTTCTAGGAGATAGAAATTGGGTACCACAAGTGCTAGGTATTCCCACAGCGAACATATAAAACCTGTTTAACATCCTAAAAGGGGATCCAGCCTTAAATTCCCCTGGATAGCTGTCCCCAGAAGGGATAAAAGAACGCTGCTTGGTGGAGGATGCGCTCAGCACACCATATTTGAATAGAATCTCTCCCCAACGTTCTCTTCAACTAATGTTATTTCCCACCAGGCACTCACCAATGGGACTTATAGGACAAGTGGTACCTGAGCTGAGGTGTATTGAATGGCTGTTTTGCTCTCATACTCCCTCCAAAACCTTGTCCCCTTACCTAGCATTGGTTTGCTCTTTAATTCTCGGTGGGAGGCAGCGCTGTACAAAACTCGCAGGACATGATCGGGATATCAATTGCCTTCCATTAACTAAAACTCAATTTGAGACACTATTGACCTCCACTGATTGGCAAATGGCTCGAGCTGATTGGCTAGGACAGGTGGAGCATTCTCTCTCGCAGAGAAGACATCACATGTTTTGTCCCACACCACGTTCCTATGCCCCACTAGGATTGAACGTATCCCTAGCCCAGGAGCACTTACTGTGCTCACAGATGGCTCAGGAAAAGCCGGTAAACAGCCATCCATTGCCCACCTAATGGTGCCATTCAACCGGGATGTGCTGCTCTTTTAATAAGGAGGGAGGTACAAGCTCCCACTTGGCCTGAACTCCAGTTCCAGGCGAGACTCTGGGGGACCCAGACACCTACAGGGAGAAACCAGACTGTCTGGCATCGGAACGTGAGGGCGGCTTTCAGTGGTGCTCCCAGCGATCATTGTTCCTGCACGAGGGCCCGGGACACAGAGACCCTGGGACCTCTCAGGTGCAGCGCTGACGGGCAGCCATTGCTGTTTGTTCTGTCCTAGTAATTCCCAGGACCCCACCACACACAATTTACAACCCCACCCAAGCTGTGTGCATCGGCTTTTGCAAATGAATGGCCTGTCATTTCTCCTTCTAAAACCTGTCACACTGCAGCAGGGACAGAGAGCCCCAGAGCTTCCAAAAGAAGGTCCAAGGCCCGGCAGCAGCAGCCTGCCTTGCTTCACAGCTGGGCCTCATCCAAACCCCATACAAAGAGGAGGAATCTGCAATCTCTCTGTAGCTCCTGCTGGGCGGCCCAAGACAGTGGCTGACCTTGCACCTCCTTGGAGATCCAAGAGCCAGTGTACCCAGTGGTCACAGTGATACCATACCGGATTACAACTCTTCACATCCATAAGAGACACACTCAAGGGGCACACTCAGTGAGCACCAAAGCCCCACTGAAGCAAGTCCTGCCCCAAAGGGTGTCTCCTGCACAACAGATCTTCTAGTGTAGACATAGCTGGTCATCACAGCCAATTGGCCTGAAGGTCAATTCCTCCCAGTGATACCAACAGCAATCAAGGGTTAACTACAACAAGACTGTGCACACAGCCCACAAAGGGGTGCACCAAGAGCATCCACCTCAGGTGACTGGGGAGGCTGAGCCACTGGGCCCTACAGGACACCTACCACACAAGGCCACTCTATCAACTCAAGGAGACTTTGCAGCTACCCAGTACAGAGAAACAAACACAGGGAAATGGCCAAAATACGGAGACAAAGAAACAAGTCACAAATGAAAGAAATGGGTGAAAGCAAAATGCTGGATATAGAGTTCAAAACCGCGGTTATAAGGTTACTCAAGAATCTTCTAGAAACGTCTGAGAAATTTAGTGAGACCCTCAAGGCTATGAAAAAGGACCTATCAGAAATTAAGCATACACTGACTGAAAGAAAGAATAATATACAGAGATCCAACAACAGACTAGAGGATCCCAAGAATCAAGTCAAAGATTTGAAATATGAAGAAGCAAAAAACACCCAACCAGAAAAGCAAAAAGAAAAAAGAATCCAAAAATATGAAGATTGTGTAAGAAGCCTCTGGGACAACTTCAAGCGTACCAACATCCGAATTATGGGGGTGCCAGAAAGAGAGAGAGAGCAAGATATTGAAAACCTATTTGAAGAAATAATGACAGAAAATTTCCCCCACCTGGTGAAAGAAATAGACTTACAAGTCCAGGAATCACCGAGAACCGCAAACAAGAGGAATCCAAACAGGACCATACCAAGACACCTCATAATTAAAATGCCAAGGGCAAAAGACAAAGAGAGATTCTTAAAAGCAGCAAGAGAAAAACAGTTAGTTACCTACAAGGGAGTACCCATACGACTGTCAGCTGATTTCTCAACAAAAACTATGCAGGCTAGAAGGGAGTGGCAAGAAATATACAAAGTGATGCATAGCAAGAACCTACAACCAAGATTACTCTACCCAGCAAAGCTATCATTTAGAATTGAAGGTCAGAAAAACAGCTTCACAGACAAGAAAAGCTAAAGGAGTTCATCACCAACAAACCAGTATTATATGAAATGCTGAAGGGTATTCTTTAAGAAGAGGAAGAAGAAAAAGGTAAAGATAAAAAATTATGAACAACAAAGTGACAACACATACATATCTATCAACAAGTGAACCTAAAACTAAAATGTATAAATAAACCTGTTGAACAGAACAGACTGGTGAATGTAATAGAATCAGGGGCATGGAAAGGGAGCACACTGACAATTCTCTGGGGGAAGGGATTGTGGGGGGTGCGGGAAGAGATTGGACAAAGAGCTTACACCTAAGGACCAGGTCAGTGGGGGGCAGGAAGGGGAAGGACTGGAGTGGGGTGGGAACCAGGTGGAGGGGGAGCTATTGGGGAAAAAAAGAGGAACATCTGTAATAATAGAAACAATAAAGATTTTTTTAAAAATAAGCTAGGTTGTAGCCCTAGCCAGTTTGGCTCTGTGGATAGCGCACTGATCTGAGGATTGAAGGGTCCCAGGTTTGATTCCAGTCAAGAGCACATGCCCCTGTTGCAGGCTCGACCCCCAGTAGTGGATGTGCAGGAGGCAGCCAATCAATGATTCTCATTCATCATTGATGTTTCTATCTCTCTTTCCCTCTCCCTTCCTCTCTGAAATAAAAGAAAATATATTTAAAAATAGAAGCTAGGTGTGAGTATATTTTCTTATCACAAACATTCCCTGAATCTGGGGCAACCCTGTTGTCTGGGGTTGTTGTTCCTGTTGAGGGGAGCAGAGTGTACCACCCCAAATACGCCTTTGGAGATACTGCCTGTTTTAAGCTGTTCCTTTCAAGAAACAAATCCTCAGGAAGATCCCTTTCCTTCTCCCTAACTGCCTGAGAGGGAGTTAGAAGAGGACCTGCTCCAGGAGGGGAGCTCATCACAGGCCTCTGTGGTTTAACGTGAACGTGGTGCGAAGGACAGAGAGGACAGGAGCAAGGCCCTTTGGATCCAAGTCCCATGTTACAGATGGCCCAGCAGACATCGCTGCTCCCAGTCCATGGACATGGAGCTCCCCCTCTCTCTAGCTCTGGATGGCACCTAGGCCTCCAGTGCCCCGTCTGCCCTGGGGGTTCCCATGGCACAATATAAATGTGTAATGAGGCTGTCATGTGTAATAACATGTCACCTGCAACCAAGCTGGCTGTTTGTGCCTCTTACCCTGTCTGGTGTTAATTGGAGTATGAGTCTAGTCAGAACAACTAGAAAGGTGGAAGGAAAATGTGTTTTCCACCCCCACACTGTGCTTTGCTTTTCCTGGTATTAAGGGGTCCAATGTCATGGGAGCATCATCACCTTCCTGATCAATGATCACAACACCTGCCCCTTCCCTCTCATCACTTCCCCTGAGATTCTACCCCCTCCCTGCCAATCAGACGTAGTCACAAGTGCTTGTACCTTAACCTGAGCGAAGCCCAGAAGAATGGTGGCATAACCAATTTACAGGGAAACCCACAGCTTTCAGTTTGCAGGGCCAGGACTAGTGCGAGGGCAGGAAGGCACTTGCCTTGGTTGCAAAATTAGGGGGGCACGAAAATGTTACTGTTATCATCACCCCCATTTTACAGGCCTTGGGAACGGAGGCAGAGGGGACATTGCTTGCCCAGAGTCCCACAGGGAGGCAGGGTGCTCACACACAGCCTTGGCCTCTGACCGCAGTGCTGGTCCTGCGTTGGCCCTATAGTTTGAAGGCTAGCACAGCGCACCTCAAATAGGTCCGCTTTACCCAGGGCTGTGTCCTGGCACCTGGGGTCCTGGTCTGGGGGAGAGGTGCCTGCTCATGGGATGCTCAAGCTCCTTGGGGACTCTTCAGCAAGAGCATCCCCATCCTGGTCATGTGGCTGCTGAGTGGCTTTAAGCGGTCGAGGTAGGAGGATATTCCTCCTCCGACACCCTCCACGGCCCCTCGGGTCCCCTGAGACAGCAGCAGGGATGCTGAGTGAGCTCCTGCTGGGTCACTACCCAGAGTGACACCAAAGCCAGCCTCTTGGGTGAGACCCCGGCCCTGCCCACTCCCACCACACTCACCTCTCAGCCTCAGTTTCCCCAGCTGGGGACTGGACCACTGATGGCTCTGCCTCTTCAGGTCACAGTCCACAGGCACACAAGGCTGGCATGCCCTAGGCTTCCCGTCACTGCCACTGTCCCCTTCAGGAACCCAGGAGAAGGGCAGGGCCTTACGATGGGGTGTCCTCTCCCACAGGAGCTCATGGGCCAGCAGCCAGCCCAGAAGGGCCAAACCTGTAATGTAGCAGCAACAACAACGCCCCTCATTTCTGGGAAATGAAAGTGAAAGCTAAACTGTCCTTTTCCTGCAGATGTCCGGTTTTGGCCGTTTTTATTGGTCAGCATAGATCCTATGCTAATAGGGGGGCAACTCCAGCAAGTAGAAAGTTCCAGCTTTCTTTCCAGACTCCCTCTCAGGCTCCCCTGAATCCCTCTGGATGGCACCCACTTTTTACTGCCACCCTCCTGTGGCCATGGATGAGTACCCCAAGAAGCTGGGGGACCGCAAGCTGCCAGGGCGGGTGGGGATTGTGGGGATCCTGCTGGGCCTACTGGTGGTAGTTCTGTTTGTGGCAGTAATCGTTTTGGCTGTCAAGGCCAATAGCCCAGCTTGCAAGGATGGCCTCCGAGCTGAGCAGGAGTGTCGAAACATCACCCACCTCCTGGAGCAGGAGCTGACCCAGGCCCAGGACGTCTTGCGGGAGACTGAGGCCCAAGCCGCCATTTGCAACCAGACTGTGGTAAGTGACTGCCCCTCCTAGAGAGGCCCTGTGCTTGGGAGGATCCTAGGGTCCAGGTGCTTGGGGACCCCCAGGGTCTAGGTGGGGATCGAGATAGACCTTGAAACTGCCCCTAGGCCCCTCCATGGGGAGCCTGAATTTCCCCACCAGGATTTGGGGAGCTCTAAACTCCTTTTAGGGTGCCCGTGTGGGACCCCAGAGCACCCAATAAGGAACCTCAGTATTCCCAGTAGTATGTGGGTGAATCTGAAAACACCAGGACACTGGTCTAGGGCAGCTGAGAACTCCCCCTGGGCACAGTCGGAGGGAGGCAGAAATCCCCTCAGGGGTTGGGATGGGGACCCCACCAGACTCTGAAGAAGGCAGGGGGCTCTTTCTTTCTTTTTTTTCTTTCTTTCTTTCTTTCTTTCTTTCTTTCTTTCTTTCTTTTAGTTTTTATTTATTGATTTTAGAGAGAAGAAGGGAGAGAGCAAGAGCAACATTGATTTGTTGTTCCACTTATTGATGCATTCATTGGTTGATTCTCAGTGTGTGCCCTGACCAGGGATTGAGCCCACAACCTTGTCATATTGGGATGACGATCTTACCAACTGAGCTACCCGGCCAGGGCAAGGCAGGGGCTCTTAATACGTCCACTGCATCCCTAAGAGGCAGCATTTTAACTGGGGTCTTGACATGGGGTCCTTGAAACTCCCACTGGACAACTAACTTGGGTTCAGAAATCCCATGTGTTCTGGGCTTGAGGGGACTCTAACTCTTCTTGGACAATAGCCCAGAAGATCTGAAAATCTCTCCAGGCTTTGGGCCAAATTCCTGGGGGGAGGGGCTTGAAACTCCCATTTTGAGGACCACACCCTGGGAAGGTGGGAGGCTGTGGCCATTCTTCAGGGTGGAGACAGGTTCAGAGAGGGTTGGAAGGAATCCTGAAAGGGGTTTGGGCCTGGAGAGGGGGCAGGGCCCAGACACAGCAGCCAACCCCACCAGGGACAAGAACCCCAGTTTCCAACACCCTTACTCTTCCACGGCATCCCAGGAGACCCTGAGGATTTCCCTGGAAGAGGAGAAGGCTGGGGGCCACAAGCAACAGGAGCTGGTGCAGAAGCTTCAAGGTGAGGAAAACACAGGCCCTGGCACCAGTAAGGGCGTTTGCAGGAGCAGGTCAGGTGTGAAGAGGAGGGAGGGGAAGGGCCTCGGGATTGGGGTCTGGTGAGAGGGACAGGACCCAATCCAGTGGAAGCAGGAAGAGGCGCGCATACCAGACTTCCAAGGTGCACTCGCTCAAATGCGGGCGGGCTAGAGGCGGGGTCCTGTCCGGAGGTGGGTCCAGTTGAGGGGCATGGCTATGGTGCCCACACACTCTCTGTCCCTCCTTAGAGCAGATCAAGTCATTGAATCAGTCGCTGCAGGAGAAATCCTCGGAGCTGGAGAAGAAATCTGCAGAGCTGGAGCAACTAAGGTCAGGACACCCGCCCACCCCAGGCCACCCCCCTTCCTCCTTCCAACCCCAAGACCTAGGATCCCCTTGGCCCTGAAAATTCCCATTGCCCTGGGGACAAAGTTGGAGTCCCACCCTTGGCCCTCCAGTCACCCAACTCTGGGTGGCAACCGGCCCCTGTCCTGCCCAGTGACTTGGTGAGGAAGGAGAGGAGACGTGGAGGGGATTTGAGCCCGGGACAGTGGAGCCAGACCTGGCAGCCTGCTGAGTTGTCCCCATCTCCACCTCAGGAAAGAGAATGATGCCTTGGTCTCCCGCAAGGGCCCCACCAATGCCAAGGGCTCCTCCAACTCCGGGATCAGCCTCTGTCTCTCCGTGGTCACTGTGCACCTGACCCTGATCCTCCAGGCCCTGCTGGCCTGAGTTCCCAGGAAGCCTGCGGGTGAGGAGGGGGGCTGGAGAGGGATGGGAGGAGCTAGGGACAGTCAGGTCCTGGGGTGGTGGCCTGCCTGGGGGAGGAGGGCTGGGCACTGAGGAGAAGGTCTTTGGGAGGAAGAAGAGGAATCTCAGTGAAGAGCTGTTGGGGCAGAAATAGAACAGAGACCAGCTATGTCATCCTATTAATCTTGTCTGCTAACCGTCACTGTTCTCTTCTGATTAGGCAAAGCCATTCTAACCTGGCTGAGAGTTGTACGCCCAGGGACATGGGGATTAACCTCAGAATGCAGTCCACGCTCCTTTTCTGAGTCTCCCATCATCTTGGAAACATAACAACTGGTCCCAGAGGCGCTCTCTGTCAATCGGCCGGCATTATTATAATAAATCTTAATAGCATTCAACTCCGTCTCTGCCTAATAATTGACTCAAGGAGTGACAGGCACCCAGACCCATCTGCTGTCGGTCTCAGAGGGAGGGGTCCAGGCAGGAGTCGGGTGAGGCTCATGGAGGGGTTGGGGCCACCTCCTGGACTCGCCTGTTTGCCTCTGGGTTTCCCTGGCCTGGCCAGTCCTGAGGGGCAACACTGTTGTCGGGAGGGGACGGATGGGGGGAGGATGGGAGCCAGGTGGCAGGGGGTGGTTCATGGGGCAGCCTTAGAAGTGGGGAAGCATCAAAGTTGGCCCAAAGCTGCCCCCACCTCCAAGCCGGGCAGGTCATGAAGTGGGAGGGGGCATCTGTTCTTTGCTGTCATGGTTTCTGGAAGGTAACTTTTTCTGGGGTCTTTGGGTTCCACAAAATAAGCATCCCCTTTTTGGGGAACGAGCTTACTCTGCAGTTCCTGGAGGATCACTGTGTCAGTCCCAAGCATCTGGGACCCCTTGATGTCTACACCCAGCCTTCCTTGCTCCAGAATGTTCCCAGAAACCCACAGGGTTTGGTCAAGTACCACCCCACTGCCTACCCAGCCTTCTTTTCCGATGGATTCATCCTAAAGGACTGTCCACCCTCTCCCCCACCCCCATCAGTGCCTCCTCAGTGCTCAGCATTCTAGTCTTATCTCCTCACACTCTCCTGAGGCTCCTGTTCCCCAGCCCTTTCCATGGAAACGGAGGTTGTGAGGAGAAGGACACCTTGTCTGGGTTCCCCATCCCCTCCCATGGAAAGTGCAGGGCTGGCCCCGGTGGGTGTGGCTCAGTTGGTTGTGCATCTTCCCAAGCACCAAAAGGTGGCCAGTTCAATTCCTGGTCAAGGCTCATGCCTGGGTTGCTGGCTCCTTCCCGGCTAGGGGGCATGCAGGATCCAGCCAATCAATATTTTGCTCTCACATCGATGTTTCTCTCTCCCTTCCCCTCTTCTCTCTCTCTCTAAAAATTAGTTAAGCCCTGGCTGGGTAGCTCAGTTGGTTGGAGTGTCCTCGAGGTATGCCAAGGTCACAGTTCAATCCTCAGTAAGGGCACAGAGAAGAATCAATCAATGACTGCATAAATAAGTGAGACAACCAAATGATGTTTCTCTCCCTCACTCCCTCTCTCTCTAAAATCAATCAATCAATATAAAGAATTTCACGTCCAGCGTGGTTCAGGGTTCAGGTTCAGGGTTCGGATCCTGGAGGAGGCCGCACACAAATGAAAGAGACTAGAAAATATATTAATTTGGCAATATTGGGGGCCAGGCGGGAGCCCACCTCTAGTGGGAGGACTACACACCTCTCTGGCTTTGTTATCCCTTTTATTAAGACTTTGGGATCCACCCATAGAGGTAGGCAATTCCAATCATAGCCAATCAGCAAGGATTTACATAAGATTGACAGGTGGAAGTTGCTTCAGCTACCAATGTCTCAATCAGAGGACCTTGGGCAGCTTCCGACAAAGAATAATCAATTAAAAAAAATAAAGGCAGAAAGTGTGGGGCTGGGATTCAGACCTGGATCTGCAGACACGCCCAGGCCAGGCATTTGTCGCCATGTACCTCCCTCCTCCATCCCCCAAATTCTTATTCATCCTGCAGAACCCCACCTCCAGGGAGTCTGCTTCTCCAAAGTGGAGGGCCACCATCCTGATGGACCCTTCACCCACTCTCTTGGATCCTCACGTGTCCCCCAATTCCTTCCTGTCTGTTATCTTACTTCCTCCCTCTTCTCCTGAGATCCTGACTATTGTTCATGAAACTTCCTGTGCATGGCACTGGGGTCAGGACCCTTGTGTCTGCCTAAATTTCTGCACGGCCCTCAGGTCCTGCAGTCCCCAGATGAGGTGGTCAATAGATCCCCCTCTATGGCTCCTGCTGTCCACCCAGAGACCCCCAAACACCTTCCCTGCCACAGGCTCCCCTGGCCTTTTTGTCCCCTCCCCTCCCCTGCTCACACCTCCCCACCTCCCAGACCATGTCTCTGTGCATGGACCTTGTCAATTTCCTTCCTGCCTCACTCTGACATTCTAGGGCAGGATTTCTCCACCTCTGCTCTGTCGACATCTGAGCTGGAGTGAGTGCTTTCTGTGGTGGGGCTGCCCTGAATGGGTAGGAGGTCACGGTATCCCTGGCCTCCACCCACTAGGTGCCAGACCCTCCTACCCCCAGGCTGTGACAAGAGCTGCTTTCAGATATTATCAGTGTCCCCTGGGGGTCAGAATCATATGCTGTGAGAACCTCTGCTCTAGAGGGCTAGGCTGGGGCGCCCCTCCCCCTTCTGTATCTCCAGCCTGCAGGAGGGCTCAGGGGGAGCTCATGAAGCCCGCCTGAGTCATTTCACTCCCACCAACCTCACCTAACAAATGAGGAAACGGGTCAAGAGAAGTTTCTGGACTTGCTCGGGGTTCTCAGCTGCTCAGGCAATTGAACCCTTGACTTCTGCATGTTCCCTTATTTCCACAGGGCCATATGACCTCATCACTTCCCCCCCTCCTCCTCTCCCACTCCCAGCTGGGCTACCAGAATGTTGAAAAAAAACCAAAAAAAAACAGTGTTGCCGGCCCCAAAGCCCAAGGAGATGAATTTGACCTGTTCAATGTCTCCCGGCAAACCCCGACACAATGGCCCAATTAGAAACTTTTCTCCTTCCTAAAAGTGCCCCACTTCCCCTGCTGGCTGTGGCCATCTGAGCCCGGGGTTGAGAAGTCAGGATTCACGCCTGCAGGTCTGTAGGGGTTCCAAGTCCCACAGGAATCGGGCAGTGACCAGCGGCTGCTGTGTGTTCCTAGCCTGAGACTTGGCCTCTCTGGGCTCTGATTTCTTCATGGGGAATGAAAGGGAGGGGGGTGCAGGGGTGGGGAGTCAGGACACTGAGATTCTAGTTCACAGTGTTTTCTCAGCTCGCATTTCCTGCCCAACCACTGTGTGCCAGGCCCCAGGCTGGGGCAATGGGAACCAGGCAGATGTGAGCTTTGCTTTTAGGGGTTCGTCCAGTCTGATGGGGGAGGCAGCTGGGAACCAGTCAAACTCCACATTAAAGTACAGCAGAGCTGAGAGATCATCAAAAGGAACCTGAAGCTATTGGGGAGGGGGGAGTTCTAGAGGAGAACATACACCAATGACTGAAGGAGGAGGGATAGAGGTCACAGAGGGAGATAAGGGCCCTCTGGCACAGGGAACAGCCATGCAAAGGCCCTGGGGCAGGAAGGTGCTTGCCAGAAGAGCACTGAGGAGGGCTGGCGTGTGCCCAGGAGAAGGAAAGGACATGAAAGGGGCTCCAGAGGTCTTGCAGAGGAAGGAGGAGGAGGAGGGGGAAGAGGGTGACAGATTAGGAAGGGGGAAGGGTAAAGGGTGGGGCAAAGTGGGAGGCAAAGAAAGAGGGGGGAGTAGGGAGGAGGAGGAAGAGGAGATAAAAATGGAGGAAGAGCCCCAGCCAGTTTGGCTCAGTGGATAGAGCGTCAGCCTGGACTGAAGTTTCCCGGGTTTGATTCCAGTCAGAGGAACATGCCTGGGTTGCGGGCTTGTCCCCAGTGTGGAGTGTGCAGGAGGCAGCTGATCAATGATTCTCTCTCATCATTGATGTTTCTATCTCTCTCTCTCCCTCTTCCTCTCTGAAATCAATTTTTTTAAAAATGTGTTTTTTTTTAACATAGAGGAAGACCTGCCCTAGCCAGTTTGGATAGAAAGTAGGCTGGTGAACTGACGGGTCCTGGGTTCAATTTCAGTCAAGGGCACATGCCCAGGTTGAGTGCTCCATCGCCAGTGGAGGGGGCGGTGGGGCATGCTCTCATCATTGATGTTTCTATCTCACTCTCCCTCTTTCTTCCTCTCTGAAATCAATGAAATAAATTTTTAAATCAATGGAAAAATATCCTCGACTGAGGATTAACAGAAAGTAAAAAATAAAAATGGGGAGAAACCAAAATGGCAGCATAAGTAAACACCTAAACTGATGCCTCACACAACAATTTCAAAACTACAACTAAAGGACAAAATAGACATCATCCAGAACCACAGGAAGGCTGGCTGAGTGGAAATTCTACAACTAGAAGGAAAGAAAAAAGCACACTGAGACTCACAGGAGCTGCGGAAGGCAGAGGTACAGAGGCACGCACGCGGAGAGGGCTGGCAACTGAGTACGCGGCTGGGTTTCTCAAGCGGGAGGGAGACAAAAGCTCCCGACTGCTCTGAACTCCAGTTCCGGGTGAGACTCTGGGGACCCAGACTCATTTGGGGAGGAACTGGACTGTCTGGTAGCGGGCGAAACTTGAGGGCGGCTTTCTCTCAGAGGTGCTTGCAGCGATTATTGTGGGACACTGAGACCTGGTACCTCTTAGGGCAGGGCTGACGGGAAACCAATGCTGTTGGCTCTTCCCTGAGACTCCGCCCCATCCAAGCTGAGCGCAGAGGCTTTTGCAAGTCTTCTCTCATAAGGATGTCTCCAGCACAGAAGTTCTCCCAGCGTAGACACAGCTGATCCTCACAGCCAATTGGCCTGGAGGTCAATTCCTCCCAGTGATACCAACAACAACCAAGGCTTAACTACAACAAGACTGTGCACACAGCCCACAAAGGGGTGCACCAAGAGTGTCCACCTCAGGTAACTGGGGAGGCTGAGCCACTGGGCTCTATAGGACACCTAGCACACAAAGCCACTCTATCAACTCAGGGAAGCAGCCAAAATGTGGAGACAAAGAAACAGGTCACAAATGAAAGAAATGGAGGAAAGCAAACGACTGGATATAGAGTTCAAAACCACGGTTATAAGGTTTTTCAAGAATTTTCTAGAAAAGGCCGATAAATTTAGTGAGACCCTTGAGGATATGAAAAAGGACCAACTAGAAATTAAGCATACACTGACTAAAATAAAAAATAATATACAGAGACCCAACAGCAGACTAGAGGATCGCAAGAATCAAGTCATGGATTTGAAATACAAAGCAGCAAAAAACACCCAACAGGAAAAGAAAAAATAATCCAAAAATATGAAGGCAGTGTAAGGAGCCTCTGGGACAACTGCAAGCGTACCAATATCCGAATTATGGGGGTGCTAGAAGAAGAGAGAGAGCAAGATACTGAAAACCTATTTGAAGAAATAATGACCGAAAACTTCCCCCACCTGGTGAAAGAAATAGACTTACAAGTCCAGGAAGCACAGAGAACCCCAAACAAAAGGAATCCAAAGAGGCCCACACCAAGACACATCATAATTCAAATGCCAAGAGCAAAAGACAAAGAGAAAATCTTAAAAGCAGCAAGAGAAAAACAGTTAGTTACCTACAAGGGAGCACCCATATGATTGTCAGCTGATTTCTCAACAGAAACTATGCAGGCCAGACAGGAGTGGCAAGAAATATTCAAAGTGATGAATAGCAAGAACCTATAACCAAGATTACTCTACCCAGCAAAGCTATCATTCAGAATTGAAGGTCAGATAAAGAGCTTCACAGATAAGAAAAAGCTAAAGGAATTCATCACCACCAAACCAGTATTATATGAAATGCTGAAAGGTATTCTCTAAGAAGAGGAAGAAGAAGAAAAAGGTAAATATAAAAACTATGAACAACAAATACATGTCTATCAACAAGTGAATCTAAAAATCAAGTGAATAAAAAATCTGATGAAGAGAATAAACTGGTGAATGTAATAGAATCAGGGGCATAGAAAGGGAGTGGACTGACAATTCTCTGGGGGGAAAGGGGTGTGGGGGGGTGCGGGAAGAAACTGGACAAAAATCATACACCTATGGATGAGGACAGTGGGGGGGGGCGGGGTAAGGGCAAAGGGTGGGGTGGGAACCGGGTGGAGGGGAGATATGGGGGGGAAAAAGAGGAACAATTGTAAAAATCTGAACAGGATTAAAATTATTTTATCTTTTAAAATAAAGATTTATTTTTTAAAAAATGAAAAAAAAATAAAAATAAAAATGGAGGAAGGCCAGGAGGAGTTGAACACAGGAGGGTGGAGGAGGAGGAGATTTGATTCTGAGAGGGACTTTGTGAACTGGCCTGGATCTGATGCACGTTGTAAGATCGCCCCCTGGCGACCCAGTGGAGAATAAGCAGGGCGATGTGGCCCGTCCACCCTCGCAGCTATCTTCCCTCTGGCCCTCAGAGTTGGTCAAAGAACGTATGACGGCCTGACCCAGGCCGACCTCAGTCAGTCAAGTAGCCTTTAGTCTTACAGCCTCAGTTTCTTCTTGAACAGAATGGGGACAATATGCCCCTGGCACATTGCCAAGGACCCCCTGTGCCTGGATGTGCCCAAGTGATGGTCACTAAGCCCTAAGGACCTCCTGCCACCCCCACTTCACAGAGGGGCAAACTGAAGCTCAGAGAAGAGCACTCAGAGGCAGAGGCAGGACTGGAATGCAGGACCCCAGGCCTGGTCTGGCTCCTGGTGAGGACCAACCCCTCCCAAAGGGTTTGAGAAACACGCCCTGGCTGGGCGGACCCGTGGGTGTCCCTGGCATCCTAAGGTGCCAATTAAATGCTCGTGGCCGTCTCCAGGCCTGAGCTGTGGACAGCAGCATGGCCGAGCCTGGGCCGGAGCCGGGGTACGCTTGGCGAGTGCTCGCCCTGTGCGGGGCTGCTGTGTTCCTGGCTGCGGCTGCCGCCGGGGCAGCCCTTCTGGCCTGGAATCTGGCTGCCGCCGCCTCCAGGGGCTCTCACTGCCCAGACCTGGAGCTGGGAGTCAACGCCACGGTGCCCCCCGGGGACCCCACGCTGGAGGTCCAGGAGCTGCAGCGACAGCTGGCAGAGGCTGCCCAACGCGAGGAGGCTCTGGCCAGGCAGCTGGACCAGGCCAAGGCTGCCCATCGGGAGCTGGAGGAGGCTCTAAGGGCCTGTGAGAGCCGCCAGGTAGGTGGGCAGAGTTGGGGGCTGGGGCCTCCAGAATGTGGTGGGGGGTCTGCATACACACAGGAATGCCCCCTTGTGCCTTGGTTTCCCCAATTCTTTTGTTGTTGTTGTTAATCCTCACCCAAGGATCTTTTTCCATTGATTTTTAGGGAGAGTGGAAGAGAGAGGGAAAGACAGAGAGAAGCACCCATGTGAGAGAAACACATCGATTGGTTGCCTCCTGCAAGAGCCCCTACCAGGGCCCAGGCCGGGGAGGAGCCTGCAACCCTTGACCAGAATCGAACCCTGGACCCTTTGGTCTGCAGGCTGATCCTCTATCCACCGGGCCAAACCGCCTAGGGCAGTTTCCCCAATTCTTTTTTTAAAGATTTTTTACTGATTTTTAAAGAGAGAGGAAGGAAGAGAGAAACATTGTGTGAGAGCCCAACATCGGCTGTCTCCTGCATGCCCCCTATCGGAGATTGAGCCCCCAGCCTGGGCATGTGCCCTGACCAGAAATCAAACCAGCAACCCCTCGGTGCACAGGAGGACGCCCACCCCGCTGAACCACACTGGCCAAGGCATTTCCCCAATTCTTCCCTGAGAATGAGAATAACACCATAATCCCAGCTCCTCCCATGTCAGTCATCCTTTATTACACCTGCTGATCCAGACGGCCCCACGGTCCTCTGCTATTTGCCAGAGAAACAGTGGTGGATAGAGAAGCCCCAGAGCCCTGAGCCCACCTGGGGAGGACCTGTTTTACCCTTTCCCCCAAGTGCCCACTCAACAACCCCCCTCCCCCCGAGCCAGTGTCCCAGCCCTATTTTGGGAAAAGGACATTCACGTCACCTGTAATTTGGAGGCTAAAGTTAGCTTCTTGGAGGAGGTACCAGCCAGGTCCTCCCTTTTTCTCTGGCCGCCTCCTTCACACTTTCTTAACCTTTCCCAACCCTAGGCCTCACAAGAACCACGCCCATCCTCAAAGTCCCAACGATTCACGTTTATTAACTACTGTGTGCCTCGGTGTACCGGGTCCAGCAGAGGTTGGGCGGTGTGTGAATTTTAAAATTCAAAACAGACCCCTTGCCCCCTTCCTGCCTACCTAAGGGGAGGGTGTGGGGCAGCCAACGTTAAGAGCAGCCTGCCCTTGGTTCACATTCTGACTTTGCCTCCCGATGGAAGACTGGAAGGCGCTCGAAGGCCAGGCTAGTTGCTTTGCAGAATGTCTCCGAGAGGTGACAAACCACCCACAAATGCGGTCACTGCCAACAACCAAATAGGCTGGTGTTGGTTTTAACCCCCAGTTGGCAAGTCTAGATGTAGCTGAGATGGGAACCACAGTCTGACTGCAGAGCCAAACCCTTTCCACATCCCCATGGCTTGGGGGGCCGTGGACCTAGGGGTTCACCTCACTCCAGGCAGGCAGCTGTCCCCTCGCGGTATTCCAGACTTCAGCGGCCGTTTCTGTGTTTTACAACTACAGGACCCCAAAGGACATGCCAGCAAAGCTCAGGGAACATCAGGGTCGTCTCAGTCTCCCCTAGAAAGAGCAGGGCCAGTTCACTCCTTCTGCCCTCCCAGGATTCCCCCCTCACGTCCCCTCCACTCTGCAGAGCCGGCTTCAGACCCAACTGAAGACACTGAAGACTGAGATGGACGAGGCCAAGGCCCAGGGGACTCAGATGGGCGCCGAGAACGGGGCGCTGACAGGTGTGTTGGGGCGAAGGGGTGCTGAGCAGGGCTAGAGGTGGGAGGAGCCTAGATTCCTAGTTACAAGCACAGGTGGAAACATAATGCAAACAACATGCAGATGAATGCGAAAACTTATGAAAGAAATGCACATAACATGCAGCGGTCACAAAAAACGCAAATGCAGCAAAATATGTAATCGACTTCCAAAAGCAACGCAAACCTATGAAAACTTCAAGTGGCACGTAAAGGCCATGTAAACAGCACACAAACTTAATTCAATTAAAGCAAAGCACGCAAATCATAGGCAGACTATGAACTCCGCCGCCGGCACGCGCCGGGTCGGGAGCCCGCTGTCCCGCCTGACCGCGCCCGCTGCGCCCGCAGAAGCCCTGGCGCGATGGGAGGCAGCGGCCACCGAGGCCAAGCGGCTGCTGGAGGAGGAGCAGCGGCGCGCACGCGCAGCCGAGGCCGAGGGCGGAGCCTGCGCGGCCCGGGAGGCGGCTCTGCGCGAGCGCGTGTGAGTGACAGGAGGGGGGCGGGGCCTTGGGAGAACCCGCGTGGGGGCCCTGCAGTTGGAACCTGGGGTGGGGAGCGGGGTGGGCACGTAGGGAGAGGGACTCCCCAGGTTGGGGCCGGCACGCTGGAGGCCTGGGTTCTTTGGGTTGGACGCATATGGGGGGCCCTGGGAAGGTGATGGGAGGGTGCCCCAAAAAGAAGTATCGAGGGAGGGGCCGGGGATCTGGAGCCGAGCTTCGGGGGAGGGGTCCCGGGCGTGGCCGGGGTGGAGAAAGGATTAGGACCCTCAGGGTTGGGGTCCCCAGGAAAGGAGGAAGAGTGCTGGGGGGTCCCTGCGGGCCGGGGTCCACGTTCTCACCGGCCCCTCCTCCTTCCCCGGCAGTAAAGCCCTGGAAGCCGAGATGGACCCCCAGCGAAGACTGCCGCACCCCCGGCCCCGCTCGGGGTCCCGACACCGGCCCAGCCCCCGCCCCCGCTCGCGCTCCCGCCCCACTCCCTCCGGGGGCTGCCGGCGGCCGGCGCGGCGCACACGCGGGTGAGTCAGCCCCGAGCGGGACGCGGGCTCCAGCCGGGAGGACGGACACTGCCCGGTCCTGGGGCGCACGCTTCGCGGTGCCCGCGCTGGAGGAGGTGCCCGGTCCATATCCATCGACGCTCAGCCGCTCGGAACGGAAACAAAGGAGACGCCTCCTCTCTCCCCGCCCATCTTGAGCTTACTCCACAGACAGGGAACGGGTTCATTGAAACGCCCAGTGCGATATTGCTGACCTGGGACCGGAGTCCCCTCTGAGGATAGTGTTGCCCTCCTCCCACAGACATGGGGACTTAGGATCCAGGCCTGGCCTGGGAGTGGCCTGCATAGGTCACCTCTCCTCCCTGGGCCTCGGTGTGCTTTGTGACATGAGGGATTGGAATCATGTGTGGAGAGGGGGCTTCTCTGTGACACCAGGAGCTGACAAAGGTAGCACAACAGGAAAACGGCAGGCCCCTCTTCCTGTGGGATGGTACGAAACTCCCGAACGATATTTCAGCAAAGAAAACCGAGTTACACTTTTTAAAATATGTCACATCAGAGGTGGCTTATACCTGAGGTGCAGGGATGGCTCACTATTCCGAAGTTTGTCAATAAAATTCACCATACTAATGGATCACATGAGGAAAGTTCTGAAAGGGCCATCAAATTCAGGGACAAGGTAAAGAGAAGCACTGTCAAGTGTTTAATAGTGTTTTGGCGGTACTGACCATGCAATGAGACAAGAAAAACAAGAGATATAAATATTAGACAAGAGAAAGAGAACGTATAGGTTGAATCATATGAAATCACTGTTTATATAAGGTCAAAAATAATTGAAATAACAATTTTATGTGGTGCAATTTCATATTATTTTTTGTCTTTTACCTTTATATTTGACATAATGTAAGACTTACAGAAAAATTGGAAGATGAGTACGAATTATCCCTGGGCACTCTTTACCCAGATTCCACAGATGTTAACTTTGACCAGCTTTGCTGTCTTCTTCCTCCTCCTCCTATTCTTCTCCTCCTCCTCCTCCTCCCCCCTCCCCTCCTTCTTCTTCTTCTTCTCCTCCTCCTCCTCCTCCTCCTCCTCTTTTTCTTCTTCCTCCCTCCCTCCCTCCCTTTCTACCTTTATGAAAAACTTGGAGAAATGATGTCTCTTTACCCATAAATATTTGAGTTTGCGTTTCCTAAAAACAAAGACATTCTCTCACATAACCGTGGTACAATTATGAAAATCAGGAAATGGACATTAAAAGAACTCTGTTATCTAATCTGCAAGCCTCAAACAGATTTTGCCAACTATTCTGATAATGTCCTTTATGACAAAAGGGTATTTTGGCTCACACGCTATTTGTCAAGTCGCTGTCATCTGCTTCACTCTGGAACTTTCCTCAGTGTGTCTTTGCCTTTCATAACATTGCATTTTTAAAAAGCCCAGGCCAGTCATTCTGTGGAGTCTGAGTTTGAGTTTGTGTGATGTTTCCTTATAATTTCTGGTTGGCATTTTTGGCAGGACTACATCAGAAACAATTAAACCTAATAATATTACCTGCTGGTGGTATGATTTTATATATAGAAGACCCAAAAGAATGAACTGAACTTTCCTATGTCTCAACAACTATCTAGAAAATTGTTTGGAAGAAAAGAAAGACCCATTCAGATAGTTGTTGTTTTTCATACCCAGGAATCATTTCCATTTTATGTAGGGGGCTCTTAGAATTAAGCAAAAAAATGATAACCTATAGAAAAATGACAAAGAACATGAACAGTCAGTTCACGGAACATGCCAAAAAGCACCCCGCCTCCTCCCTCCTAGAAAAGAAACGCAAATGGAAACAACAACGCGGTACCACTTTCCACCAACTAGTTTGGCAAAGAGAAAAACAAAGGCAGGTTAAACGTTGGCAAATACACTGTGTTGGCACTGCTGTGGGGAAACAAGCAATCCCACGCAGCACAGGTGGAGCTGCTCGTGGCAGTTTCCTAGACCCTCAGCATTAAAGTGCAAGTACCATTCGACCCATCAGTTCCCCTTCTGGCTACTTCCTACAGGCAGATGTACACGGATACATCAGAAACAATTGATGGGTTAAATGCAATGCAGAATCCAGGGTTGGATCTTGGAACAGAAAGACACTTGGTGGGTAAATCAAATAAAACCTGGAGTTTAGTTAACTAAGGTTAATTTGCTAGTTTTGACAAAGGAATCATCTATAATAATAAAAGCGTAATATGCTAATTAGACCAGACAACTGAACGACCTTCTGGAGGTCATTCCGGATGTCCTTCCGGATGAAGCCGTGGCAGCGAGGGCCTAGACAGAGGCGGTTAGGGGCGATCAGGCAGTCAGATAGAGTGGTTAGGGGCAATTAGGAAGGCAGGCAGAGTGGTTAGGGGTGATCAGGCAGGTAGGCAAGCAGTTAAGGGCGATCAGGCAGGCAGGCAGAGTGGTTAGGGGCAATCAGGCAGGCAGGCGAGCAGTTAGGAGCCAGCAGTCCTGGATTGCGAGAGGGAGGTCTGACTGCCGGTTTAGGCCCAATGTGGGATCCAGCCTAAACCTGCAGTCGGACATCCTCCGAGGGGTCCTGGATTGTGAGAGGGTGCAGGCCAGGTTGAGGGACCCCACTCCCTTCTGCATGAATTTCATGCACCGGGCTTCTAGTGGTATATAAGGTGCTAACAATGGACGAAGCTTGGTGAGGGCTATTCAGGGACTCTGTATTATCTCTGCAAATTTTCTGTAAATCTAAAATTATTCCAAAATTTAAAATGTATTTTTAAAAAGGAGAGGGAGGAAGAGGACATTATTACGACATTTTTGGTAATTGCAAAAACAAAATTGAAAATAGCCCTGGCCGGCGTGGCTCAGTGGGTGGGCATTGACCTGTGCACCAAAAGGTTGCCAGTTCGATTCCTGGTCAGAGCACATGGCCGGGCTGCATGCAGGAGGCAGACAATCGATGTTTCTCTCTCTCCCTCTCCTTCTCCCTCTCTCTCTAAAAATCAGTAAAAAAATATTTTTTTTTAATTGGGAACAACCTTAATGTCAGCAAATTGGGGACTTTAAGTGAGTGTGCATTCACACACTAGAATACTATACAACTCTTTAAAAGGCCAAACCAGATCTGGGAGACTCATAATATAAAAAGCAGGAGAGCAATAATTCCGGGGAGACTTGTATCCAAATATTTCCAAAGGAAGTACTGGTCACAGCTGTGGCCTCTGGGGTGGGGCGGGGGGTGGGGGGTGGGGGAGGACCAGGAGTTTGGGGGTTGGAGGTTGGTGGGGTAGGCACTCTCATGTTTCTCTGTATATATTTTTGTAATGTTTGCATTTTAAAAATCATGCACATGCCGAAACCGGTTTGGCTCAGTGGATAGAGCGTCAGCCTGCGGACTGAAAGGTCCCAGGTTCGATTCCGGGCAAGGGCATGTACCTTGGTTGCGGGCACATCCCCAGTGGGGGGGGTGCAGGAGGCAGCTGATCGATGTTTCTCTCTCATCGATGTTTCTAACTCTCTATCTCTCTCCCTTCCTCTCTGTAAAAAATCAATAAAATATATTTAACAAAAATAAAATAAAATAAAATAAAATAAAATAAAATAAAATAAAATAAAATAAAATAAAAATCATGCACATGTATTACCTTTAAAATTTTAAACTTTGGCCCGGTGTGGCTCAGTGGTCCAGCCTCGACTTTTGAACCAGGAGGTTACGGTTGGATTCCCAGTCAGGGCTCGATCCCCTGACGGGCTGGATCCCTAGTCGGAGGCATGCAGGAGACAGCTGGTCAATGATTCTCTCTCATCATTGATGTTTCTTTCTCTCTCTCCCTCTCTCCTCCTCTCTGAAATCAATAAAAAATATATTTTTTAAAAATTTAAATTTTGTTTTGGAAAATTTCTGAAGAGCCCTGACCGGTTTGGCTCAGTGGATAGAGCGTCGGCCTGCGAACTGAAAGGTCCCAGGTTCGATTCCGGTCAAGGGCATGTACCTTGGTTGCAGGCACATCCCCAGTAGGGGGTGTGCAAGAGGCAGCTGACCGATGTTTCTCTCTCATCGATGTTTCTGACTCTCTATCCCTCTCCCTTCCTCTCTGTAAAAAATCAATAAAAATATATTTTAAAAAAAAGAAGAAGAAGAAAAATTTCTGAAGAGGCTGGTGTGGGGAGAGGAGTAGGAGCCGTGGAAAACTGACCCCCCTCAGCTAGTCATGCTCATGATTCCCTCACCAACCTGGGGCTTGGTGGTACCTGATCAGGGTCTTTACCTGCGCCCCACCCCAAAGGAGGAGGTGAGGCTGAGGAGAGGAGTAAGAGCTCTAGCCTCTGCGTCCCGCTGTGGCCACCAGGGGACGCCCCAGCCTCCTGCCTGTTTGCTGCCTGCTAAAGGCACAGAGCTTGGGGCTGAGGGTGAGTCTGAGAACACACACACACACACACACACACACACACACACACCCTGGCATAAATCCAGAAGTGCGCAGGCAATGGCTTCTCCCTCTGCAGTCAGCCAGGGCTACAGACCAGGAGACTGGCCTTTGACTTAAGACCTCCTCACTGTGCAGCCAGCCGTGGGGTCCAAGAGCTGACCCACATCAAGGGCTGAACTCAGGGCTAGACATAGGACCTAAAACATTATCATACCAATGGTTAGAGCGTTGGCCGGTCAGGGTGCGTGTGGGAGGCAACCAATTGCCGAGTTTCTCTCACATCGATGTTTCTCTCCCTCTCCACCCCCCCTCTTCCACTCTCTCTAAAAATCAGTGGTAAGGATTTTTTAAAATTATCATTATTATTCACTTATTCTGCTGGCTCCACTAGACCATCCCCGCAGAACACCTGAAGCTCAGCTCCATGGGTGGAGGGAAATGGGGAGCCATGGCAGGTGTGTGAGCAGGAAAGGCAAGTCAGATCTGGTAAGGGAGAAAGAGCAGAGGGAACTTTGAACCCCTGGGGAGACCCACAGGATTTGGGGTAATTTAGGGAGAAGAGCCCCAGGCCCCTGGCTGCTCCAAGGCTCCCCAGCTGTCCGAAGGGGCAAACAGCACTTCTTGGTGGGACCTGCCTCCTGGGGCCCCCCCTGCTTTCCACTCCACAGGGCCTGCCTCTGGCCTGGCCTTGCTCTGCGCTGCCTCATCTCGCCACCTCATTCCCATTCCGAGTCTCCATCCGTCCCTCTGCCTCTGAGTCTCTCTTTGTCGCCGTGTCTCCAGCCCTGTTGCCAGCACACCTTCCCAGGTCTCTGCCTGGCCTCGCCTGTCCGTGGTCAGTAGCCCTGAAGCCTCCCTCTGTGGCTACAGAGACAGGAATGGGGAGAGGAAAGAGTAACCTTGGTGCCGCTGTGGGCAGAGAGCACCTGGGACAGCAGCAGGCTGGCCTCGCCAGCCCTTCAGTTCCAGGTAAGAAAGTGGGTCATCTTTTTTCAGCCCGGAACACGGAGACCCAGCGAGGACAGGCTGTCCCTCGCCAAGGGGCTCTCTGCCTCCTCTGTCACCTTCAAAAGCACAAGCTTAATGCCCCTAGAATTTAACCAAACCAAGCACATTGGCATAAACGTGGAGGCTTCTGATCTTTTATATATATAACTAGAGGCCCAGTGCACGAAATTCATGCACAGGTAGGGTCCCTAGGCCTGGCTGGCGATTAGGGCCGATCTGTGGGGCGGCTGGTGGGGCGATCGTGGGGCCACCGCTGGCACTTGCCTTGGCCGGCCTGGCACCACCTGCTCGCCGGCCCCGGCTAGAACTGGGGGCAGCTCCTACATTGAGTGTCTGCCCCCTGGTGGCCAGTGCACATCATAGCAACTGGTTGTTCCACAGGTCATTCCACTGTTCAGGTGATTTGCATATTAGGTTTTTATAATATAGGATTTTTTTTTATTGATTTCAGAGAGGAAGGGAGAGGGAGAGAGAGCTAGAAACATCAATGATGAGAGAGAATCATTGATCAGCTGCCTTCTTGCACACCCCACACTGGGGATGGAGCCTGAGACCCAGGCATATGCCCCGACCGGGAATTGAACCCTGACCTCCTGGTTCATACGTCATTGACGCTCAGCCACTGAGCCACGCCGGCTGGGCGAGGCTTCTGATCTTCACTGAAATTTTTCTTCACCAGAAATATCACCTCCTCAGAGACCTTCCAGAAGTTCGGTGAGGGCTGTTGTTTGCTTTGTTTTGTTTGTTCTAGACCCTCGTGTCTCCAGGAGGATCTGTGTCTGTTTTCAGGTGGATCTGTGTCTGTTTTCAGGTGGATCTGTGTCTGTCTTCAGGTGGATCTGTGTCTGTTTTCAGGTGGATCTGTGTCTGTTTTCAGGTGGATCTGTGTCTGTTTTCAGGTGGATCTGTGTCTGTTTTCAGGAGGATCTGTGTCTGTTTTCAGGTGGATCTGTGTCTGTTTTCAGGTGGATCTGTGTCTGTTTTCAGGTGGATCTGTGTCTGTTTTCAGGTGGATCTGTGTCTGTTTTCAGGTGGATCTGTGTCTGTTTTCAGGTGGATCTGTGTCTGTTTTCAGGAGGAGTGAGTGACAGAGCTGACTTCCTCGTGGCAATTTCCCCTTCTCCGCCCAAACAAACAAATAAAACCAAAATGGTTGTGTTTCATTTTTAAAAGACTTAACGTTGATGCCTAATTTGGGGATGGACTTCTGAGGACATTCAGATAGGTTCATGCACAAAATTTCCTGTGAACATAAATTATGTTCAGGAAAAAACCGCTCCCATCAGGGCCAATGCATTCGACGGAATGTGAATCCGAGGACTGCTCGCCTCCTCCCTCTGGAATTTTCTGACCAGGGACAGGCAGAACGGGTTCAGAAAGTCTGTTTTTAGAGAGTTTAGACACTGCTGGCAGGGGTGTCAATGGAAACAACCACTTTGGAGGACACTTTGGTGACAGCTGTCAAAATATAACATGTGACTGCTTTGGGACCCAGTGATTTCCTTTGTGGGGATTTGATATCAAATCTTATTTTGTTCGTTGGAACAAAAATTTTAGAAAAAAAGTTTTTAGAAACTGTCTAAATGCTCATTGATAATTATTATGGTACTAGAGGCCCGGTGCATGAAAATTCATGCACTAGAGGGGGGGCGTCCCTCAGCCTGGCCTGCCCACCGTCTGGGAGCCCTCAGGGGCAGAGGCGACCCAGCAATCAGGGGAAGGCAACACCCCATCACACCTCTGCTGCTGCCACTGCCGGCAGCGCAAGCCTCGGCCGGCCCTGGTTACATGAGCCTCGGGCGGCCCTGGGCAGCAGGAGGGCTGAGGGGTCTGAGAGCCGCCATCTTGTGGCTGTGGGCGCCGCCATCTTTAAAGGTGTGGCTGTCAATTAGCATATTCCCTCCTTATTGGCTGTGGGTGCTGCCATCTTTACGATAGTGTGAGGATCAATTAGCATACTCCCTCTTTATTAGATAGGATTGTATGTAGTGAAAACCTAAACAGGAGGCAAAAGGAATAAACAAATCCCAAAGACATAATGTTGAGCAAACAAAGGAAGTTACATCATTAGTTTTTTTCATTTCAAAAAAAATCTAGCCCTGCCAGGGTAGCTCAGTGGTTGAGCGTCAACCATGAACCAAGAGGTCACTGGTTCAATTCTTGGTCAGGGCACATGCACAGGTAGTGGGCTCGATCCCCAGTAGAGGGTGTGCAGGAGGCAGCCACTTGAGTTTTCTCTCTCATCGATGTTTCTATCTCTCTATCCCGGTCCCTTCCCCTCTCTCTAATATCAATTTTTAAAATCTCTATATATAAAAGTGTCCCCTCAGGAGTTTGACCAGGAGACGGGGCGTTTGATCGCTCGCTATGATGTGCACTGACCACCAGGGACGGCATTGAAAGGAAGGGAGGCTCCAGCTGGCAGCCAGAAGGCCCCAATCAGCCCTGATCACCGGCCAGGCCTAGGGACCCTACCTGTGCATGAATTTTGTGCACCGGGCCTCTAGTATTTAAAATAAGAAAAATAAATAAATCTAGCTGAGGTTAGCTCTTTACTTCACCACGTTTTGTTGGAATTTGGATTTTTATTGATATTTCTAGGCTATATGGTTCTTTCCAAGTTACTTTGTAACAATTTGAGCGCTTTGAGCATCACGTTCTGCTCGAACCCTTTGGGGGATCTAAGAGGACCTTCTAGACTTCCAGTGGCCTCACCAGAGAACTCGCCCCAGAGTCTTCTCAGATGCCCAGTGGAGAAGATCCAACTGCCCCTCCACCTGTCTCAGAAGTACTAGCAAAAAACCTTAGTGCCAAATTCCCCTCGCTTCTACCAGAATATTCACCAAAACAGCAGGACACAGGGGCTTAGGCTGGGTCTGGGCAAGGCATCCCGTACAGGAAGAAGCATGGATTACGGACATGGGCAACTATTCAGAACGAAAGGATGCAAAGGACGTTTTGGTTATTCGATTTCACATCCTGTCTCTGCTTTGGAAAGACCCACAGGAGAGGAGCATTGGGACTGAATCTAGATTCAGAAGATTTAGAAGTAACTGTCATTATTGCCTACATCATGGAGATCCTTCCGATAATATTCGCATGGAGAATAATTAGGATATGGAGTCAAGTTAGCCATAAACTTATTCTTGTGCTGTTTTTGTTTTTCTTGCTGGTAATTTTAGGATCATATGGCAGCAGCTTGGGAAAGCTACTCTATACTAGGACAGACTGTCTATCAATATTTTGATAACCTACAATGTACGTTCTGTGCTGTCTTTTTTTCTTGCATCTCTTTCTTGTCTACCTTGAGACCAGTAACCTATAAGGAATCTATTGAAAGGTTCGGAGTGGGCCGGGGTCGAGCACCGATGACATGAGGCCGTAATGTATCCAAGAAAGTTTTATTTCAGGCACCTGGGTGCAGGTGAGCTGAGTCCAAAAAAGGAATCAGCAGAGACGGAAGGGAGAGGCAGAGTTTTATTAACTATCAATAACTTATTAATTATTTTTATGAAGAGCTGCAAGCCGTTCTGCTGATGTAAGGGTCCGGTCCGTCCTTGGTTCCCCCTGGCGTCAGTTGTCTAGAGGCTATCTAGGCTGTGCCGTGCTCAAGGCTGCAAGCTTTCTGCAAGATATCGGCTAAGCACAACAAGTTCTCTCTGCCCCATTTTATTCTCTTTAACCCTTTCATCTATGTAATTTATATTTGAATGACTATAAATATATTGATATTTCATGTTTTTAAATATATTTTTATTGATTTCAGAGAGGAAGGGAGAGGGAGAGAGAGCTAGAAACATCTATGATGAGAGCATCATTGATCGGCTGCCTCCTGCATGCCCCCCACTGGGGATCGAGCCCGCAACCCAGGCATATGCCTTTGACCGGAATCAAACCCGTGACCTTTCAGTCCGCAGGCCGACGCTCTATTCACTGAGCCAAGCCAGCTAGGGCTATATTGATATTTCAGTTCCACTTTTTTATTTGACCCAAAGAAGAACCAATAAGTCTTTTTTTTTTCTTTTTTAATATATTTTATTGATTTTTTACAGAGAGGAAGGGTGACGGATAGAGAGCTAGAAACATCGACCATCTACCTCCTGCACACCCCCTACCAGGGATGTGCCCGCAACCATGGTACATACCCTTGACCGGAATCGAACCTGGGACCTTTCAGTCCGCAGGCCGACGCTCTATCCACTGAGCCAAACCGGTTTCGGCGCACCAATAAGTCTTAAGTATTACTGGTGTGTTTTAGAAGCCTGAAGCCAGTAAGATGAAACCCAACATGAAGTATTAGAAGCAAGTAACTTGTGTAGAAGGAATGTGAAAAAGAAAACATTGAGTAGTTTGGCTAGAGCATAATTAACACAGGGTGCATTAACTTATTCTCTGGTTTTTAAAAATTTGAATAGTAACAAATTATTTTCATGTTTAGGAGCAAATAAATGTGTATAGAGAGATCTTATTAAAATTTGAGACATATTTGAGTACGTTTTTTAAAAAGTCTAGTACTGAAACAAGTTATTAAAAAGAAACATTACTAAAAAAAAAAAAAGAAAAGAAAAGAAACATTACTGCCCTGGCCGGTTTGGCTCAGTGGATAGAGCGTTGGCCTGCAGACTGAAAGGTCCCAAGTTCGATTCCTGTCAAGGGCATGTACCTTGGTTGCAGGCACATCCCCAGTAGGAAGTGTGCGGGAAGCAGCTGATTGATGTTTCTAACTCTCTATCCCTCTCCCTTCCTCTCTGTAAAAAATCAATAAAATATATTTGAAAGAAAGAAAGAAAGAAAGAAAGAAAGAAAGAAAGAAAGAAAGAAAGAAAGAAAGAAAGAAAGAACGAGCCCTGACCGGTGTGGCTCAGTGGATAGAGCATCGGCCTGCAGACTGAAGGGTCCCGGGTTCGATTCCGGTCAAGGGCATGTGCCTTGGTTGCGGGCACATCCCCTGTAGGAGGTGTGCAGGAGGCAGCTGATCAATGTTTCTCTCTCATCGATGTTTCTAGCTCTCTATCCCTCTCCCTTCCTCTCTGTAAAAAAACAATAAAATATATTAAAAAAACAACAACAGAAAGAAAGAAAGAAAGAAAGAAAGAAAGAAGGAAGGAAGGAAGGAAGGAAGGAAGGAAGGAAGGAAGGAAGGAAGGAAGGAAGGAAGGAAGGTTACTGCCCTAGCCGGTTTGGCTCAGTGGATAGAGTGTTGGCCCCTGGACTGAGGGTTGCGGGTTCGATTCCAGTCAAGGGCATGTACCTTGGTTGCAGAGATCCTGACCTGGGTCTCAGGAGGCAACCAATCGATGTGTCTCTGTCACATCGATGTTTCTCTCTGTGTGTCTTTCCTCCTCCCTTTCATACTCTATTAAAAAAAATAATAAATGGAAAAATATGAGGATTAATGGGCTGGTGTGGTTGAGTGTTGGATTCCTGGTCGAGGGACATCCCAATAGGGGGCCTGCAGGAGGCAACCAATCCACGATTCTCTCTCATCATTGATGTTTCTCTCTCGCTCCCTCTCCCTTCCTCTCTGAAATCAATAAAAATACATTTTTAAAATACATTACTAATCAAAGATGTCAGATCAAATTTCCTAAAAGAAACAGAAGTTACTTTTGGTCTCCAGACGACGACATTAGTGTGTATATGTAAAACTCTTGTTCTGACCTTGTAGCAATGGCTCAGAATTGTAGCACATCGGCACCATCACGTCTAGGTGGCTTCTTGCTTTTGGGGGAGTTTGGGGTCGCCTTTCCTTGTCCTTTACAACAGGCATCCTATGTGTGGGTCTGTATGATAGACCCATAAATATGCACCACCTACACCTTCACTATATCATGGAGAGCCATGATCTTAACTACACGCCAAGGCCGGGCACTGCCTCCCTGCCTGCACTCCTCCCCTGGACCCTTGTCTCTCAGGATCTCCCCCTGCCATGCCCCTGTTCCCTGGGTTCCCACAGGCCTGGGACCCCAGCCTCTGGAGGCAACGCCCCTCCCCGGTGTCTGGTGCCTCCGATCCTCAGCCTGGCATCAGAGGCTGCACGCGATCCGCTCCCTCCTTAAAAAAGTACCACCGTGCCCGTGTTTTACACCGGGCTCTGTCGCCTCCGTTTTAGACCGGAGGAAACTGAGGCTCGAGGAAGAGGTCGCTGGCCTGAGGTCACACACTGGTACGCGGCACAGCCAGAACTTAACTCCGGAGCTCCAAATGGCAGCCCGAAATTCACCCTGCCCTATGGCCCCCATAAGGAAGGTGGAAGGTGTCCTTCTCACCCCCCCCTGGGGGTGGGGGCGGGGGACTGTGCGGGCCTGGCCAACCTGGAGGAATAACTGGTTGGGCACCGCTTGCAGCCCCCAACCCTCCTCCCTTCGCTCGCCAGCTAGGAAGGGTCTGGGAATCAGGAACCGCTGGGTAGCTGTGAGGACCAAAGGTCAGACAGGGGTTTCCTGCCTGCCCCTGGGAACTTCCTCCTTCCCGACACACGACTTCTGCCTCCTGGATGAACACCACCCTGGGGTACCCCTCCCCACTGTCAGCCACCCCCCACTCCATTACAGCGGCTAAAGGGGGGATGGGTCCCCCTGCAGCAGCCTTTACCCTGCTGTGCTCCCCACCAGGCAATGGACACCAATTCCATCTCCTTGTCCCTTTCCCCTCAGCCCCGTCCCTCCTTCCTGCCACCCATGACCTCCTGGGGCTCGGGGCTGTGTCCCACTCAGTCTGCTCAAGCCTGAGGGCCCCTCCTAGCTGGGGCTGGGGCTGGGGGTGGGGTTGATGCCACTTGGGGGGCTCTGGCATCAACCAGCACGGAGGTTTCCCTGGAACTCCTGGTTCTGGGGTGACAGGCAGGAGGGCACACCCAGAACTCTTTGCTCCTTGGTTCCGAATCTCCTGCATGCCCACCTGGGGGTGACCCCCCAATGAAGCTCAGCTCCCACCCATCGGGCGCTTTCTCTTCACCGTCTCACGGAGCCCCAAAATAATGCATCCAGCAGGAAACGATAGTAATAACAGCAGCTTCCCACACAGCCCTGTGACTGGGCCTCACGCATACCCACCTCACAGAGGGGGAAGCTGAGGCACAGCCAAGCCGGCTCTCCAGGCCCCCAACTTCATTGCTGCTGGTGCTGCTAGTCCGGGAGCACGTCTTAAGCACCTGCGTGAGCGGGATTGGTGGGACGACAGCTTGAGGGGTCACGCCGCCGCCACCCACCATCAGCCCTCCCTCCGTGAGCTAAGCACTCCGCACGATTTAGCTCACGTACTTGACACTGCCCTGTGAGGTGGGCACCCATCTGAGGTCAACCCGCTGGGGGTAAGCCCGGCTCAGTGAACCCACAGTTGAGGACCCAGGGCAGCCCCTGCTCCCTGCGCCTCCGCTTTCCTCCTCCACAGGGTGCAGACAGCACCTGAGCGCATTCAGCTGCTGCCAGTGCTGAGAACAGCGCCTGGCACAGAGCTGGGGCAGGCGGAGAAACTGAGGTTCAGAGAGCCCGAGGTCGCCCAGTCACCCAGCTGGTGCCCCACCCAGAAAGGCCAGCCAGGCCTTGGTCCCTGCCCCCTGCCCCCCCCCCCCCCCGCCCCGCGCCTTCCCTTCACAGCCTGGGTGGGAGTGTTGAGATAACTCACGGCTCCCTGTTTCCTCCTGGCCAGGAAGGAGCCAGGCGGAGGAAGTATTAAGAGGAGTAATATAAACACTCCCCCCTGCGGGCGGCAGGGTCCAGAAGGGGCAAGCCACCACCCAGAGCAGACCAGCCAGCGGAGCAGCACCAGGGCACCCGGCAGGCGGGCGGCAACCCGGGTGGGGGGAGATGGGCCTGGCCACGGAGCACGGAGGGGCCTATGCCCGGGCGGGGGGCAGCTCCCGTGGCTGCTGGTACTACCTGCGCTATTTCTTCCTCTTCGTCTCGCTCATCCAGTTCCTCATCATCCTGGGCCTGGTCCTCTTCATGGTCTACGGCAACGTGCACGTGGGCACCGAGTCCAACCTGCGGGACACGGAGCGCCGAGCGGAGGGCCTGTACAACCAGGTCGTGGGGCTCTCGGCCAGCCAGGCCAACCTGACCAAGGAGCTCAACCTCACCGCCCGCGCCAAGGATGCCATCATGCAGATGCTGCTGGGCGCCCGCCGGGACCTGGACCGCATCAACGCCAGCTTCCGCCAGTGCCAGGCCGACCGGGTAAGGCCAAGGGCCCCACGCTGGCCCTGGTGACCCCGGGAAAGGCACCTCACCTCTCTGGGCGTCGGTTTCCCCAGCCACGGAATGGGGGTCACAGACCTTCCTTTTTAAATTGAATCCTCACCTGAGGATACTGTTTCCCTTGCTTGTCAGAGAGAGTAGGAGGGAGGGAGAGAAAAAGAGAGAGAGAGAGAGAGAGGCATCCTGACTGAGGGCAGGGAGTGAATATAACCCAGGTATGTGCCCTTAACTGGGAATCGAACCCGAGACCCTTTGGTGTGTGGGCCGATGCTCTAACCCCTGAGAACACTGGCCAGCGCCAGACCCCTTCATTTTGCATGAGGAGCCCTAACAGATCAGCAATGCATATTTTGTTTGTGTAAGTATCTCCCATGCAGTATGTTGGGTATACTTATCCTAAAAAAGATGTATTCGTTATCTCTCAGGAATTCAAGTGTCACTGAGCACCAGCCCTGGGCCCGTGACTTAATGCGCATAAAAGGCTCAGAATGTGCCAGCTGCAAATACACTGCGAACAGAACAGGCTAGATAAAAACTCAGAACGTTTGGCTCTTTCTTAGTAGTAAGTACGGACGGCTGATATTTGCCTTATGCTGGCGTCCGCTTGAGAAATATTATCTCATTACGGAAGCCCAAGAGGTAGGGAAGAACCCTAAACCCTTTTGCAGGTGGGGAAATGGGGGCTTGAGAAGCAGGGTCCCCCCAGGAGAAAGTCAGAGCGGCACACGTGGGGGTCTCATGGAGACTGTTACCCCCTCGCACTCATGTCAACCCCACTAGGCCACCCCTGTGTTCCCTCACACACACACACACACACACACACATGCACGCCACACGCGCTCTTTGTCTGTGGAGGTCTTAGCGCCAAGACCCTGAGTTGGGGGCTCCTGGGACTGGGAGAGGGGCTGGGTGGGGACAGCCTTGATGTTTCCCACCAGAGGGGTTCCGGCCGGCTGGGGGGGGGGAGGGGGGGAGGGGGAGAGGAGCAGCCCCTGACCACCCACCCGCCTCACGGGACAGAAGGCCCCTCCAGAAATGGCCTTGTCTGCTTCTCAGACCCAGGGCAGGGCATGTCTCCTTTAAACTCCCAAATAGGGGCAGGTCCCCCTCGGGCCCTGAGAGCAGGCTGGTCCCCCTCAGGCTCCAGAGCAGGGAGGGTCTCCCCTCAGGCCCCCAGGGAAGTATGGGTCTCCCGCTGACCTTTGGAATGGGGGCAGGTCCCTCCTCAATCCCCAAAGCAGGGCGGGGTCCCCTTGGGACCCTAGCATGGGATGCATCCCTCCTCAGACTCTCAGGGCAGAGCTGTGAATCCCCCCCCCCAAGCCCCTCCCCAGCCTGGGGGGCCGGGGGAGGGGCTCACTTCCTGGGAATCAGCCAATTCGGATCATCCTGGACACACAGCACCATCCCACGCAGGAGCCATTAGGAAGGAATCGGATCATAAAGTGTTAGACACGCATGCTCACCCCGGGTCCTGACTCCCTGTTGTAGATTAGAAATCTGAGAATCTTCAGGCGTCCTCAAACTACGGCCCGCGGGCCACATGCGGGTGTTTTTGCCGTTTTGTTTTTTTACTTCAAAATAAGATATGTGCAGTGTGCATAGGAATTTGTTCATAGTTTTTTTTTTAAACTCTAGTCCGGCCCTCCAACGGTCTGAGGGACAGTGAACTGGCCCCCTGTTTAAAAAGTTTGAGGACCCCTGATCTAGATCTTCACAACTTTAACATTGGAAAATCATGCTCCCCGCTCCCCTTTGAGTTGACAAATTCCTCTAGGCTTGAACCCCTCAGGGTTTTCTCTTGAAGGGATCCTGATTCCCACGCCCCTACCCCGGAGGGGGTGCTGATTGATGGTTGTGGGAAAGCCCCGAGACCCACCTGGCCCTGCTCCAGCAGCCCCAGTGTCCGATGGGAGCGGATGTGAGTCTTGGTCTTTCCCCAATTCTGGCAGTGCTAAGAAACATGATTTTTCTTAAATTTTCTGGAAATGCAACTGCATTTCTTGTCCTGGGACCCTGGAAGAGAAAGGAAAGTGGAACTGAATGATTTTTAAAATGTTCAACGCTTATCTATCAAGAACAGCTCAGATAAAGCCCCTCGCTGCCCCACCGCCACCTGTTGGACACTTGTTCTAACTGGAAAATACCCCTTTCTCACCTCATGTTTGGATCCCACTCACTTCCCCTTCTATGGCTAAGGCTTTTTAAAATATATATGTTTGGCCTTAGCAGGTTTGGCTCAGTGGATGGAGCGTCAGTCTGTGGACTGAAGGGTTCCAGGTTCGATTCCAGTCAAGGGCACATGCCTGGGTTGCGGTCTCGATCCCCAGTGCGGGGCCTGCAGGAGGCGGCCAATCGGTGATTCTCTCTCATCATTGATTGTTTCTATCTCTCTTTCCCTCTCCCTTCCTCTCTGAAATCAGTAAAGATATTTAAAATAGATATGCTTGTATTGATTTCAGGGAGAAAGGAAGAGGGGTAGGAGCATCAATGATGAGAATCATCCATGGGCTGCCCCCTGCACACCCCCTGCAGGGGATCGAGCCCGCAACCGGGACATGTGCCCTGACCAGGAGTCCAACTGGCGACCTCTTGGTGCACCGGAGGACTCCCAACCAACTGAGCCAGACGGCGGCTAAGGCTTTGGAAAGCAGAAGCCACTGGAACTTTCCGAGCTATTTCTGTGCTCCCCTAGCCCCGGGGCATTCGCACAGGCCCGGCTTCCTAAGGACAAGGAGTCAGACAAGGAATGGCAGGAAGACTCTGCCCTCTTCGTATCTTTTTTTAAAAAATATATTTTATTGATTTTTTACAGAGAGGAAAGGAGAGGGATAGAGAGTTGAGAGAAGCATCGATGAGCTGCCTCCTGCACACCCCCTACTGGGGATGTGCCCGCAACCAAGGCACATGCCCTTGACCGGAATCGAACCTGGGACCTTTCAGTCCGCAGGCCAACACTCTATCCACTGAGCCAAACCGGTTAGGGACCTCTTTGTATCTTTACTTATTAATTTCTGCGGAGGGTCTTGTTCCAGAGTTCGGAAGGCATGGCCTTTGTGGAATCGTAAAAGTTTAATTCACGTGCCGTGTAACTGACCCATTTAAAGGGCACAGTTCCATGATTTTTAGCACATTCACAGAGCTGTGCTACCATCATCACAAATAATTTTAGAATGTTTTTCATCACCCTAAAAGGAAACCCTGTCCCATGAGCAGACGCTCCACATCCCTCCTTCTCCCCAGCCCCTGGGAGCCATGACTATGGATTTGCTTATTCCAGACATTTTATCTCAATAGAATCAGACACTATGTGGCCTTTTGTGACTCACTTTTGTCGCTCAGGATCATGTTTTCAAGGTTCGTCCACACTGGAGCATGTGTCAGTGTGGACAAAGACCATATGTTTTATTGCCAAATTGTATTAATCATAACACTTTTTTTTAAATAACACATTTTTTAAATCCTCACCTGAGGATATTTCTTCCATTGCTTTTTGGAGTGGAAGGGAGAGAGGAGAGGGGGAGAGAGACAGAAACATCAATCTGTTTCCTGGCACACTGGCCCCGAACAGGGCTGGGGATCAAACCTGTAACCCTTCGGTTCCCAGGCTGACACTCTAACCCAGTGGTTCTCAACCTTCCCGATGCCACGACCCTTTAATACAGTCCCTCATGTTGTGGTGACCCCCAACCATAAAATTATTTTCGTTGCTACTTCATAGCTGTAATTTTGCTCCTGTTAATGAATCGTAATGTAAATATCTGTGTTTTCCGATGGTCTCAGGCGACCCTGCTAGCGGTTCTCAACCTGTGGGTCACAACAGGTTGCCGAAAACATGATGCCGAGTGACGGAAGTTAGTCACAAAAGGCCACATAGTGTCTGATTCCATTGAGATACAATGTCTGGAATAAGCAAATCCATAAGGCGACCCACAGGTTGAGAACCGCTGCTGTCGAGCCTAAGACCATCGGAAAACACAGATATTTACATTACGATTCAATAACAGTAGCAAAATTACAGTTATGAAGTAGCAACGAAAATAATGTTATGGTTGGGGGTCACCACAACATGAGGAACTGTATTAAAGGGTCGTGGCATTAGGAAGGTTGAAAACCACTGCTACCTGCTGAGAACACTGGCCAGGGTAATCATAGCAACTTTCAAAGACCAGACCAGCTTTCCCTGTACAGAGGCCACGCCCTCATGAACTGGGCCACACTAGGCCACCTGGGTGCTGGATCTGGGGCCTCAGCCCTGAGGGTCTGGGCAGTCCCGGGGTCAGGGGGCCCACAGGCCCCTCTGAGGCCTGTCCTGTGTCCTATCCGGGCAGATGGTCTACATGAACAACCAGAAGTACATGGCTGCCATTATCCTGAGCGAGAAACAGTGCCAAGAACAACTCAAGGAGACTAACAAGAGCTGCAACGGTGAGTGCTCTGGGCAGCGGGGAGCCAGGGTGGCGGCTTCCCCATCCAGTTCCTTGGCAGCCCCCCAGCTTTCCTGAGTCCTGCCATCCTGTGCCTTCAGCCTTGCTCTTCGCGCTGAACCAGAAGACCAAGATGCTAGAGGTGGAGGTGGCCAAGGAGAAGGCTGTGTGCACCAAGGACAAGGAGGGCCTGGGGCTGAGCAAGCGGTTGGTGGAGGAGCAACTGGCTGAATGCAACAAGGCCCGGGAGCAGCAACAGCAGCTGCGACATCTGGCCGAGAATCAGCTGCAGAAGGTGCAGAACCTCTGCGCCCAACTGGACAAGGACAAGTTGGCGGCGGACCTACGCAACCTCTGGAGGGACTCCATTATCCCGCGCACCCTCGACACACTGAGCTACAGCGCGTACCATCCCATCAGCGAAGTGGCCTCCGTACGGAGAATGTGCGACCACATGCCTACCCTCATGAGCACCAAGGCGGAGGAGCTGGCCCAGAGACTGCGGGCTGACATCCAGCGTGTGGCCCAAGAGAACTCAGACCTCCAGCGCCAGAAGATGGAGGCTGAGCAGGTCCTGCGGGCCAGTCAGGTGGCCAAAGAGAAGGTAGAGAAGGAAGCCCAGGCCCGGGAGGCCAAGCTCCAGGCCGAGTGTGCCAAGCAGACCCAGCTAGCACTGGAGGAGAAGGCAGCGCTGCGGAAGGAGCGAGACAACCTGGCCAAGGAGCTGGAGGAGAAGAAGCGGGAGGCCGAGCAGCTCAAGATGCAGCTGGCTGTCAGCAACTCCGCCCTGGACACCTGCATAAAGGCCAAGGTGGGCTGGCGGCCCTGGAGGCAGATGGCACGGGTGGTGATGTGAAACTTGGTTGTGAAGTCTGTTTGAGTTCGGATTAGGTAGGACTCACCTGAGAGTTTCATTGACATTAGGATAGGGACCGAGTCTCAAATGGGATCAACACTAAGGAAGAGAGTGTAGGCTTAAGACTGGAGTTGGAGGTAGGGTGGCTGTAGGGTCCAGGGTTCATTGAGGGGTGAATCTAGGACATCAGTTGCGTTATGATCAGGCTGAGCTGAAGCATTGAGGGTGGTCTTAGAATTTAGGGTAGGGTCACACAATGGTGGCTGTTGAGTCTAGAGTTGGTTTAAAGATTATGGTTATGTATTTATTCATGTAGGACTTTATTGGCATGAGGATTGGAGTAGAGTTTGAAATTGGGAATTACTGAGAAAGGGATAAGGATTGGGGTTGAGTTTCGGCAGCTGAATGGGCCTCCAAATTAGTTTAGGGTGAAGAATAGGAATTCATTAAGGGTTGGTGTCAGGGTTGGGAATTGTTGAGCTGAAGGATCAGGGGGCAATGGGTTAAGGTTGCAAGTGACATTAGGGTAATAGTGAGGGTTAAGGCAGGCCTAGCGAAAGGCGTGATATGATGTATAATTTGTGTTTAGAGTTGGGTCACAATGAGTTCTTGGTGACTGCCATGTCTAGAGTTGGTTTGGACTAAGGTTCGGGTTCCATCTCATTAGTCTTAGAAGTGGGATAGAGTTTGGAGTTTAGGTTCTGAGAAAAGGTTAAAAGTTGGGTCAGAGGTTGCATGCAGGGCAGCTATTGGGTCTAAGGTTGAATGAGGAGTGAATCTAGGATGTCAGTGGCTTTGGGATTGAGTTGAGGTACTGAAGGTGGAGTTGAGACTCAGGTGGGTATAGGTAGCTTGTGGGTCTAGAGATGATTAGAAGTTTGGAGCCAAGAGCGGATTTAGGATTTCATGGGCATGAGGATGGGTATTGACCATGAGTTCAGAGTTGGAGTTGTGTTGGATTTAGGATGGCTGGTAGGGAGATGAGTTGGGCTGGCATTGGGATATATTTGAGGTGAAAGATTAGGTGACCCTGGGTTAGGATGGGGATACATTGGGGTTGGGTGGGGCTCAAAGCTGGATCTAGAGTAGAGGTTGTATGGATGCTGATCTTGGGTTGGGGCTGGGGTGGGGTTCTGTTTCAGGGAGAGACTGGGGGTCTAAGGTTGAGTTGGGATTGAGCGTTACCTTGGAAAGGTGTCTGTAGGTGGCCATTGTGGATCCCAGGACTGGGGTTAGGGGAATGGGGTTGGGGGTTGGATTTTTCATAGTGGCTGGGACTAGGTGATGGGTTTGGGTCAGAGTTAGATCTAACATTACATCAGATCAGATTTGTCACTGGGATTGGGTTTAGGATGGGGTTTGATTCTAAGGAGGGCTCCGTTTTCATGTTGGGATTGGATTTCAGGTAACTAAGTTCAGGACTGGTTTTGGATTTCAAGTTTGGGGGGATTGGCTCAAGGTTGTTCAAGGCATGGCATTGAGAATTGGGGTCCAGTGGTTTACAGAGTGGGTCGACTTCAGTCTGGAGGGGGTCATGGATTGGGGTCAGGTTGGCACTGAGGCTATAATGGAGACTGAGGCAGGCCAGCCCTGTAGAGTAGGGTCTCTGGGAGCTCTACGCCAATCCAGTCCCTGGAATCCCCAGTCATTTGAGGACAGGTGGACACAGGGGATGATTACACATCCATTAGCACATGAGTACCTGTCCATTCCTCCACCCTGGAAGGACCTCAGAGCCAAGGGCACGGAGGGGCAGGAATCTCCCTGGCACTCTGGTTCAGGGGTCCTGGCTTCTCTGCCAATCTCCCTCTATCTTTCTTCTCACAGTCGCTGCCAGTGTCTATGCCAAGACCTGTTGGCCCTGCCCCCAACCCCCAGCCTATCGGTGAGTGAGGGCAGAGCCAAAAAGGGGAGCTGCCATCTATCCCTAGCCCAGGGGAAGGGGCTACTAAGGCAATAGGTTGGGCCTAATACCCTCTCTCGGCAGACCCAGCTAGCCTGGAGGAATTCAAGAAGAGGATCCTGGAGTCCCAGTGGCCCCCTGCAGGCAACGCAGTCCCATCCAGGTAAGGTACTGGGCAGGTCTTCGTCTCCATGCTTTGGTTCAGGACTAGGGGTGGAGGGAGGCTCATCTCATACTTGCTGCTTCCTTAATTGAGTGCCTGCCCTGTACCAGGCCCTGTGCTGGGCCCTGAGGACACAGTAGTGACCAAGATGCGCGCAGTTCCATTCGTGAAACGCCCTGAGTAGTGGGCAAGAGAGACAGCGACGGAGCCATAAGAAGAAGAGTGACCAAGAGCCTACAGTTACTAGGGGCTTGGTGTGAGCTTGGCAGAGTTCTGAGCACTCTACACTATTAACTCATTCAACCTGTCATTTGCTGAGCTACTATTCCACTTACCAGATGAAGAGTGAGGCACAGAGAGGGTATGCATCATGCTCCAGGTAACACAGCTAGAGAGGAGCAAGCTGGGACTTGAACCCAGGTGATCAGACTCCAGATAGGCAAGGGAGAGGCTCGGTGAGCAGGGGACCTTTGAACTGGAGGATGGGCAGAGCAGGCCTGGGGAGGGCAAGTGGGACAGTGCTCCAGGCAGCATGCACAGTCAGGGCAAAGGCCCAGTGGCCTGGACTAGGGTGGTGGGGGGTGGTGGCTGGCGTGGAGGAAGGGACGGAGGGAGAGCAACAACTGAGAGTGACCCTGGCCCCTCACTCTACCCCTCACTTTCTACTCCAACAAAAATGGGGGCCTCTGAAATCAAGGGCATGAAAATGCTTTGCCAACGGTAAAGTGCTGTCCCCCAGTGGCTGGAGCAAGAGGCTGGGGGCCTCAGTGGGGGAGCCTCAGGGGTGCCTGGCACGTGCTCAGGTCGTGGCTCCAGGCCTCTGCCCCCCTCACCACCTCCCAGGAACCGGTTATCCGTCCGATGGCACCCTGTTTCTCACCGGGAAGGTGACTCAGGCCGCCACCCCAAGCACACCCTGTGCACACTCCCCGTTCAGTAACACACTGCTGGCCTGGGACCCGGGGATGGGCGGGCCCATCTGCAGTTTAGGACCTGGAGTCCCGGAGGCACCCAAGATTTTAAGTCAGATCCCTCTGACTCCAGAGCCTGTGGCTTTCTCCAATGGCTTTGCCCCCAGGCTACCGTCCGCCTGGGTCTATTTTAACCTCGGGTGCTAAGTGCCGGCCGCGGGTCCAGACTTCCAGGGATCTGTTGTCAACAACTCAGGGCTCTCCACATGTGCCTCCACCTCCGCTACGCCTCCTCTTACACCCCCGCTCCGTGGGCGCTCACCCCTTGAGGAACTGGTCCCCTCACTCTTCCCGGGCAAAATCCCTCAGCCTCGGGCAGCCTGCGGACCGGGAAGCAAGAGGGTAGGGAGAAGCCCCTGCCCTGAGCACACTGTTTTCCTTTCTCCATCCTGGCCCGGAGCCAGCGTGGCAAGGAAGGAGGTACTATTATTATCCCCATTTCTCAGAGAGGGAACTGAGGCCCCAGGGAAGTGATCGGGCCAGGCCATGCGTCAGCAAGTCAGGGCCAGAGCCAGGCCTGTCCACGTCCCAGCTGAGAACGGGGAAGCTCTTGACATTGTTTACCCCAAATGACGTCCCCCTGGTGAGAAAACAATGTGCTCTTAACCCTGGGCCCCTCCTGCTTCTCTCCGCGGGGCTGCAGGAAGGGCCTCTGGCTCGCCGGGCTCCAGCCTTCACGAACCTTCCCTTGGGAAGGGGCCAGGGACAAGCAGGCCGGGGTCATCAGCTTGGGCTTAAGGGCCGCTCCACCAGCCCCTCAGTGGGTGACCCCAGGCGAATCTCTGGCCAGAGAATCATAGCAACCAAATTTCCATGCACCCAATCAGGCCAGGTCTGAGGTCCAGCATCAAGTCAGCCACCCCATGGTCTGGGAGTTGATTTCCTTCCCACTTGTATTCCTCTGCGCTCGCTCAGAGTAAGTCTCCACTGGTGCTCACTCGCCCTACGGCCTCCCACACACATTGCTCTCGAGGCAGACCCAGGGCCCAGCACGAGATCTTGCTTTTTTTTTTTTTTTAATATGTTTTTGTTTGTTTTAAAGGGAGGAGAGAGAGAGAGAGACATTGATTGGTTGCCTCCTGCATCTCCACTAATGGGGATCAAGCCCACAACCTGGGCATGTGCCCCGACCCCAGGAATCGAACCGGCAACCTTCTGATGTAAGGGACCATGCTCAACCAATGGAGCCATTCCTGTCAGGACAAGGTTTTGCTACTTAATTGCACTTTCCCCCCGTCTTTTTTGTTAATCCTCACCCGAGGATATTTTTTTCATTGATTTTTAGAAAGAGTGGAAGGAAGGGAAGGAGGGGGAGAGGAAGAGAGAAAGAGAGAGAGAGAGAGAGGTGAGACAAATCAATTGGTTGCCTCCCGCATGAGCCCCAACCAGGGCCGGGAATCCAGCCCACAACCCAGGTACATGCCCTTGACCAGCAATGCTCTAACCACCGAGACACCCTGGCCAGGGCACTAATTGCACATTTTTAGGTCATTTTCTATCAATGGCAAGTGCATGAGCTTTCCTTTACTTGTTAAGACTAGTGTCCATTGGAGATCAATTTAATTAATTTAAAAAACACAATTGAGATGAAGACAAATATTAAGGAAACATTGGTTAGGGGCTGTGTGGCTGGATGGCAGGATGTGGAAGGTTGAAGGTGGGAGTTCAGCCCTGTCTCGGAGCCAGGCACGCAGCGAGCGTTGCTCGTTTGTTGCCATCACAATTATGATCTGTTTGTTCATTCAGCCGTATTTCTTGAACTGTCGCTGGGTGCCAACGACACAGGCAGGAATAAGGCACAGGAACCCATGCCCTGGTGGGGCTCACAGTTTTGTGGGGAGACAGATAATCAACCAGACGAATGAGTCGGTATAAAGCTTTATAAGGCCCCTGGCAATGGGCGAGGCAGAAAAGGGAGGAGGGCCCCGGCCGGTTTGGCTCAGTGGGTAGAGCGTCGGCCTGCAGACTGAAGGGTCCCAGGTTTGATTCCCAGTCAGGGCACGTGTCCGGGTTGCAGGCTTGATCCCCAGCGTGGTGCGTGCAGGAGGCAGCCAAACAAGGGTTCTCTTTCATCATTGATCTTTCTCTCTCTCTCCCTTCCTCTCTGAAATCAATAAAAAATACATATTAAAAAAGAAAGAGCCCTGGCTGGTTTGGCTCAGTGGATGGAGCGTCAGCCTGTGGACTGAAGAGTCCCAGGTTCGATTCCGGTCGAGGGCATGTGCCTTGGTTGCTGGCACATCCCCAGTGCGGGGTGTGCAGGAGGCAGCTGATGGATGTTTCTCTCTCATCGATGTTTCTGGCTCTCTCTCCCTCTCCCTTCCTCTCTGTGAAAAATCAATGGAATATGTTTTAAAAAGAAAGAAGAAAGAAAGAAAGAAAGAAAGAAAGAAAGAAAGAAAGAAAGAAAGAAAGAGAAAGAAAGAAAGAAAGAAAGAAAGAAAGAAAGAAAGAAAGAAAGAAAGAAAGAAAGAAAGAAAGAAAGAAAGAGGTGGAGGGAGGATGAGAAAGTTAGAATTTTCACAGGGGCCAGGGCAGGCTTGCCTGGGGACGTGGCATTTGAACAGAGAACTAAAGGAGGTGAGGGAGGAGCCGGGATGGGGAGGACATAGCCAGGCAGAGAGCACAGTCCATGCAAAGGCCCTGAGACAGAACCAGGCCTGGTGAGTGAGTGAGTGAGGAGGCTGGGAAGGCTGGAGCCCAATGATCAGGGACTGAGGGCAGTGCGATCAAGGGGAAGAAAGGGGACGGGTCAGGCGCAGGGCTCTGGGGCTGTGCTAAGGCCCCGGGGAGCCTGGGCCGCAGTCAGCGGAGCATGTGATCTGACTCAGGTGTCCGCACCCTCTGGTCCCGGTTGGAAGCGAAGGTGGGAGCCAGGGGTCAGCAATGGGGGCTTAGGAGCCTCCGTCTGTGAAAAATGGCAAGGGCCGCCCCCCACCCCCTGCAGACTGGTGGGCAGGAGTGAGTGAAGCATGTGCCAGACAGAGGCTGGAGCCGGGCGGGTGGACAGGAGCCAGCCGAGGAACGTGAGCTAGGGCCCCGGGGAAGAGCCGGGGAAGGAAGGGAGGGGGCCAGCGGAAGCGGGACTTGGCTGTGCCCCCTCCTCCCCCACCAGGAAATAGCCTCTGCGCCAACCCCTGACCCCTCGCGGGAACCTCTGCCAGGCCAAGGAGGGGGAAGGGCATTCCCGACAGCAGCTGGATGGCCCCTGCGAAGGGTGGGGGCAGGGGGAGTGGAAGCGAGGCAATAATAGTTCTTGGAGTTTGGGGGAACTGTGGCAGGATTTGAGTCCTTGAAGAGGAGGTCTGGCGGAGAATAGGGGGTGGAACCTTGAATTCCAGACTAAGAGGATCTGGCTTTGTCCTGGGCGGCCTGGGGGGTGGGGAGGCATGGAGAGCATGTGAGTAGGGGCAGGCTCGTTAGAAACCCTCCTGGGAGTGAATGTGTGTGCTGGGTGGGTGTGCACAGGGGCTTTAGGGCAAACGCTTAGGATCCCCGAGGCCTCAGGGAGTGACGAGGAGGCAGACACCCTGCAGCAGAGGCCTCGAGCACAGCAGGTGGCCTCTCTGAACCTCAGACTTTTCTTCTGAGTAATAAGGAGGCAGACAGCTCAGTCCCAGCTTCCCAAAGAAGTTCAGCAGGAATCTCTTGGGAAGGATGAACCCCAAAGGAGCTAAAGAGTCCTTGGTAGCAGCAGGGGGCTAGGATAGGAGGCAGGCCCCTACAGTGTTTGTCCTTCTGCCTGACTGATGACTATTGTATTCCCATCTCCGTTCTGCCCTAGTGGCTGAGAAGGCTCCGGAAAGAGGACCGAGGGCGGGTCCCGACGTGCCGGTCTGCAGACCTGTGGCAGCGAGACACACCCACCGCGTGGGACACAGTCAGGCGACCTCCGTGCAAACACACCACCGTGGGCACCCTTGGCCTGCACCCTATGCACATCCCACCCTGAACCCCTCATACCCTCACAGGCCCACCCCACACAACACCATCCTGCAACCACAGAGGCTGCGATGACACCCACAGACGTGGTAGTGATGTCATACAGACACGGTGACCGACCTTACACAGACACTGCTGCCAAACCCTTACCCGCTATCACAGCCCTCTGCACGCAGGCCAAGGCACCCACAGCACCCCCTCACAGCCCTTCCCGTGCCGTGCCCCGCCACTCTTCTGATGCCCTTATCTCCCCCACGCTTCCTCACCCACAGCACTTGAGGCCTGGGGAAGTGAGAACAGGAAGGCATTCACCTCCATCCGTGAGAGTTCCCAGGCCTCCTCGCACGCCAGGCAGCATCTGGTCCGAGGGCAAACAGCCCACAGGCCCCCTCCCAGCCGGCAAGGGCGCTGCTCCGTCACTCGCTCTCCCCTCCCCGGCCCTGCCTGTGGTCCCTATGAAATGTTAGTGGCACCCAATAAATGTTAGCGATCCCTTCAAAGATACCAGAGTCGTGATTTATACTTTAAAAAGGTACCATCAAAAAAGAAAAAAAGAAAAATAAATAAATAAAAAGGTACCACCTGGCCTTGAGCAAGGAGACTGGAAGGAAGATAAAAGCTGGAACACCCCCACCCCAAGGACCCTGGGCCAGAGGGGCTTCAACCAGGAATAATCATGGGGGTGCACCAGCTCCCCCGCCCCCCCAAGGTCTGGGCATCTCTGTGTGGGAAGAGACAGAACAGTTGTCAATTTTGTTTCTTTTGTTTGTTTTTTTAAGAGAAGCTACTTTTTTAAAAAATATGTTTTTATTGATTTCAGAGAGAGAAGGAAGAGAGAGAGAGAGAAAGAGGTGTTGATGAGAGAGAATCATTGATCAGGCTGCCTCCTGCACAGCCCCCACCAGGGACTGAGCCAGCAACCCGGGCATGTACCCTGACCCAGAATGGAACTGTAACCTCCCAGAATGGAACTGGTTCATGGGTCGACACTCAACCACTGAGCCACACCAGCCGGCCTAATTTTGTGTCTCTAAATCAGCAGCTCTTTACCAAGCAGTTTCTTACAATGCAGATGATCCCTTTGTAGCTTTCCTTTTTCTACATTTGCAAAGATTCCCCCAAGTCTTGACGATAATGCTCTGCGGAGGTTACCACCGCCTGTCCTGAATGGCAGGAACTCCTCCTTGCCAAAATTATTCCAGGAACAAAATCACAAAAGTCTCAGGACATTTGTTTTGTTTTGTTTTGTTGTTTGTGGCGAGATGGGATGCCGGAGAGGACAGCAGCCGGCTTTGGGAGCACTTCCACTCCATGACCACCAACCTGGCGGGCCGCGGGGCAAAGCACGTTAGAGAAACAGGGACATCACATTCCATCCAGGAGACTGGGAATGGCTCACAGCCATCATACCTGCTGCTGGTGAAGACTTAAAGAAAAGGGCATTTTCCTACAGGACTGATAGGAAGGAAAATATCGCCATAGTCCTCCTGGAAATTAGTGTGGTGAGATATATAAATATATTATTATTGATTTCAGAGAGGAAAGGAAAGGGAGAGAGAAACATCAATGATGAGAGAGAAACACTGATTGGCTGCCTCCTGCACACCCCCTACTGGGGATCAAGCCCGCAACCCGGGCCTGTGCCCTTGGTCAGAAACCAGCCTGGGACCTTTGCAAAGGTCTATCTGCTCTATCCACTGACCAAAGCGGCCTGGGCAGGGTGGCGATATTTAATCAAAGTAAAGATGCACCAACCCTTTGACTCAGTTACCCTATTTCTGGGGTCTTTTCTCCGAAATGTAAAAACTCCAGGGGGGAAAACAAAAAAGCAAATGCCACTGACAGAAAAACAACCTAAAATTGTGATCTAGAATCTCAGTTTGTCCCCGCCCCTCCCCCCACCTTGATTCCCTCCCAGCCCATCCCCTGGGACCCAGGACAGGGAGGGGGGATGAGTCATGAGGAGCCAGGGCTGAACACACGCTTCGGGCAGGCAAGTCTGGAGGGACAAAGGAGCGATACTTCCTGGATGCGGAAATGCGGGTGAGAGAGACAGCTGCCGCAGGAAACACTCGGCTGCCCCCCAACCCGCCCTGCCAAGTCCGGGCAGGGGGGGGAGCCAGGCCAGGCCGCCCAGACAGACCCGTCTGGAGGCTCCAAGGACCTGAGTCTACTGCCTGAGCAGCCTGAGGTGGCGGCCTGCTGACTCTGGCCAGTCCCAGCAGCCGTAAGTGTGGGTTCTGGAGCCAGATACCCCTGATTCAAACTTTGGCTCAGTCCCTCTCAGCCTCCACTTTCTCATCTCAGAAATGAGTGCGATACAATCATTCTAAACCCTCTGGACTCCTGGGTACAGGTCTGTAACTCTTGGCTGGTCTCTCCCATTCAGAGCATCCCAGGATGTCTCCCCTCCAGCCAGTCCCCATACCCATCCCTGGCTCAGTCCTCCAACACCTGGACCTCAGCCTCTGCCTCCGATATGGCCCCGGGGCTGGTCCAGAGAGATCTTTCCATCATGGGATCTGACCACATCCCTCTCCTGACACCCTCCATGGCTCCCCATTACTGGAGCACCAAGTCCAGTTCCCCAGCTCTCTTGTGCCCCCGCCCCCCTTGTGCAATGCGCCCTGGCCTCCAGCTGCCCTGCACATTTCATTCTCTGACCAGACTCACTGACGCTTCATTGTAAGGTGTGCTGTGCCCTCAGACTGGAATGCCTTTTCTTGCCGGACAAGTTCTTTTCCCTCCAAGGCCCAGCCCCGAGGTTCCACCTCCAGGCAGCTCTCCTGGATGCCCAGGTGCAGCCCTCACTTCCCCTGGGGCCGCCCCAGCCCACCCCTCACTCTTTCTGGCTCCGATCCTGTAGCGCTGACTCACCCAGGCTTGGTGGCTCTCTGGGGAGGGGCGGGGACGGAGTGCCAGTCGGGAGCAATTGGCAGACCCCCTCCCTGACCCTGTGGTCCAGCCGCCGGGTGAGGTTCTGACTCTTTGGGGATTTCCTGTGACCTCTATAAATAACCCCCATGGCTGCTTCCCACAAACCACCTCACCCTTCTTGGAAAAAAGGGACTGTAGCCAAGGACCTTGGTCCAGCCCTGTGCCAGGGCCTAGGGGGAGGCAGGCGGGGGCTCCAGGCATCCTGCCCCGAGCGCCTCCCGCCCCATCTGGACCATGCTCACCCTTCCTGGGAGCCCTCCAGACCCTCCCCATGCATGACATGAGTACCCCCACTGGACCTACATTATTGCTTTTCTTCTCTGGGCATCAATTGCTTTTCTGAAAAATGGGCGTACCAGTAATATCCGTGGACTCAGCTCTCAGTAACCCTTTCCCTCCAGGAGCGCCCCGTTCAGAGCGATCCCAGCTGCTGAATAAGCAACGGAATCCATCAACAGTGACATATTGCTATGAAGTCCGCGAGGACACGGGGCTGGGTGGTGGGCGCCTCCTAAAGACCCGCTCCTACCCTTTGTGGGCCCTGGACAGCTCCCAGCCGCTGCTCGCCTGCCCCCTGGAAGCTGAGCGATTGTATCTTCAGCTACCGAAGGTGGGCTTTTTCTGATTCTGGAAACGATCCTGACCCTATTTGAAACTCAGTTCCCGCCTCTGGCAGGGAGAGGTGACTATTTGTAAACCGCCAGAGGGGTGTAGAAGCCTGCATCCCGAGAACCCTAGAGGACGGCCAGGCACCTCCTTGTTAGAGCAAGGCGCCCTCTGCTGGTTTGTCAGCACCATAGCAGGCCCTCCTAAAGTCCCAGAATAAAAGGCCTCCCTCTGAGGCCTTCCTGGAACTCACCCCACCGGTCCCTAACCAGGTCACATCCCAGGTCACACAGCAGCCATCAGACCTCACTGGAAGGAGCTAGATCTCTAACAAGGGGAGAGGTGACGCTTGCTTGCTTCTGTCCACGTTCCCAGCACCCTGCACTCAGCCTGTTGCACCGAAGGCCCACAGTAAACTCAGAGTCGCACAGACCTATGTGCAAATCCCAAAGCTGGGACCTCCACCACACCCACTATTCCGAGTCGGTTTCCTCATCGTTAGAACGGCCCACTGCATTGTGCTGTTATGAAGATCCGGTAAAATGATGTGTACAACTCTAGACCATAGAGGGTGCTTGGTAAATATTCACTAAATGAGCAAAGGAATCAATCAATCAATCAATCGACAGAGACGAATAATCTTGGAAAGGAAGTAGGGCCCCCAGGATTTTGCAATTCACTTTTAAGAGACAAAGTTCCAAGATTAATATTAAAAAAGGATGACAGCTTGCAGAGCAATAAACACGCAGTGTTTGTAGAATATACAAGATAAAACATGTTTTACAGGTGCATTCACAAGTATACAAACACTCAAAGAAAGTTCTAGAAGGACACAGTTATGCTGTGACACCAGCGGCGGTGGGGGAGAGATTTCCACGTTTCCGGATCACCTGAGATTTTTTCCTTTGGTTTTTTACAAAATACATTAAAACTATGAAAAAAGACCCCTGAGACTCTCCTAACTCCCTCCTAACCCTCACTGCTAGTCCCACAGGATCAGGTGCCCAAAGGACCTCTGCTCAGCCCCACTCCAGGGCCTGAACCCAGCAGGTCCCCGTGGGGGAATCTGGCCAGCAGAGCGTGGTCACCATCAGCAATAGGGAGCTCACTCATGTTCTGCCGTCAAGTTCTTCCCCAAGGAAGTGAAAACCTCGCTTGGCCTAGGCCAGTGATGGCGAACCTATGACACGCGTGTCAGCACTGACACGCATAGCCATTTCTGATGACATGCAGCCGCATGCCGAGGATGAAACATTTGCTGCTCCTGAGGATGAAACATTTGCGACTAGAGTCTTGGAGTTAGTTTTTTCCTCAAAGTGACACACTACCCGAGTTACGCTCAGTTTTTTGGCGAAGTTTGACACACCAGGCTCAGAAGGTTGCCCGTCACTGGCCTAAGCCATTCCCAGATGTCTCCAGGCTCCTGGGTGTCCATCCAGCCTGGCTCCAGCTGCAGCGGTCCCCTCATTTGCCCACGCAGAAGTCCCGGAAGATGATGTCCAGGATCTCCTCGGTGCCCCCTCCACCGTGGAGGCGGGCCAGGTGTCCCCGGGCCACGCGCAGTGCCTCGGCGGCCAGGGCCACATCTGTAGCTCGCCTGTAGTGACCCAGGGCATCCAGGCAAGCCTGCAGGTGATGTTGGTGCCTTGCCCGCGTCAGAAGTGGTGGGCCAGTGGATGGGTCCCCGCACCTGCAAGGGACAAAGAACATGGTCTCTCTTAGCTTTATAACCACCGCTCCGAGGGGGATGAGCACACTCATTCTGCAGAGACAGAAACGGAGCCTGCAGGCAGGCATGTGCCCAGAGCCGAGGCTCAGCATCCCCTTGAACGTGGGTAGAGGCTGTGGGGTGGGCAAGGCGAGGCTCACACTGCAGCCAGCTCCTTCCTCAGTGCCTCCAGGAGGCCGTCCAGCCCCGCCCCAGTCAGGCAGGACAGCAGCAGGTGGGGGGGCAGCTCAGGGCTGAGGTCTGGACCCCCAGGGGGCAGCAGGTCTGACTTGTTCAGCACCAGCAAGAGGCGCTGGCTGTTCCCATTGGGGCTCCGAGCTATCGCGGGGGTGACCACCGTGTCCAGGAAGTTGCAGCTGGATGGAGAGGCCAGGTCAGAGGCGTCCAGCACGGCCAGGATGAGGTCAGCCTGCTCCAGCCTGGAGGAGCAGGGAGAACCAGCTGAGAAGTGAGCCCAGAGCACAGCAATTTCGGGAATTGGGCTGAGCGTGGGGGCGGGGCAGAGCATTGGGGGTAGGGATGGAGCTGAGTGTCAGGGGTGGAGCAGAACATGTGGGCAGAGGCCAAAATCTAAGGGCTGCTCTCCCCAGATCACAGAGTCCCCAGTTAAATTTATGATTCAAGAAGAAAGAATAATAAATACAACAGGGAAAGGAAGGCCACATTTCCCTGTCCACCACCCTGTCTGCCCGCCCACCCACCTCTCTCGGGCGCGCCGCACACCCTCCTGCTCCACCGGCCCCTGACCCTCCCGCAACCCTGCCGTGTCGCTCAGGAGCGCTGGGAACCCGGCCAGGTCTACGGGGGTCTCCAGCACGTCACGGGTGGTCCCCGGCTCTGGGGACACGATGGACACTGGCTTCCGGCCTGGGGAGGGGAAGGGGAGTCAGAGAAAGGGGCGGAAGTCAGTGAAGACAACGGAGCCCCTCTCCCAAGCTCCAGTCCCTGGCAGGCGAGAGCTTTGATCCTCCCTGGCCCTTCCCCACACCTGAACAGCTCAGGCCCCGCCCCGGCCCACCTCCCACGCACTGAGTAGGTTTACTAGGCTGCTCTTGCCCGCGTTGGGGGGTCCCGTGACCACTACGTGCGCCCCTGAGCGCAGCCTCTGCCCGCGCCTCGCATCTCGAAGATGTGTGTCCAGTGCCACCTCCAGCTCTCGCACTTGGCTGTCGGCTGTGGATGAAAGAAAGCCGAGAGGAGGGATGCGGGGGCTTCTAGGGACTGAAATGCCCGGTGTCCCCACCCGTGACCCCCAGGCAAACACACCTTGCTCCAGGATGCCCTCCTCCAGGTTGTCATCCTCCCCAAAGTCGATATAGGCCTCCACATGGGCCAGAGCCTGGGGGAGGGGCGGTATGCGGTGTTATCACCCAGGAACCTATCCCCCAGCCCCCCCCAATTTGCCCAGGTCCAGCCTGACTTAGGGGATCAGATTGGAGGTTCATAGACCAGAAGCTCTCATACAGGGGGTGGGCAGACGGGGATCTCTGAGGCAGAGAACGGGCAGACGGGGACTTGCCTTAGTGAGCGTCTCTGCCCAGCCACTGCAGAGCTGCCCCAGCTCCCCGTCCAGCTGCCTCAGGGCCTGCCGCCGCTGCGCCTCCGTTTCCGCATGGATCAGATCCGCCAGCCCCTCCACCTCAGTCAAGCTCAGCTTCCCGTGGGCAAAGGCCCGCCTGGTGAACTCACCCGCCTCCGCAGGCCGCAGCCCTGGCACCCTGCCTGCGGGACGGTCGCGGGTGCTGAGACCCTGGCCCCCACCCAGGCCCACTGGCAGGGCCAGACCTCGAACCCAAGGCTGAAGACTCACCCAGGGCCTGCAGGACGCCACTCACCACTGCCGGGCCTCCATGCACGTGGAACTCCGCACAGTCCTCACCCGTGAAACTGTGGGGACCTGGTGTGGGGAGGAGGGAAGGGCATATAGCCTGGGCAACCGCCTGGGGTGGTTTACGGGGTCATGGGAGCTACGGGAGGCTCGGGGTCCGAAGACCCTCACCTGGGAACCAGAGCACTAAGGCGCGGTCCAGCGGCTCCCCGGAGCGGGGGTCGGTGAGCAGGCGCAGGCTGGCGCTGCGGGCGCGGGGCAACTCCCGGGGTGCAGTCAAGCTCCGGAGGGCGTGCCCGCTGGCAGGACCGCTGGTCCGGATCACCGCGATGCCACAGCGGCCTTGGCCAGAGCTCAGCGCGAAAATGGTGGCCCCGGACCCAGGAGCCCGGGCGCCGCTGCCCTGGCGCGCGCACGGTCTGGGACAGGAGAGGAGAGTCAGTGCACCGCGGAGGCTCTGCCGCACAGCAGGCAGTTGGATCGAGGGTTCCACGGTGGAGAAATGCCCCAAGTGGAAGCAGGCTCTGCGGCTGGGGGGGTGGAGCCCGGAGGGCCTGAGGCCAGAGGGTGACCGGATGGAGGACCCTGAGGCCAGGTGACTGCGGCAGGGGGCGGAGGAGATGGGGGCTTGGAAGAACTCGAAAGGTTGGCTCTGCCGCAGGGAACTGAGCCCCCAAGCCCCACGGAGAGGACTTGCAGCCCAAGCAACGCCCCACGCAGACACACCCCTTCCCCCGGTCATCCCACCTGCGAGGCCCACGTGCCGCCCGGGCTACCAGGGTCCAGAGCCCCCGCCACATGGATTCCCAGCAGCGACCAGCCCGCCTGCCCAGCCTAGAGGTTGCGAGTCCAGACAGGAGGCCCCGCCCAGTCCGCGGCGAGACGGTCAAGTGCTCAAGGATTCGCAGCTACCATTGGGCCCCTTAACAGACATACCGTCCAACCACTGAAGATCTGCGTTTCTATTGGCTGGTGCCTGGGAAAGAGGCGGGGCCTGCACGTGGGGTTGCAGCGAAATCGTTTCCCCTGGCAACACTAGACAGAATTTTTCAGATCCTAGAGCTGCCGGCATCCGAAATACCGGAAATGAGGGGTGGGAGGAACGCGGGCAGGAATTACACAGGTGAGAGTTCGAATCCCGTTTCTCTATCAAGCTACTCCGTAGCATTAGGTGAAGCAAGAGCATTTCAGAGGCCCAGGGGGATAGTTCCGGCGCTGGGCAAATCTTCCGGGAAGATGCCCACTTGTTTTCCCGGGGCTCTCCAGGTTGGCATCCCTTCCCAGTTCTCTCTCCTGCTGCTCCCTCGGCCTCCAATATCCTTCCTCATTTGACAAATTCATCCTCGGGGCCTAGCTCCAAGGTCGCCTCCTGGAACCCCCAGCACAGCCCCCCCGGCCCCCCCCTCCCGGCCCAGGCCTGCTCCTGCAGAGCTGAAAGTCTTCTGCCTCTGGACCCCCGTCCCCTCCTCCCCCATCGAAAGCCAGAAACGTGAGTCTCGCGATTACTTTCAGGTTAACCTAGAACGTGGGATCGTAGCAGAATAAAGAGCTGATGGTGGAGTTCCTGGCACTGGATGGGCGGGGTCTCGGGGACGCTTTCTCATGGCCAATTCTTCGGTTCTTGGATGGAGCGGGCGGGCAGAGCACCTGCATTTGGGAAAGAATCGGTCGGAAAGGCTAGAGTTCTCTTTTCTCCCACGCCCCGCCCTGCTCAACTTTTAACTTTGTAGAAAAGGGACTAACAATGCATTCGCTGTCTCTGAGTTGCTCCATCTGTCACAAGTATACATCAAGCGTCTACTGTGTGCATTCTGAGACCCGGAACAGACACCTGCCCTCGCTGGGCTCTCTCTAAGGGAGGAGGCAGCTCAGGATGGGCAGGAGTCTGGGTGCCAGACAAAATACAGGACGCCCAGTTAAATGTGAATTTCAGATAAACAATGAATAATGTTGTGTCCCATGTAATATTTGGGACGTACTAAAGATTTATTCGTTTATCTGAAATCCACATTTGTAAAAAGGAATATAAACCGCTCTGGCCTGGTAACTCAGTTGGTTAGAGCCTTGCCCCCATAGTCCAAGGTTGCGGGTTTTATCCCTGGTCAGCGCATATACAAGAAGCCACCAATGAATGCATAAATGAGTGGAACAGCAAATGGATGTTCCTTCCTCTCTCGCTCATCAATTTTATTTTAAAAAAGTAATATAAACGGACTCGCTTTTAAATGGAGCAGAAAAAAAGAAAGAAAACAAACAAAAATAAAAATTTTTTTAACTAAAACAAACAAAAAGACAAAAGCCCAGCTGGTGTTGCTCAGTGGCTGAGTGTTAACCTATGAACCAGGAGGTCGCGGTTTGATTCCGGTCAGGGCACATCCAGGGGGTGCAGGTTGGATTCCCATAGGGGGCATGCAGGAGACAGGAGACAGCTGATGGATGATTCTCTCTTATCATTGATGTTTCTCTCTCTCCCTTTCCCTTCCTCTCTGAAGTCAATAAAAAAAATTTTTTTTTTTTTAAAAAAGAAAAAAATAAATAAAATGGAGCAGAAGCTGCCATCCCAAAGGAACTGCTTCGCATGTCTTATGCCTCAAACCTTTGGAATGTTAAAACAGGGCAAAACAATCTTTGGACTGGGTCTAAGCAAACTTATTTTCTGAAGAACTGTTTGCAAAGATAAGAAGGGTATTATGACTGCGGGACTGAAATTTTAAAACATTGTTTAGAGTTAACGTCACTGTGATCTGCACCAATAGAAACGCCTTCCTGCTGTCGATGTAATTGTTCGCTTCCTCTTTCTTAATACCCATTGCCTTTGTTTCCTAATTGCAACACTGTTTGGACTTCTGCCCTCATCAGCCCATCCCAAATAGCTCTTCTTATTGATCTCAAATAAATGCTTTTTGCTTCTCACTTTGAAAGGCCTTTTATTTTTTAGAATAACATATCTAACTAACTGGGAGGACTGTGTTTTCATTTGCTAAACTGGCAACTCGATCCAGTCCTTCCTGAGACGGTTACATCCTGGTGGATGCACGGGTGGACTGAAGAAAGAGGGGGTGAAGGGCGTCCTGGGCAGTGTTCTAGGGCAGGGCTAAGGGCTGAGACAGGACCTGCTATGATTATTCACATTCCTGCTGTGGTAGTTAAAGTTATTGTTACCCGGAATCTCCCCAGACCAGGCCTCCCCCGCTTAATGTATTGTTCTATTCGAATCACTCCCATCTCAGATTCCAAACGCGCCTCTTCACATGGGGAAACTCAGGAGGAGAATCCGGAGCGGGCGGAGACGAGACCCAGAATCCGGAGCGGGCGGGGACCAGAAGGGGAATGCACCTTCGGTGCGGTGCGGGCGGGAACGAGCACCAGAACGTGAGGTGGGCGGGCGAGAACGAAACCCAGAAAACAACTAGGGCGGAATTGAGAATCCGAGAGCGACGTGCGCGGGACCGAGCAGGAGAGGCAAGGTTCGGCGCGGGCGGGGACGAGAAGCAGCGTTCGGGCACGCGGAGACGCAGCCGGCGCGGGCGGGCGGGCGCGGCCTTTGTCTCCTCCTCTGGGGCGCTCTGGAGCTGCACCGGCCCCATGTGCCCGCGGACCCTCGGCGTCCCGGCAGTCTGCAGCCGCTGACTTGCCCTGCCCTGCGCTGCCCTCGCTATGGCCGAAGCTACCTCTGGCACTGGGGGTACGTCCCTGGAGGGCGAGCGCGGCAAGAGGCCCCCGCCAGAGGGCGAGCCTGCAGCTCCGGCGTCCGGAGTTCTGGGTAGGTGTGCGGCGGCTGCATCCGTCAGGGTTGCAGGTGCCTGGTCTGCGCGCGGCGGCCGGACGGGGAGGGGAATTGGGGTCAGCTGTCTCCCGTCTGGAGTTCAGTCGAGGGGCCGGCTCCTCCTGGTACTGCGGCTGCGGCAGGGCGGGCGCGACCAGAACCGTGCAGCGGGCGGGGGTCCCAGCGCAGAGACCCGGACACGCCCCTCCTAGAGCCCAGACTGGAGGCTGAGGCCCGTCACCCCTTGGGCTACCGATTGGGGCCAGGCAGGGCGGTGCTTGAGAGTTCCTCTCCGCAAAGGGTATAGAATCATACAGTTCTGGGTTCGAACCCCAGCTCCGCTGTGTGACCTTGGGCGCGTGATTTAAATGCTTTGGACCTCGGTTTCCCTACCTGTGAAATGGGGGTAAGAATCACACCCAGCTGTGAAGACTCGTTGACATAATAGGGTGAGGCGCTCAGGGCTGCGAGTAAGCTGCCCGATCCATTGTGGTGTTGGAGGCGGATCTGGGCCTCAAGAATGAGTAAGATTTGTAAGAGAGGGTCTGGGGGAAGGGCATTCCTGGAGGAGGGTTCCGCTGGTGCAAGGACTTGAAGGAAACAAGCCAAGTCCAGAGCTTGCTGGGCCTTGAAAGCCAGGCTGAGTGCCCAGGAGCCCTGGTGAGTGTGTGAGCAGGGGCAAGGGCTGGAGGCCAGGCTCCTGGTCCAGAAGTGGCCTGACCGCGGCCTGGACGGCCTGCCTCCCCCAGATAAGCTTTTTGGGAAGCGGCTCTTGCAAGCGGGTCGGTACCTGGTGTCCCACAAGGCGTGGATGAAGACTGTGCCCACGGAGAACTGCGACGTGCTGATGACCTTCCCAGGTACCCGTGCCCACCCGCACGGTGCTCAGACGGGGCTCCCTGAGTCTGGCTCCCCTGAGTGGGAGTCTGTAAGCGACCTCAGACCCATCCTGGCAAGACTCCTCAGTCCTTGCAACCCTTGGCAGATACGACGGATGACCATACGCTGCTGTGGCTGCTGAACCACATCCGCGTGGGCATCCCTGAGCTCATCGTGCAAGTCCGCCACCACCGTCACACGCGTGCCTATGCCTTCTTCGTCACCGCCACGTATGAGAGGCGAGTCCCTGTCCCCGGCCTCTCGCCGGCCCTGACACCCCGCTCCCTGCCCTTCCAAGCACCAACTACAAGGCCCCGCCGTTCTGTGTTTGACTCGGGCGGCTGCCAGGGGCGCCATCCCTCCCTCCAGGATAGCCAGCCAGGGTCTCCCCGTGACCCGCTCCCCTGACTTCCTGCAGCCTACTCCGAGGGGCCGACGAGCTGGGTCTGCGGAAAGCAGTGAAGGCAGAGTTTGGCGGGGGCACCCGCGGCTTCTCCTGCGAGGAGGACTTCATCTACGAGAATGTGGAGAGTGAGCTACGCTTCTTCACCTCCCAGGTGCGCCAGCTCGGCCCCCAGCGCACCTCCTGCACATCCCTAGCCTGCAGGCGTGACTCGCTGTTACTCGCTGTACTCACGCCCTGTCCCCTGCAGGAGCGACAGAGCATCATCCGTTTCTGGCTTCAGAACCTGCGAGCCAAGCAGGGTGAGGCTCTGCACAACGTGCGTTTCCTGGAGGACCAGCCAATCAGTGAGTGAGGCGGGGCCCACTCCCACGTGTGGGGAGTTGGGTGGGTCTCTTAGAAGACAGCCTATCACCGCAGGAGGGCGGGGCCTAGGTACAACAATTGGGCTAGCAGAGAGTTGGGTGGGGCCTGGCCAGAGGAGCTGAAGGATCCCGGCCTCAGCCAAGGGTGGGGCTTATCCTCCAGGTGGCAGTTCCACGGGAACCTTTTCTGGGTCTGGAATAAGGGAGCGGCAGGACCATGGACAGCACACTCTTGGACACTGTGCTGTGTGGCCCTGGGCCTCAGTTTCCACTCCAGGAAACCAGCCACTGCAAGTCCACCTTCTGATGCCAACTTGGCACCATTCCTCAGCCATACAAAGTAATGAACCGAGGTGGCTTTATTAAAAAACATGGTTCCCCGCTGGGACCCCCACCTTTCTAGGTTTCCTGCACCCTTTCCCACCTGTGCCTGCACCTCCCAAATTCTGGAGGAAAACCAGATATTCCGTCCCCCCAGAACTCCTCCCCTGGGAAGAGCCTCTGCAGGTTTAAGAGCAGGCAAAAAGCCGTGAAAACTTGGGTTTCGGCCAAAGGGGTGTGGCCAGGCACAGGCAGAGGGCCAAGGGTCACCATTCTTGTCTCCCAACAGTCCCTGAGCTGGCGGCCCGTGGGATCATCCAGCAAGTGTTCCCGGTCCATGAGCAGCGCATCCTGAACCGCCTCATGAAGTCATGGGTGCAGGCTGTGTGTGAAAACCAGCCCCTAGGTGTGGCCTGGGCCAGGGGGTGTGCAGGAGTCCCAGGAGGAGGGCAGGGCTGACCGGGAACCCCTTCCCACCCGCCCACCCCTGCAGATGAGATCTGCGACTATTTTGGTGTGAAGATTGCCATGTACTTTGCCTGGCTGGGCTTCTACACGTCGGCGATGGTATATCCAGCCGTGTTCGGCTCCGTCCTGTACACGTTCACAGAAGCCGATCAGGTGCTGGGCGTGGGCTAGGCGTGGTGGGCTGGGGCACTGAGACACCCTCCTTCCTGAGCCAGCCTGGATAACAGCTGGATCCTCTTTGCCACCCCCAGACAAGCCAGGATGTATCCTGCGTGGTCTTTGCCCTGTTCAACGTGGTCTGGTCAACACTGTTCTTGGAGGAGTGGAAACGGAGGGGGGCAGAGCTGGCCTACAAGTGGGGGACTCTGGACTCACCAGGGGAAGCCGTGGAGGAGCCACGACCCCAGTTCAGGGTCAGTCAGAAGTTGCTGAGTCCCAGGTCTCCAAGAATGGGAGTTGGAGGCAGGAAGCACTGTAGGAGCAAAGACAGGAACCGTGAAATCCAGCTACAGCCTCAAAAAGGGTGTGCCGACGGGGGTTGGGGGGACACCTGCATACTCAGAGGAGAAAGGTGGGAAATTGGGTTCCAGAGACTGGGAAGGAGGCATCAGGTAGGGGTGCCGGGAAAGCAAGGGCATGTTGGAGGGAAATTGACTTCAGAGGACGGGTAAGGGTGGGGGGTCAGGGGCAGCCCCCCTGCCTCCAAGCTGGGCGTGGCCCCTGCCCTCCACCAGGGTGTGCGGCGCATCAGCCCGGTGACACGGGCCGAGGAGTTCTACTACCCACCGTGGAAGCGGCTGTTCTTCCAGCTGTTTGTGAGTGTCCCCTTGTGCCTCACCTGCCTGGCCTGCGTGTTCCTGCTCATGCTTGGCTGTTTCCAGTTGCAGGTGATCTCGGGTCCCCAGCCCTAGCCCCAGCCTGGATCTGGTGACCACCTGCCCAGGTCCAGCCTGAGCCTAGCCCAGCTGCCAGGGTGATCCATGAACCCCCTCCCCCTGCAGGAGCTGGTGCTGAGTGTGAAGGGGCTGCCCCGCCTTGCCCGGTTCCTGCCCAAGGTCATGCTGGCCCTGCTGGTCAGCATAAGTGCGGAGGGCTACAAGAAACTTGCCATATGGCTCAATGACATGGGTATGCTCTTTGAGGGGAGGTCCCTGCTGCCCAGCCCCTGGGAGGAAGGTCCCCCATCCCCACAGGCACCCCAGGCCGCCCCTTTACTCGCCCCTTTGACCCCCAGAGAATTACCGGCTGGAGAGCGCCTATGAGAAGCACCTCATTATCAAGGTTGTTCTGGTGAGTGGCAGCCAACAGGCGGGGCACGGCAGGACTCCTGGGGACACGGGACAGCAGGGTGACCACTGCCTGCTTCCCACAGTTCCAGTTCATCAATTCCTACCTGAGCCTCTTCTACATTGGCTTCTACCTCAAGGACATGGAGCGCCTGAAAGAGGTGAGACCCTGGCTGAAGGCAGTGCCCTGCCCCCATGGAGGCCAACGGGGGGGCCGTGCCTGGCCCAAGGGGTCCATGGGCTCTCCAGCCCCTCCCCCATCCTCCATCCTTTTCTCCTCTCTGTCCATCCGTCCATCTGTTTGTCCTCTCTGCCGGTCACCCCCCATCTGTCTGTTTGCTTGTCCGTCGGTCCCTCCACAGCTCCTGCTCGTCCTGTCCCTGTCCCAGAGCCTCGAGCGGCAGCTCCGGGCAGTGCTGGCCCCGCTCGTGGCCCTGCAGTTCCACCTGCTCCTCCTCTCCCTCCGGGGCCTCCTGCACCTGGCCCAGGCCAAAGTATGGGCAGGTGGCGAGCCCGAGGGCCTCGCTGGGGCAGGCAGTGTGGCTGTGCTGGGGGCCTCACGACAAGCTGAGGGTGCATGCTACGAGGGGATGGGGCCCCCCTGGCGTGGTGCAGATGGCAGCCCCACAAGGCCTGGGCAGTGGCTGAGCTCCCAGGTGGTGCTGTACGCAGGGCAGCCCTGAGCCCTCAGCAAGGCGGGCCAGGAGCACTGTGGCTGGTCGGGCTGTGATTGGTGGCAGGTGAACAGTGATAGAGGCTGCAGAGGCTGGGGACTCTGTGTCCAGGGTCTTCCAAAAGGGTGGAGTTAGGAACTGGGTTCAGGGGGTGGGAGGGGTGTCTGGAAATGTGCTCTGGGAGGGTGGGGGCCCCATCCCAGTGGCCTATCCTGGTGCCCAGGGCCCTGCCTGCTCCCCACGCATGCTCTCTTCGCCCCTTTCCTGCCTCCAGATGCTGGCCACTTTGCTGATCACCCGCCAGTTTCTTCAGAATGTGCGCGAGGTCCTGCAGCCACACCTGTACCGGCGGCTGGGCCGAGGCGAGCTCAGCCTGCAGGCCGCTTGGGAGCTGGCCCAGGCCCTGCTTGGCCTGCTCAGCCTTCGGCGCCCTGCACCCTACCACCTTGAACCCCAGGCCGAAGAAGGCGGCGGCGGCAGTGGTGGCAGAGGGCGCCGCAGGTGTCTCAGTGGGGGCTGCGGGGCACCAGAGGAGGAGGAAGAGGCCATAGTGGAACGGCGGCCCACGGGGGAAGGTGGGGAGGGAGGGAATGGGTTGAGAGGGGGCAAGGAGGAGGAGGAAGAGGAGGAGGAGGAGGAGGAGGAAGATGAGGACGAGGAAGAAGGTGAGGAGGGCGACCTGGACTGCGGGCTCCGTCTAAAGAAGGTCAGCTTTGCTGAGCGGGGGGTCAGGCGTCACCGGCCAGGCCCAAGTCCAGAGGCCCTCCTGGAGGAGGGGAGCCCCACAATGGTAGAGAAGGGGCTGGAGCCGGGCGTGTTCACCTTAGCCGAGGAGGAGGATGAGGTGGAGGGGGCACCTGGCAGCCCTGAGCGGGAGCCCCCAGCTGTCCTGCTCCGCCGGGCTGGGGGTGAGGGCCGTGACCAGGGGCCAGATGGGGGCCCAGAGCTGGAGACCGGCTCAGGCAACTTGGCCCAGAAGCAGCGGCGGCAGAATCGGTCCTCTTGGATCGACCCGCCCGAGGAGGAACACTCACCCCAGCTCACCCAGGCTGAGCTCGAGAGCTGTATGAAGAAGTACGAGGTAAGGCAGGTGTCTGAGGGTGGCGGCAGGGCCCTCAGAGGGGCGGGCACACAGTCTGATGGTGGAGGTTCGGGGAAATAACGGGGCCCTTGATGTAAGCAGGAGCCTGCCAGTGGGGAGGCTCTGGGTCCCTATGGGATAATCTAAGGGAGGCGGTCTTGACAGAGAAAGGTAGTCGAAGGGAGGAAGTGTCCTGGTCTGAGTAGGCGCCCGCCCGCAGGACACGTTCCAGGACTACCAGGAGATGTTCGTGCAGTTTGGCTACGTCGTGCTCTTCTCGTCTGCCTTCCCCCTGGCTGCGCTGTGCGCCCTGGTCAACAACCTCATTGAGATCCGCAGCGATGCCCTCAAGCTGTGCACGGGGCTGCAGCGGCCCTTTGGGCAGCGGGTCGAGAGCATCGGCCAGTGGCAGGTGTGGGAGGGCCAAGGGCTCCAAGCTGAGGTGCACAGGGAGACGGGGTGCACCGGGAAGGAGCACAAGGCCCAGAGAGGAGGGCTGACCCCGCCTGAGCCCCACCGTGTCCCCCCGCAGAAGGTGATGGAGGCCATGGGTGTCCTGGCGATCATAGTCAACTGCTATCTCATCGGCCAGTGTGGGCAGCTGCAGCGCCTCTTCCCCTGGCTCAGCCCCGAGGCGGCCATCGTGTCCGTGGTGGTGCTTGAGGTAGGGCTGGGGGCCAGGTGAGGAAGCCGGGCGGCCGGACAAGGAAGCTGGGCGGATGGCAGGCACCCCTGAGCCTGCCGCCTCCAACCTCCTCCTTTGTTGCCTCAGCACTTCGCTCTGCTTCTCAAGTACCTCATCCACGTGGCCATCCCTGACATCCCAGGGTGGGTGGCCGAGGAGATGGCCAAGCTCGAATACCAGCGCCGGGAGGCCTTCAAGGTACTCGGGATGGGGCTGGGCTGTACACCTCCTCCGCTCATTGGGCCATCTCCTTGCCTGGCTGGTGGCCATGGCCTTAGCAGGAAGGCAAGTGTGCAGAGCCCGGGGTAAGAATTAGCACTCCAAATGGACCCGATCCCTTCTGGCAGCCCGGAGGCACCCAGCACAGGGCTGGCCCTCTGAGCATGCAGTCACCGCCAGCTCGTTCAGGATCAGGGACCCGCCGATGCTTCCTGGAAGCCCAGCCTCTGCCGCATTCCTCAGAAATGAGCTCGTGGGTGTCAGCCCTCGGAGCTCTCCAGGACCAATCCACAGAGCCCTCCGTGGTGATAGAAGTGTCCTGTGTCGATGCTGCCCATGTGGCCCCCCAGAACAGGTGGCCAACACACACCTGAATTGACACTGCAGAAGCCTCCTGTGGCAAGTGGACTGGCCAGTGTGGACTCTGGTCTGTGCCTGTCACAGCTCTGTCTCGGCTGGTTTTCCAGAAAGCAGAAGACCGCTGAGGCCCAGTATGTGTTGATACTCTCCCAATTAATACGACGGTGTCTGGCACATGGGTGGAGACAGTTGGTGGCCAGGAAATGTTCTTTATCTCCCCTCAATTTTCAGGAAGCACTGGTGTGGGTCAAGAGGTGCAATGAGCACCCAATCAGTGTTTAGACCTTTCCCCACTTCTGCAGAGAGCTCACACGCCCGCCCTTCCCAGTCCCTCTAATGCCCCCTCTGCCCACAGAGACACGAGCGCCAGGCCCAGCACCGTTACCAGCAGCAGCAGCGGAAGCGGAGGGAGGAGGAGGAGCGCCAGCGCCACACAGAGCACCACACCCGGCGGGAGCGGGACACCAGCAGCCGGGAGGAGAGCCGGGCTGAGGGCTCCGGGCTGGACCCCGCTGCCCCTGAGAAGGCCTCAGCCAAGGCCAAGGGCAGCGGGGTGGGTGGCCACGGTTCCGAGCGGCCCAAGCGCCCAGGGTCCTTGCTGGCACCCAACAATGTCATGAAGCTGAAGCAGATCATCCCGCTGCAGGGCAAGTTTTTGTCCTCAGGGGCCACATCCTCAATAGCAGGCGCTGGGCCCGGCCCCGCGACGCGGCCAACCCCTGCTCAGTCACCCACAGGCAGCGATACCCGCCTGCCGGCCTTCCTCAAGTTCCTCAAGTCACCGGAGACCCGGCGGGACCCCGAGCGCAGCCACTCGCCACCCAAGGCCTTCCACGCCAGCAAGCTCTTCCCCTTTGGCAGTGGAGCCCGGGCTGAGGCCGGGGCCAACGGGGTGGGCGGGCAGGTCCGGTTGGAAGGCACCCCTGGCGGTGGCGGTGGCCGGGCCCAGCGCTGTGGGCCAGCAGACGAGGCTGCAGCTGAGGAGCCAGATGTCCTCCGGCCGGAAGAGGAAGGCTCAGGTCACAAGCTTTAACTCGGGGGTGGGGACTCTGGGCTGGGATTTGGGGATATGGTGGGGAAGCCAGGCCTGGGGAGTGGGGCTGAAGGGGACACAGGCGGCCCGGCCTCTGATCCCGGTTGGGGACCTGGATCTAAAAGCCCCTCAGAAAAGACCGCTCAGTCTCCAGGACCCTCCAGTGCCTGGAGCCCTGTGCCTGACCCTCCCCACCCCAGGGAGGGATGCCAAAGCCCCTGTCCTGGTGCCTTCCCTGGGCACCCGGCCTGCCAAGCTCCAGCAGAGATGAGGGAGGCCCCTTCACCACCCGGCCCAGCCTTTCCTGCCCCCCAGAAGTCTCTACACCCAGCTAACTGGGGGGACTGGATCCCCCAGGCCTCTATGCAAGTCCCCACCCTGAAGCCCAGTGTTGGAGGAGGCCTTCCTGGATGCAGGGCCTGAGGCTGCCCAACCAGGGAGCTTGGCCAGCTTGGCCACAGGCTGCAGCCACAGGCTGAGCAGAGGCCCAGGCCTCACCCCTGGCCCCTCTCACCTCACTTGTCCCAACCCCAGCCAGGAGTCCAGCACCTAGGGAGCCCAAGAGGTGGAAGTTGCAGGACCGGGGACTTAGGTCTGAAGTCAAGGGACTTCCTCAGACTGACTCTCCCCAGAGGGGAAAGGCACAGTGCTGCAGGCAGGGGATAAACCCCAAAATTGACCAGAAGCAATAAGGCCCTGATGTGCCTAGAAGTTGGGAGGGAGTGCAGGCAGGGCCCTGAGTGGGGTCCAGTGACCACGGGGCGGCATTCTCCGGAACAGCCCCTCTCACCTCCGCAGGGACAGCGCTGGCCCCAGTGGGCACCGCAGCCCTTCGCACCCGCAGCAGCCGAAGCCCCGTGCCATCAACGCCAACGCTTCTGCCCAGGCCCCCGACACCGCCCGCCAGCTGTTGGCAGTGGGATGGGCCTTGGGGCTGTGGGGGCGAAGGCACTGCCCCCCGCCAGGCCCCTGCCACCAATGCAGAGTGCCCGCCCTGTGCCCTGGCTGGGCCCCCGCCCGCTCCCCAGCCCCTGCCAGGAGACACCAGCTTCTACAGCCTTGCACCTCTGCCTCTGCCACCATCCTCCGAGCCCCCCGAGTCCCCCTCAGCCTCTCCCAGCCCCCAGGCTGTGTGCTGGCCCAGTGGCTGGCACTAGCTGGCCTGGAGCCCTGCCTTCCTATTCTCATGCAATAGCAGTCACCAATGGGCGGCCACAGCCCAGAAAACATGCTTTGGCTCCCTTGGGCTCCTCCTGGGGCGAGGGCCTAGCCCCCCTATCTGCCGTTTTCCTTTTGACTAGGATGGGGGAAATGAACCCCCACACACACACAACAGAAAACACACAGAGCAGGCAATTATTTATTTGTTTTTAATTTATTTTGTCATATTTTTGTAAAACGGCAGAAATGCAATAAAAAGTATATTTCAACAGTGCCTGAGGACAGAGCAATGGAAATGGGGTTCACAGGGCCCAGTGACTTGAGGTTGACACTGACTCTTGGGGCCTGGTGAGCCTGAGGTGGATGTTCCTCCTATCTTGTAACCTTGGTGCCGCCTCCTAAGAACTGGGTCTGGAGGCCACATGAAAAACTCCCAACTGTACCACCTCTGAGATGGCCCAGATTTGGAGCTGACTCCAGGCCACTGGGAGGAGCTACTGAGCCTCAAGCCTGCTGTGTCTTTAGCCTCCTAAACAAAGGAAGAAATCACAAAGAGCTGAAACAACTCAGCTGTTTGGGTGCCAGGCCTGGGTCCTGAGTTAGCTGCAGCCCTGTAGGGTGACAGGGGTGATACTGTCCCCTTTATCTGCTGCACTTCCTGGTACACCTACCTCCCAGGCTGCCATTTGAGGAGCCAGGGGCAGCGGAAAGAACTTGGGGCATGAAAATCGGGAGGCACCTTGCTCCCGAGGTGAAATGTTCAGGGGATGGTGCACTTCAGAGATCCCTGGACAGACAGTGGAGTTGGGGAGTGGCTAGGATGTCCCACTGCAGAATGGCTGTTAGACCCAAGTCACTGGGACTTCCCTGTGTGATCAGGGATAGATGTGGCCTCTCCAAGCCTCCTTACGTCCAAAGTCTTGGAGCCTAAATGGGCCCCACCCCAGAGCTGGGGAAGCCAGTGTGAGGAAGGGGCACTGTGGAGGGACATGAAAGAAATCGGGGTTCACTGGAGGCAGATCAGCCTGTGCAAAGGCACAGAGGTGTGGGAAGGCAGAGTTTGGTGTTTGAGGGAGCACTGTAAGGAGGGACCTAAAGGCAGGAGTGGGCAGCTAAGGAGCCTACACCCAAGAGATCTGGGTGGAGAATGGCTGTGGGACCCCCACTATGGATAGCAAGACACAAAGGGGAACCAGGGCCAAGTAGGCGAGGGTGTGGGTCTGCCTGCTCCTGCTCTGCCCCACCCCAAGGCTTTGAAGCTAATGTCCCGACAGCTTCTCAGTCACTAACAGCAATGCCACCTGCCTGCCCATGGTCAGACCAGCCCCTGGACCGGGATTCCTAGCGGGTCAGAGCGCTTCCAGGGACTCAGCCACCTCTGCACAAACCATCAAGTTTGCATTTCCTGAGCACCTGCCCTGTGACCACAGGGACCCAACACTGAGCCCAGGGTATGCACACCGCCCAGAACTGGGAAGCAAAACCCCTTGGCCCCATGGCACAACTGAGTGGCCTACCCTGGAACCTGGTGCTGGACAGCCCAAGCGCAAGCAATCTATCCTCCATGAGAATAATCTGGGGCACGCACCCCCTCCAGCTCCATGGCCCAACCCCTCACCACCCTCTAATACCACAGCCCCCACTCAAGGCTGGAGGTGGGAGAAGTAGCCTTCCCCGGGGTCCTGGGCCCAGTGTTCAGGACCTCAAACCTGCCTGGAGCCTGAATGCCCCTATGTTCCTCTGCACTCCGTGTGCCTTCTCTTGGAGCCAGGGGCTCATGAAACCAGGCCGCCTGGGCTGTCTCCACAGTGCCACCCTGCTTGTCAAATGTCCTGGGTGTGGGATCCACCACAGCTCTGTCCTTGGTGGTGTGGACTGTCTTTGAGGGGTGTCCTGATCCTCGGGGACACTTGGCAGGTAAAGCAGAAGGGTGGGTCCAGGCAGGTCTTGGCTCTGAGCAAGATGGCCGCAGCAAGCCCACAAGAGGATCCAGCTGGTCCTGGGGCCACTCTTGGCTCCTCTTGGTGATGATGGAACAACTCTCAGTGCCTCCATCCTCTGAGGCTGAGGCACGTGGAGCAAAGACTCAAGATCAAGTAGGAAAGATCCTTTTATTGGGGTGGACACTGAGCACGCACCAGTCCATGATAAAATGACTTAAGAGAATGATCCGAAAGGGTTGACTTCTTCCTGTGGCGTACTCTCAGAGCAGGGTCCGGGCACGGCATAGATCCCGGTGGAACGGGCGTCAAGGCCAAGTCTTTAAGGCCGGACCAGGGGAAGGAAGCGGGAAGAAGGGCCCCACCCCTGTCACCCAGCTGCAGCAGGGCTTATCTCTAGACACTCGAAGACACACTCTGGTTCTCCAGAGAAGGACTGGGGAGCAGGAGGAGGGGGTTTGGGGTGGGGTGGAGTAATGAATAACAATGTTGTTTTTCAAGAAGCATCTACCAACATCACACTACTGGGTCTGACATCCCCTTTAACCATCGCTCGATACATTTTACAGCATAAATAAAGACTCAAGGAAAATAAATACATCGGCTCCTATGAGGTTGAAAGTGGTGTGCATGGCGGGGTGTGGGTAGGCGAACCAGTGGGGAGGGTGGGCAGGATGCTTACACACGGCAGGCGGGTGAGGAGCAGACAAGACAGGAGGCACCTATGGGGGAGCATCAGTCTTAAGTGTCCTCGTGCATGTCTGGGCTGTCGGTCCGTGCGACCTTGCGGGGAGGCGCTGAGCTCTCGCCCTCGAGGTCCACTTGCTCCTGGTCTCTCTTCTTGGCAGCGTTCTGGGGGGTAGGGAAGGAGAAGGGCTGTTGAGACTTCACTTAGGCGACTTCTCCAAATCCTGCTGCCGGGGTCACAGATATGAGCTTGGAGCAGGGCAGTAAACCCAGGGCCCTAGCTGGGCAGCCCCTCCCACCACCGGACCTGCCCCACTAAGCCCCAGTCCCCTGGAGCTCTGGGCCTGTGACGGGCACTGCAAGGAGTCGCCGTGGTCCACAATGACCACATATGGCCCAGAACGCGCGGAGGAATGATGCACTCTGCTGAAGCACCGAGGGCCTGCGAGCCCTCGGAGGAGCCCACGCACGGCCACAGAAGAGGAAAGTGGCCCCAGTGTGGGAATACCTGCTTTCCCCACTTTGGAGAATTAAAGCCTGTGGGGCTGAGGAAGGGGCCAGTGTGGGCAAGGAGCTTGCGTTTTTTAAGCAGTTACTTCATGGGGTCCCCCTTCCTCTTTCCCAGAGCAGGTTGCTACCAGATGTTCAATGTTAGGTGAGAAAACAAACTGAGCTCGTTATAAAACAACATGTAGTCAAAACCAGTTTCGCTCAGTGGATAGAGCGTCGGCCTGCGGACTGAAAGGTCCCGGGTTCGATTCCGGTCAGGGGCATGTATCTTGGCTGCGGGCACGTCCCCAGTGGGGGGTGTGCAGGAGGCAGCTGATCGATGTTTCTCTCTCATCGATGTTTCTGACTCTATCCCTCTCCCTTCCTCTCTGTAAAAAATCAATAAAATATATTTAAAAAGAAAAAAACAACAACATGTAGAGCCCTGGATGGTGTGGCTCGGTTGAGCATCATCCCAAGCACCGAGAGAATGCCAGTTCAATTCCTGGTCAGGGCACATGCCCGGTTGCAGGTGTGATCCCCAATAGGCGGCATGCAGGAGGCAGCCGATAGATGCTCCTCTCTCTCTCTCTGTCAGGTCAATAAAAACATATTTAACAACAACAACAACATGTAGAGATTTTCAATAAAGAAAGAGAAAAACATCCTGCATGTTAAAAAGGCAGTCTCTTAGGGGGAGGAGAGATGACTTTCCATGGCAGCCACAACCTCTTGTATGGCCTGGATTTTAATCACGTGTATTTTTTACCACTAAACAAAGATTCCAAATAATCACACTAGAATCATTCTGCTGCCTGGACTGTGCAGGCTGCAGGCTGTGGGAGCTGGGCCTTGGAGATGCCTGAGCCTTGATATGGCTGGCCAAGCCCCTGTCCATCCCTGAGCATGAGCTCTGTAGCCTCTACACAGCCATTCCCTCCTCTGAAACACTGCTCCCTCTCCTGGATTGCCTATCAAACTCCTATTCAGCCCTCAAGACCCATCTCCCAGACACATGTCCTTCCCCAACTCAAAGCCCCTGTGCTGGGCACTGTGTTTCCCCTGAGTCCCAGCACCCAAACCCCATGTGCCTTACCTTTTTGTCCCATTGCTGATGTAGGTAGCGCAAAAGGATGTTTGTTTTTTCTGTCACAATGACTGAGGAGGAAAGACAAAGTTGCAGGAAGAGGCTGCAGAGAGACGGCTGCAGATGGCCCAGCCTCCCTCCTGGCCAGCATGGCCCCGCCCAGGACAGTGCTCATCCCTCCTTCGCCTCCAGGGCCATCTCTGCCCTGAGTGGCCTTTCTGGCACTCAAGTCAGTACCCCACCCTAGGAGATTTCAGGAAGCCCAGGGTTTTCCCTCCTAAGCCCAAAGCTACTTCCAGGGGCCCGAGCCAACTGCTCTAGGGTCCCTCTTTCTCAGAAATGCAGAGTCCATTACTGCATTCGGGTTTCCACCCTGTAGCGGGGAGGAGCTCTGGCTGCAGACTCACGTGTGTGTCTTCCCAGGCCAACTGGGAGCACAGATCTACATAGCTGAGCCCTAGTGACCACAGAAGCCAACCAGCTGGGTCCATGTGGATTCTTTTTCATGGTTCAAATAAAACACCATGGCCATGGTAACCTCCCACTCGGCAGGCTCCACGCCCTTCCCTGCAGGCCCCTCCACCTGAACAACCCCTCCCCATGCTGCCCACCCCGGGTTGGGCTGGGTTCCTAACCCATAGTACTCGTTTCGGGGTGTCATGGAGCTGACAGGGGACATCTGACTTGATGCCAGGTGATGGTGAGAGGGTCAGTGAGCGGTAGACAAGGGGCTGGATATGGATGCCAGAGTGTGGAGATGAGAAGGGTTATGAGAAAGCCACACTTCCCACTGCTCCCAAGGTCTGGGAGCTGACCACTGTCCCACTAGACACCTCCTGCACCACCCTCCATCCTTTCCTCTTAGCATCCTGGATGAGCTTAGTCACACAGAGAACACTTACTCTGTTCAGATGGGTACTCGCGCGTGGGCAGGTAGACTGAGGGGCGTCGATTCTGAGGGAGGGTCCAGAAGAGGTGGGTTAGGAGTGCAGGTTGACTAGGGTCCCCTCACCCCTTGACTCGGCATCCACCCTCCAACACAGATCAGAAGATGCACGAAGACCTTAGGTGAGGTCAGGCTTAAAGATCGGCCCCTGTTCCTAGTGAGATGCTGATTGGGGTGGTGCACATTACCCCCAAACCCCTCTCCCCGCTAGCTCCCTGGACCTGCACTCACCGAGGCTTTACACACAGAGTCAGCATGAAATCGACTAAAATTGCTTTTGTTGTAGACTGGCAGTCCTTTCAAAAAATCTGCCTGAAAGACAGAAAAAATGGTAAGTGATAAACCCTGCAGGGGCCTGCCCTGGAGCACCTGCGGTGGTGGACGGGGCTTCCAGCGACTTCCAGTTTCCCTCTTTCTGATCTGTTGTACGTTTCCCGGAAGACATGCTTGAGTTGATGTGTACACTGCAATAACCAGAGAAAAGCAACCAACCCCAGGGGAAGTGCACATTCTACCTCAGAGTCCTTACAACAGAGCTGTGCCCTGGCAAGGGGTGGGGAAACTGAGGCTCAGAGAGCACGGACCATTTGTTTAAAGTCATACCAGAAGCAAGCAGCAGGTTGGGGGGTCAGACCAGGCCCATCCAACTGTAGATCTGTCCTCTATGCTTGTTGAATGTTAAACTCCCGGTCTTGTCTCCATTTATTCACCTTTAATAGACACCCTGGCTTGTCCACCCCAAGAAACCCATGGGCCAGCATGACAATAAATGGGGGTGGGGACTAGAGGCCTGGGTGAAGGGGACAGGATGACCAGGACACAGGCTGCCACGACACAGAACTGGAAACCCAAGATTCTGAATTCCAAGAAAACTCAGAAATCCAACTTCAATATGTTAGCGTCAGGTTTTTCAAGTTGGCTGGACTTTCCCTAAGGCTCTGTGCAGCTTGGAGTCAGCTCAGGAGCTGCTCCTGGGGTACCCCCACCTAATGGCTTCCCCATGAAGAGGGGAGGCCTCCCAGGGTGAAGGCCAGAGACAGAGAGAGCAGGCTGTTCCTCCCTGCCACCCGCTGCCTGGGGCAGAGACTCAGGCCCACAAGGTGCTGGGGAGCCAGCAACAGAATTCATTCACTGCCCAACTCTTGAAAAGTCCTTTGTCCCTGACACTCTAGGGTCAGCTGAGCAAGCAAGGGCGATGGCTCTGGAGCAGGAGGACCCTGACTCTGGGGGCAGGAGGGACAAGACTCAACCACAAGATGGATAAATAAAGGTCAATGAGGGCATGTCCACCTCAGGAAACTGAGGCACAAGAGCATGGGTGTGCAAGGGGAGAAATAAAGGCCAAGAGCTGTGGGCAGGGAGGGACTGCCCAGTAGAGCAGGAGTGCAGCACTGCCATCATGCCTGGAAGGGACAGCCCGGAAGGGGTTTCCCACATGGCCTGCCCTGGGCCAGGAGCTTCCCGATCTGGAATCTCTATCACAGGATGAGGAAACTGAGGCAGAAAGGTCACATGGCACTCATCTGGCCCCAACGAGAAAATGAGGAAGGCAATTTGAATCCAGGTTTGCCCAACCTCAGAAGCCAAGCTCCTGTTGTGTGACATGCCAGTAGCTCAGTTTTCCTGTCTGAAATCCAAGGGCTCAGAGCCCCAAGAGGCTATAATAACCATCCCCTGGGGGGCGGGGGGGAGGCACTGTCCATCCCCATGCCTGAGCCTAGATGCCGCACCCTTGGGGAAGCGCTGTTCAGATCTGCCCCACCATCTGGGGCAGGCAGGAGCAGGTGTCCTCACCTCTGGGGGAGCCCCAATGAGACCTTGGGTGGGACAAGCCCGCCAGGGATGCTGGAATGTGGACAAGCCTCCCTGGAGGTGGCTCTCTCATCTGGGTGACCTACTCCTCCAAAGCCAGCTCAAAGCCCCTCAACCCTGCCTTCCCTTACCCAGGACCCCTGTCCCACCTCGGCCTGAGACTAGGGGTCCAGCTTCATGCAGCCAGACCAGGCTTTCTTCAGCTCCTACTATGTGGCAGGCCTGCACCAGGGCACTGAGAGGGCCCAGCAGACCTGCTCTTGGCCCTAGGAGCACCCAATGCAGGGGACGCAGGCATGGACCAGAGCTGCACAGTGAATGCAAAATGGCCCTGAGGACAGGGTACAATGTGATGCGTGAGGCCCAAGACAGTGGAGAGTACGTCTGCTGATCTTCGAGGGGGAAGGGGGAGTTAGGGGAGTTAGGGAGGGCCGCTATGATACAGCACCGAGACTTGAAGCATGCGGAGTCCTGGCTCAAAGCCTCCCACAGCTCTGGCTGGGCTTGGTCCTCACTGGCCTCCTGCCACACACACCTTCAGCCCATACTGTGCACCAACTAGGAATGCTCCTCTTTTCTCCATGTGGGAAACACCTGCCAACCTCTCTACCTACCTCACCAACCCCTCCCGCCCCTTCCCTCGCCACACACCTCAGGGGCCTCTGCCAGAGCCACTTTCATACCCCAAGGAGGGCATCTGTCTACTTGTCCACCTCCTTCACTGGACTGGCACCCCCCTAAGGGCAGAGGGTACGGCAGGGCTAACTCCACCCTGAGCCTGAGGGGCTCACATGGGGCCAGCAAGAGTGGTGAGAGACACGGGAGCCTCAGGCTTGCACTCAGTCCTGGCTGGGCTCCTCCCGGGCTGTGTGATCTGGCAGCCTCTCCAGTGAACTGGGGGTCAAGGCAGGGCCCCCTCCCAGCGTTGTTCTGAGTCTCAATAAGACAACACAGGGAAAGAGCTTTGCACAGAGCCCCCTAGAAGGCACCTGTTAGCATCAATGCATTTGTGCCGAGTAAATGTATGAGGACAGGATTCTGCCTGTACGTCCTGTCAGCTTCGCAGAAAAACAAGGCCTCAGACACAGGGAGAAATCCTCACCTCAGCCAGACAAATCCCAGCCACAGCTGGGCCCAGAAGCCATCCACTGCCTCAGCAAACATTCACTGAACATCTGCGTGTCAACCCCCTTTTGAGGAGCCCAACAGTAACCCAACCACAGCAAGAGGAGGAAAAGAAGTGGTGTGCAAAGAGAAGAGAGACACTGAGGCCACAGTCACAACGCGGCCCCGAGGAGGTGATGCTCACAGGAGGAAGAGCATCCCAAGCAGCAGAACAGCACGTGCAAAGGCACACGGTGGGAGGGACTTGGCGTGTAAGAACGTGAAAACAAGGCCAGTGTGGCTGGAGCTCAAGGAAGGAGTACAGAGTGGAGATGAGATCACAGAGGTGGGCAGGGGGCCTGGCGGCTGGGGCTTCATCTGGTTACAAAAGGAAGACCCTGGAGAATTTTTCAAGTTAGAAAAGTGTTAGGATCTGATTTCCATCTTCAAAAACTCCCTCTAGCCGAAACCAGTTTGGCTCAGTGGATAGAGCGTCGGCCTGTGGACTGAAAGGTCCCAGGTTCGATTCCGGTCAAGGGCATGTACCTTGGTTGCAGGCACATCCCCAGTGGGGGGTGTGCAGGAGGCAGCTGATTGATGTTTCTCTCTCATCGATGTTTCTAACTCTCTATCCCTCTCCCTTCCTCTCTGTAAAAAATCAGTAAAATATATATTTTTAAAAAAACTCCCTCTAGTTTCAGGTAAATTGCGATCTGCCGGGCCGGGGGGGGGGGGGGGGGGCGGATGGAAGCAAGGAGACCAGAAAGGAGACGACACTGGGGCAGGCAACAAGGCAGGAGATGGCAGTCCGGGACCGCGGTGGGGACCCAGGACAGATTCAGGATGTGTTCTGGAGGCGGAGCCAGCAGAGCCCTGTTACGGACTGGGTGTGGGCCATGAGGCTGCAGTGACAAACCAAGAACACCCAGGCTCGCCCTAGCCGGTTTGGCTCAGTGGATAGAGCGTCGGCCTGTGCACTGAAGGTTCGATTCCAGCCAAGGGCACATGCCTGGGTTGCAGGCTCCATCCCCAGTGGGGGGTGTGCAGGAGGCAGCCGATCAATGATTCTCTCTCATCATTGATGTTTCTATCTCTCTATCCCTCTCCCTTCCTCTCTAAAATCAATAAAAATATATTTTTTTAAAAAAAGAACACCCAGGCTTGGGTACCCACACTCTAGGAACCCACTTTCCCATCTCCTGCCTGACCAGATGTCTTCTTTTGCCCATCCCATGCCCCATCCCAAGAACTGTGATTTGTGGGCTGGGGCCCTGGGGTTTTTGACTTATCCAGACAAAAGCTTCCATCACCCCGTCAGCCCTGGGGATGCCAAATAGTGGCAGGTGGGGTGACCCAACTCTGAAGCTGGGTCACCATCCCACTTTACAGGTTGGGGAACCTAACCCCCAAGAATCACCATACCCAAATCCAGGATGAGCAAACGGCCCAAAGGGGATTTTAAACTCCCAACTACCAGGTGGCATTATCCCCACTTCAAAATGTGAAGACAGGTAGGAGAGAATGTCACCCACCCTGAACCACACAGCTTATCTGTTAACTGTTCATTGTCTTAAACCCTTTATGATGTCAATTCCCTAAATTGTCACAACCCTGAGGCCTGGACTACGGCTGTTCACATTTACCAGGAAGCGGGTCTGGGGATCGGAGAGATGAAGTTGCTCCCCCTTGAGGGCAGGTCAGGGCCCTGAATGGCGGAGGTGGGGTCAGGGCTCTGGGGACCAGAACAGTCTGCGATGTCGCACTTCCTTTGGCGACAAAGCCCCGCATGTCACGATGTGAAGCCCCCTCCCCCGCCCTGATGCCCAGACGTGCCTCCCACTCCCTACTGAACAGGAGCGGCCCAAGGCCCGGCGCGCAGAGGACGAGGCTAGGGCTGGGGAACCTCAGGGGACCCCATCCCCACCCCAGGCGATTTCAGGGGACCCGGGACCCGGAAATGAATGAGGTGTCCGGGCCTAGAATCCTAGGTGGGGTCGGGATCGGAGAAGCCAGGGAGGGGTCAGCAGGAAGCTCTCGGCAGGACCCAGGGGTCGAAGGCCATAGGTCAGAGAGAGGGGCGGGGCCGGGCCAGAAGGGCCTGGCAGGGAGGTGGGGGATTCGGGAATTATTGGAGGTGGGTGGGCCCGCGGCGCCATTTTGTGGAGCGAAGGGGTAGCACGGGCCTGGCGGCCGCCCTTACCATCTTCTGCTTCCTCTGTCGCCGCCTCAGCTACTGCCTCAGCCACCGCCGCCGCCACCACAGCCGCCTTCTTAGCCGCCGCCGCACAGTAACTTCCAGCCACGCTACAGCCTGCCCTGATGGCGGCGTCGCCCTCCCGTCATTGGTCCATCCTCTAGCCCCGCCCCAGGATATACGGTCTCTGCGCGCTCACATTGGCCAGGTACGGATAAGTCACGGACGCATTGGTTGCCACGCCTCTCTTCGTGGTCAAGTTCGGTTGAAGGAGCAAAACCCCGCCCGGGACTTGGAAGCGATAGGGCAATAAAATCCGGAAGTGGGCGGAGGCCGCACCCCCGAAGCCTCTTGGGATTTGCAGTCCGCAACTCCTGGACCTTCAGCCAGTGTTTCCTCTTTCTAGTTTACTACGCTTTTTCATATGATGTCTTATCGGGTTCCCACAGCAGCCCCGGAAGACGGGGGGACCACCATAACACTCCCAGCCTCCCCGGGGTTTCGGCATATCTAAACAGCTCCCGCACTAGTTCTTGGAAAGTCTTTGAACTCACAAATCAGACTTTCTTGTTCAAACACTTCCCATGGCTCCCCAGCCCTCAAGGATCCAGTCCCACCTCCTGGGCTCCAAATTTTAAGCCCCTCCAGCCTCCCTTGTCCAGCTTTTATCCTGACACTGTCCAGTCCCCTCTCCCTTTGGGTCCTTTCTAGACCCTGCTACCTCCTCCAGGAATCTGTCCGACTGCATTTTTCCCAAAGCCAAGTCAGGCGCCTTCTCTGGGCTCCCATAGCCCTGACTTTGCTGTGTCCAGACTGGCTGGGTACAAATCAGGCCCCAACCACCCACCCCTCAAGTGACAGCCTGGTGAGGACAGGACCCAATACATAGGAAATACGGAATAAGTTACTGAGTGGAAGCTCGTAAGTATTACTCTAAGAACAGAGCAAAGAAGAAATGCCTTATTTTATAGGAGCCAAATGAGCCTCAGAGGGCTAAGGTCTTGCTGAGGGTCATGTGGCACGTTCCCCAGGGGCAGGTGGAGCATTCAAACCCTTCCCACTCCCCTACAAGCTTTCTCAGACCTCTTAAAAGTCGTGACGTGTAAGACAAGTGACAATTTAGACATTTAATGATATTAAGGAATTACTTTTTCTAAGTGTGAGAAATTTTGTGATTATGTTTTAAAGGGCTTTATCTTGGAGAAATGCATTCTTAAATATTTACATAAGAAATAATACCATGCCTGAGATTTGCTTTAAAAAAAAACAAAAAACAAAAAACAGCCCTAACCTGTTTGGCTCAGTGGATGGAGCTTCGGCCTGCGGGCTGAAAGGTCCCAGGTTCGATTCCAGTCAAGGGCATGTACCTTGGTTGTGGGCACATCCCCAGTAGGAGGTGTGCAGGAGGCAGCTGATCGATGTTTCTCTCTCATTGATGTTTCTAACTCTCTATCCTTCTCCCTTCCTCTCTGTAAAAAAATCAATAAAATATATTTTTTTAAAAAAAAACAGGAGGGCCCGGGCCGGTTTGGCTCAGTGGATAGAGCGTCGGCCTGCGGACTCAAGGGTCCCAGGTTCGATTCCGGTCAAGGGCATGTACCTTGGTTGCGGGCACATCCCCAGTAGGAGGTGTGCAGGAGGCAGCTGATCGATGTTTCTCTCTCATCGATGTTTCTAACTCTCTATCCTTCTCCCTTCCTCTCTGTAAAAAAATCAATAAAATATATTTAAAAAAAAAAAACAGGAGGGAGCAGGATGGACTGTAGGTAATTGGTGGTCAGAAATGGGTGGGTACACAACGAGGTTCACTGTACTATTCCGTGGACTGTTGCCATTATGTTGGATCCTGACTTCCTATTCCCCTTTGCAGTCCAACCCCAGACTTTTGCCCTGGGCCAACCCCACAACGGGAGGAGCACTCGTGTCTGAGTCATCCAACCTCCTCACAAAAACTGCGGCAGGAGAGGTCTGAAGCGAGGGAAAGGCTTTAATGGGAGGGGGCAGTCTCAGAGGCAGCGTCGCGCTCAATGGCTCAGCGATTTCCGGCCCTTGAGCATGCGGCGAAGGATGACCTGGACACCGGCCGGTGTGCTCAAGCGCTTGATCCAGCCGTGCTTGTGCTTGCGTTTGATGTTGCTCGGCTGGTACTCGTTCCCGCGCGCCTTGCCCCGGCTCGGCTGCATGGTGAGGAGTCCCCAGGCATCGGGTAGCCGCAACAAGGTCTGGGGCTGGAGCCACCTGCAAGGGCAGAGAGACGGCGAGAAAGGTCAGAGCGGGCGCTGTGTGACTTTGGCTCGGCGCTCAACCTCTCTCAGCCTGGGCTCCCGATCCACGCAGGGACTGAGCCTAAATGCAAAAGGCGCTCAGGAACTGCGCAAGGCACTGGCAAGTCGTGTGGTCGGTAAACAGCTGGCCCCAGCCCCCCGACACCAGCCTAACCCCCCTGAGGACTCACCTGACATCCTGTATAGCCCTACTGACGGGACCCAACTGGCGACTCAGGGATCTGCCCAAGAGAGCCATGTCTACCCTCGGATCACGCGGCCCGTCCGCGTCAGCTATTCCGAAAACCACAGGCTCCGCAGCTGCGGAACGGAGACTTCTGGGAAATGTAGTTTCTCTAACCCCCTTGCCGCGGGGGCCTCCGAGATTGTAGTTCTCCTTCCTGCGTGCCAAAGGCGTGAGCGGCCGTACCCGCAGGTGTGTGCAGCTTCTCGTGTGGACCAGTAGGAGCTGGCGAACCGCACTTCTTAGGCTTGCTCGTTATGTCCCGCGATCTGCTGGGAGTTGTAGTTCCTCCAGTCCACTGGCCGAGGGTACCCCGGGGTGGCGGTGGCACAGCTGGTGACAGCTGCAGGAAATGGCTAGTTGAACCTCCCACGTCCATCGGGAGCCCGGCAGATGGTACACAGTTGGCTGGCAGCTTTCCCCTGGTCGCAGCCAAGTCTCCGCCCCTTGGCGTTAAGCCCAGGAGGCCTGAGTTCGAGTTGGCTGATGTCCGAGGGGTGATCCCTGCTCCTCTCCGCGATCCAGTTTCCAGTAAAGTTGCAAGCTTGTCCTTGGCGGTGCCCCCATTGGAGCTCTAGAACTTTAAAAAAAAAAAATTTTTTTTTAAATCCTCACCTGAGGATATGGAGATATATATATGAGAGAGAGAGGTGAGAGAAACATCAATCGGTTGCCTCCTGGAAGTGCCCTGGAACCCAAAACCTTTTGTTGCACAGGACAACACTCTAACCAACCGAGCCACCAGGCCAGGATTTTTCAAATACTCAGATCTGTGCCTCAGTGGTTGAGCGTGGACCTATGAACCAGGAGGTCAAGGTTTGATTCCTGGTCAGGGCACATGCTGGGGTTGCAGGCTCCATCCCCAGTGTAGGGCATGCAGGAGGCAGCCAATCGATGCTTCTCTCTCATCGTTGATGTTTCTATCTCTCATTCCCTCTCTCTTCCTCTCTGAAATCAATATATATATATCCCCACTGTCCCAGGGAAAACACTCAGCTCTTCTGGCAGACATGTGAACACACCCTAACTTTCAGCCATGCCCTCCCCTGCCTGGTACTCTCCTATTCATCTTTTAAAAAACCCTTTCTCTGATATTGTATCCCTAAATGCTGCTCCTCTCTCTGGCCCAAATCTGCCCCCACGTAACTCTCCCCACACTCTTCCAGAAGCCCGGGGCCCCTCCAGGGCCAGGCTTGGGGCTGAGTCCCTGCCGGCACCCAAGCCTCTCCCAGCTTGGGGAGGGAGTGTGTGTTTGCTGCACGGATATTATCCCAGAAGCACTCTAAGTGGGCAGGAGTGGGTGGCTGGACCTAATCCAGCTCTGGCAGCAAATTTTAGGACTTGGGAATGGACGAGGAATGGTTAACCCCTTGTCCTCTGAAGCCCATCTTACCTGCATTGTCATTTAGCAAACCACTACAATACTACACCAGTACAATAATGCCAATAAAGTATCGAGCGCTTACCGAGCTGTTTTACCTGCATAGAGAACTCACGAGGAGATTAATTGCATAGATAAATAAATGGAGTCTCAGGGAAGCAACTTGCCCGGGGTCATATATCTGCAAAGGGCAGAGGGTGGATTTGGACCCTGGGCTCTCTGACTCCAGCCGGGACCACAGAGTCACTGGTTAAAGTGGCCCATCTGGAGAACTCCAATTCCCTAATTACCCATAGCGCCAAGACTTCTGTTTAAAGGTTTAAGGAATACATTTCCAGGACTTAGAATCATACAAGCGTGGATCCAAATCCCATCTCTGCCCACCCTCCTCCACTAGTCTTGTGACCTTGTGCCTTTTATGCGCCTCAGTTTCCCCACCTGAAATTGTAAAGATCTGGAAGTCTCTACAGGGAAAGGTCAGCACAGAGAGAAGGGCCTGGGGCTTCGTTTGGAGGGGACCGGGCAGTTCGGAGGCAGGGGCTGGCCGAGAGGATCCTATTAGCAGCGAGGGGGCTCCAGGCCCCGCCTCCTTGAGCTCCTCCAGCACCAACTAGCGACCCCTTCTCGGCCCGGGGCCAGGCCCCAAACCTCCTTCCACCTCTGCAAGCCCCTGAAGCGGCTGGGCAGTTGCAGCCCGCCCCCATTCCGAGATGCCGCTTCCGATTGATGGTCTAACTAGGGCAGGTCAGTCCGCAGCTGCGATTGGCGGAGGGGCCCGTCGGTCGGCGCGCGGCTCCGCCCCCCCGGGGAGACACTTAAAGGGCCGGTTTGCTCAGCAGCGGTGGGATGCCCCCTCGTTGACCACCATTCCAGACCCGCGCCGTCCCGCGTAGACGCGCCCGGCCCGACCCCGCGCCAACATGTAAACGGCTCCTGCAGGCAGACGCTGGCTTCTCCGCCCGGGACCCCTCCGCCCTGCCCCGGGCCCGGAGCCCTCGATGAGGTGAGCGGGGAGTGGGCCCTGGGAGGGGGATATTGAGGCCTCCGGGGCTTCCACTTCGGAGGGGGTGTCCACAAAGTCCGCGCTGGGGTTCTTAGGAAGTCGTGGAGCCCCCGTGGCCTTGACCCCGCCACAGTGCTGATAGGCACTCGGGGGGTAGGGGCCTGGCATTAGGGAGGGGGGCTGGCGTGGCGCATCGGTGTCCCCCTCTGCAATCTGGGGTTGGGACCCGCCAGAAGTGGGGGGTGCGGCCTGCTCCCCTTCCATCAGCAAGTATGGGTCACCGAGGGCCTTCGGCGGCAATCGTTATCCCCGCGGCGCCAAGGATGGGAGTGGGGGAGGGGCTGGTCCCATCTCCAGGCCCTAGAGACAATGGGGGTGTGATGTGCCCATATCCCCCTTGAGTTATGTAACGGCCTGTGGTTGCCATGGACACGGGAGAGATGGCCCAGGGAACAGGATGGAGACCTGGAAGCCCCCAGGCAGAACACTGCCTTCTCCACCTTCATCTCCACCATTAGGGGTTGTGTATCAGACCCCCAGAATCCAGGGTTGGAGCCTCAGCTTGTCCTTCTGTGAAACAGATCCAGCGCCCCATGGTCTTGGAGAGATATGAACAAAGCCTCTGGAGCTCAGTCCCAAACCTTGTCCCTTCAGGAGCCAGGTTTAGAGACTTGGGATTGGGGCATTTTCAGGTGCCTTCAGAGACCCACAGAACATGCTAGCTCAGTGACAGAGAGTTAATGGAAGAGTGCATGTGTGAATGGATTAATAAATGAATGAATGGGCTTAGGAAACCATAACTGCTTTAAATCTGAGCTGGGGGAGATCCTCCGGACTGGGCCATAGTGCCCCCCCCCCCCCCCCCCCATTCCAGGAAGGTCCACCTGACTACACCACCTCCCCTATAAATGCCTCTTGGGCCTGCCATAGTCAGGTCCTTACTCTCCAGCATAGACCAGAATGGCCAACCACCATGCAGGCGCTGACCAGACAGAACATCTTTCTTTTTCTTTCTTTTCTTTTCTTTTTTTTAAATATATTTTTATTGCTTTCAGAGGGGAAGGGAGAGGGAGAGAGAGATAGAAACATCAATGATGAGAGAAGCATCGATTGGCTGCCTCCTGCACAACCCCCCACTGGGGATCGAGCAGGCAACCTGGGCATGTGCCCTTGACTGGAATTGAACTTGGGACTCTTCAGTCCGTAGATCGGTGCTCTACCCACTGAGCCAAACCAGCTAGGGCTTTCTTTCTTTCTTTTTAAAAAAATATTTTTATTGATTTCGGAGAGGAAGGGAGAAGGAAAGAGAGAAACATCAATGATGAGAAAGGATCATTGATTGGCTGCCTCCTGCACACCCCGCACTGGGGAATCGAGCCTGCAACCCGGACATGTGCCCTGACCAGGAATCCAACCATGACCTCCTGGTTCATAGGTTGATGCTCAACCCCTGAGCCATGCCGGCTGGGCCAGACAGAACGAACATATTGGTGCTTGGCTGGCCCTGATCCTCCATAAACTGGAGCCTAGATGGAGCCTCCCAGGGTGACTTGTGCTCCAGGTGTGGGAAGTGGATGGTGAGGGGGCAGCTTCTAGGACCCCTCAGCTGTCTTCCCCACTCACAGGTCACACCATGCTGACCGGGGTGACCGAGGGGATCTTCTGCTGTCTCCTGGGTGCACCACCTAATGCAGTGGGGCCACTGGAGAGTGTTGAGTCCAGCGATGGCTACACCTTCGTGGAGGTCAAGCCTGGCCGCGTGCTGCGGGTGAAGCACGCTGGACCTGCTCCAGCTCCAAGCCCACCTCCACCACCACCTGATACAGCGCAGGGGGACCGGTCTGGCTTGGTGCGGTGCCAGCGCCGAATCACTGTGTACCGTAACGGGAGGTTACTGGTGGAGAACCTGGGCCGGGCACCAAGAGCTGACCTCCTGCTTGGGCAGAATGGCTCCGGGGAGCCTCCGGCCGCTCTAGAGGTGGAGCTGGCAGACCCGTCAGGCAGCGATGGCCGCTCGGGCCCAGTCAGTGCTGGGAGTGGCAGTGGCGGGCGGCGGCGGCGAGCCCGGCGCCCCAAGAGGACCATCCACATTGACTGTGAGAAGCGTATCACCAGCTGCAAGGGCACACAGGCCGACGTGGTGCTCTTTTTCATCCATGGTGTTGGCGGCTCCCTGGCCATCTGGAAGGAGCAGCTGGACTTCTTCGTGCGCCTGGGCTATGAGGTGGTGGCTCCGGACCTGGCCGGTCATGGGGCCAGCTCGGCGCCCCAGGTGGCTGCAGCCTATACCTTCTATGCGCTGGCAGAGGACATGCGCGCCATCTTCAAGCGCTATGCCAAGAAGCGAAATGTGCTCATTGGGCATTCCTACGGGTGAGCCAACGGGGGGGGGGGGGGGAGGATGGGGAGGTGGAGGTAAGGGGTGGGGGCTGACAGATACTGGACACCCCCATCACAAAACACTGATTTTCCTCATTGAAAAAATCCTATTAACATCTGCAACAAGGCAGGGATTCCTACCATCAGTGCTGTTGTTTTAAAGCAGTGTTTCTCACTGTTGACATTTTTGGTCCAGTAATTCTTTTCTGTGAGGGGCTTTCACGCGCCCTGTAGGATGGTTAGCCGCATCTCTGACCTCTACCCACTAGATACCACTGGCACATGGTCTAGTGATGATCATGACAAAAACGTCTTCAGATGCTGCCAAAGTTCCCCTGGTGGGCAGAATTACCCCTGGCTGAGAACCAGTGTCTTCCACTAAGTTCAAAAATTGCTTGCCCTGGAGATCCCAAGGGCCCCAAGGAAGGGCTAATTGGAATCGCATAAATTCTCTTTACAAGGCACAGTTTGCTGTAATTCACTCTCCCTTAAAGGAGTGATAGATAATACCATCTAGTATTTATTTATTTTTATTTTTTTCAATAAATATATTTTATTGATTTCAGAGAGGAAGGGAGGAGAGAGAGAGATAGAAACATCAATGATGAGAGAGAATCATGGATTAGCTGCCTCCTGCACGCCCCCCACTGGGGATCGAGCCCGCAACCCAGGCATGTGCCCTTGGCCGGAACTGAACCTGGGACCCTTCAGTCTGCAGGCTGACACTCTATCCACTGAACCAAGCCGGCCAGGGTAACCATCTAGCATTTAGATGAGAGTTCACTCTATGGAAGGCTCTGGGCCTGGGTGCCTGATCACTGTCAAGTGGTACCACTCCCTCCTTTATCCAGAAGGAAAGGCAGAATCCAATCAGCCAGCCAGGTTGAGAATAATTGTTTTAGTGGTTGTAGCCTATGCAATTAGACAAGAAAAAGAAGTGTTACGTAAACTTCTGAAAGAAAGGAAGCCAGGCTGGGAGATAACAGCTCTTATTTGTTTATAGGATAACAACCCCCAAAGTGGATGCTTATGCTAAATGATTTCTCCAATTAAATGATCACTCATCCACGCTAGCTCCTGTGATCCCATAACAATGCTATGAGGTCAGCATAGTTACTTTTTCACACGTGTGGAGATGGAGGCTCAGAGGCTAAGCATTCTGCCCAAGGGCATTCAGTGAGTCACTGGCACAGTCAGGTCCACCCAACTTCTGCCTGTCCCATCATCCCTTTTTATAGTAGAGACTGGCAAACTTTTTCTTAAAGGGCCAGATAGTAAATACTTTAGGTTTGTGAATCATCCACCAGTCTCTGTTGTAACTTCACAACTCTAATGTCATAGCAGGAAAGCAGCCATAATTGTAAACAAGTGGGATGGCTCTGTTCCCATAAAATTTTACTAAATATTTTATAAATTTACAAAATTGTAAGTTTAGTTTACAAAAACAAGTGGTCACCCTTAGAAGGAATGAAGAGCTGACCGAGGGGGCTCCTCGGGCAGACCCTTCCACCTTGCATAAGGCAGGCAGATGTGGCACACCGGAGGGAAGGGGGACACAGGACACAGTGATTTTCTCTGGGCAGCCAAAGGGTTTGTTCAATCAGATTGCTTTCCCAACAACTGGCAATAGGTAACTCTTACCCCTTTGGAGTTCATGGTACCTTGGGGATCTATTGAAAGTTCTAAGTTCAGAATATATATATATATATATATATATATATATATATATATATATATATATATATTCTGCCCTAGTTAGACTCTCAACACACACACACACCTCACAATTTCAGAACATTCAAATGCCCAACCCATCCCTCGTCCCCACGCAATGTCCATGGGCCCTAGGGGGAAAATCTTGGCCTTCATGGACCTGCCTCTGGGTAAGGGGTGTACATTAACCCCCTCACTGTCTGCACCCTTCTGACCACCACCCTTCAACCCCACCTCCCCACTGGGCAGTGTCTCTTTCTGTACGTTCCTGGCGCATGAGTACCCAGACCTGGTGCATAAGGTCATCATGATCAACGGCGGGGGCCCCACGGCACTGGAGCCCAGCTTCTGCTCCATCTTCAACATGCCCACGTGTGTCCTGCACTGCCTGTCCCCCTGCCTGGCGTGGAGCTTCCTCAAGTGAGTGACCCCAGTCCTGGCAGACCCTGGCACCTCCCTGTGTTGTGTGGGAGGGGAAACTGTATGGCTGGGGCTGGCGTGGGGGAGACACCCTTGGTGGGCCAATGGCACAAGGACTCCCAACAGTGCGTCCCTACCACCAGGGCTGGCTTCGCCCGCCAAGGGGCCAAAGAGAAGCAGCTACTGAAGGAGGGCAATGCATTCAATGTGTCGTCCTTCGTGCTGCGAGCCATGATGAGCGGCCAGTACTGGCCCGAGGGCGACGAGGTCTATCATGCTGAGCTTACCGTGCCTGTCCTGCTCGTCCATGGCATGCATGACAAGTTTGTTCCGGTGGAAGAAGACCAGCGCATGGCTGAGGTAGGGGCTCAGCACGTTGGCCACTGTACCCCCAACCCTCCTTGTGCACCCCAGGGAGACTCAGCCGTGTTTTTCAGCCCCAGGGACATGGGAGCTTAGCGTTGAGAAATCCAGAAAGTAGGGCTGCCCTGCCCAGCTACTAGGATTATGCACATAAAAAGGCGCGCTTTACAGCTGGGATTCGTATAAGTGACCAGTGAGTCGGGTGGGCTACAAAACTCTGGGAGAGCAGGCCAGGCAGGTCTTAGGATCATTAGCACTTGGCATAGCTCTGGACCAGCAGTTCTTAACCAGCGAGGATTGAAGTTTCCCCGGCCCCAAGGGAAACCTGGAAATGCCTGCAGACTTTTTTGGTTGTTGCGTTAGGGGTGGAGAGGTGGGGAGGTGCTACTGGCCTCTGCTGGTGGAGGCCGGGAATGCTGCTTAACACCCTGCAAGAAACAGGATGGCCTTCCAGCAAAGACAAATCAGGCCCCAGAAGTCAGTAGTGCTGGGGCTGGGAAGCCCTGAGTTGGGCTCCAGCAGGGTGACAGGCTGCCCTCCGGCTCCCCCTGGTGTGAAAGTGCAGCAGTGAGGTAGACTTCAGGAGGGCCTTCCCAGTGCTGCAAGCCGGGGGTGGCTAGCGAGGAGTCACAGAGCCGCCAGCGGCGTGCGCCCTGAGCCTTTATCCCCTACAGATCCTGCTGCTGGCCTTCCTGAAGCTCATCGATGAAGGCAGCCACATGGTGATGCTGGAGTGTCCAGAGACGGTCAACACGTTGCTCCATGAATTTCTGCTCTGGGAGCCCGAGCCCCCGCCTACTGTCCTGACTGCGCCTCCTGAGAAGAAGTAGCTGCTGGGCCAGCAGGGCTTTGAGGAAGAGCAGGAGCCTGCGCTGCTGGGTCTGCAGCCAGGAGATCTGGGCAGGCCCTTAACTCTGGTGGGCGGGGTCAGCCTGGGGAGACGCCCCTAGGCCGGCTGGGCTGGGCGTGGCATTCCAGGGAGCCAGGTGGACACACACACGCTCCTCCGCTTGCATCCTGTGGGGCCCAACCAATATGGGGCCCATCCTGCCTGTAGCAGGAACTCTCGTAGAGGATGACCTTGTACAGAAGCCCCCTGCCCAACAAAGCCAAGGCCATGGTCATGGTTGAGGCGACACCCACCCCATTGTCTTACATGTTAGCCATGCTTAATCCAGAGACCCTGGGAGGAGGGGGCGCCCCATTACCCAAGACCCCTCCACTCCCATTCCCTGGCGTTGGTAGCTTTTGTTGTCTAAGGGGGCAGGGACGGGGGCACTGGCACCACAGAACCTGCACATCTCAACCTGTAACTCAATAAAAAGAAGTGACAATCCAAGCCTCCGGACCTGTGCTGGGTGACCAGAGGGCAGGGGGGGGGGGGGGTTCCCCTGAGCCTCAGTTTCCCCATCTGCAAATTGGGCTGATGCAGGTGCCTGCCCTTCCAGGATTGCTCCCCCAATTTCCCCTTCCTCCTTAGAACACGGGTGCTTGGGCAGTATTCCCAGCGCAGAAGGAGGAGAGTCAGGGGATGAACTCCTTGTCGCTGTAGGGGAGGAAGAGGTCCATATGGAGGCTAAGGTGAGGATCACTGGATGTCGCATGGGATTAGAGGAGCCATAATGGAGTGCCAACTGTATACAAGGCCCCGTGCTGAGTGCCTGACACCTATCAGTTCACTGAATCCCCTTCACCCCAAGTCACACAGCAAGTCGGTGCCTCTTGCTGTCCCATTTAATCTTCCAACTTGGTTTAGGGTGGCTTTTGTCATGAAGATATTTGTTTTGAATCCACCACATCATTTTCTGTCTTGCAGGATTTCCCTGCCCCATGGCCATGCTCTTGTTCCTCTATATTTTACCCTAATGTTTTGTTTTGTTTTTTTAAAAAATATATTTTATTGATTTTTTACAGAGAGGAAGGGAGAGGGATAGAGAGCCAGAAACATCGATGAGAGAGAAACATCGATCAGCTGCCTCCTGCACGCCCCCCACTGGGGATGTGCCCGCAACCAAGGTACATGCCCTTGACCGGAATCGAACCTGGGACCCTTGAGTCCGCAGGCCGACGCTCTATCCACTGAGCCAAACCGGTTTCGGCCACCCTAATGTTTGTATATCTAGGTACACTGGTGGTTTGTGAGGATGGTGGGAGGGGACACCTGCCCCCTTGGTTACTGCCTGTTGGGTCCTTTCCCCACTGGTTTATGAGCCACTTTAGTCCAGTGACTCTCACCAGGGGCACAGCTGTCCCGCGGGAAATTCTGGAGACAGTTTTACCACATCTGGGAGGTGGAGGGCGATAGCGACACCTCGTGGGTGGAGTCCAGGGGTGCCTCCTGACCCCTTGCAATGCACAGGACAGCCCCCACCCCCAAAGGAACTGGGCTCCGAGAATCAGTGGAGCAGGGGTTGGGAAACTGTTAGACAAATCCCATCTCTTTGGGGACTTTGGAGGTCTCTGGATTCTTTCCTAGCGACCTGTCTGTGAATTCCTGGGTAGATGACACACTGTTTTAATTGCTGTCACTTTATCAGGAGACTTGGTGTTTGGGAAGCTGCTCAGCTCAGGCAGAGGTTTCTTCAGTTCCATTAAAACGGGAGAGTCCAGGCCCCCTCTAGAGGCTCGGAGGGGAGGCGGGGTGTGGGGGGGTGTCGCCTCATGAGCTCCAAAGCGGAGGAACCTAAGTAGGTGAACCTCCGTCCAGGTCAGAGCCGGCCCTGCAGAACCTGGCCAGCTGAAGCTGCGATGAGGAGTAGACAGTGACACCAATGTGCAGCAGATTTCCCCAAGTCCCTAACCGCACTGGACACTCTGAAGAAACAACTGGAAAACTCAAATGATCCCGCCAACACCTCACCAGCGCCACAGCCTGGCATTTTACTGAAACTCTTTGCAAATGTGCCTAATCTGAAATCACAGCGCACCACCAGAACTTGGGGCTATTGGTCCCATTTCATGGCGGAAGAAACAGGCTCAGAGAAGCAATGCCAGGAAGCTGGCGTGGCACAGTGACCCCCAGGGCTGGTGTCTTATACCTACAACCCACAAGCTCCCTATAGCCCTGACCTATCCCCATCCACAGGTGGCACCTGGAGAACATCAGGGCACTTCCCTTACCCAGGAGACTTTCCACCTGAGTCACCTCTGGCTCAGTGCAGGCCTCTGAGTCACATCCAATCCCCACAATCCCCTGAGGTAGGACCTCACTGTCCCTACTGAGGAAACTGAGGCTCAGACAGGCAAGTTATTGGTCTGAGGCACCCCAGCTGGCAGCAGCAGGACCCAGCTCTCCAACTGGGTAGATGCCCTTCATGCAGCTGAGGAAGCTCCCAGCCCACAGTGCGGGTCCCTGTGCCTGGAAGATGAACGTGGACTTTGTCTACACAGTCAGGCCCAAACTGCCAAAGCCCTGGCAAGTTCCAAAGTACCAAACGTTTCAAAGAACCTTCTGGTCCACTTGTTCTCCTCCCATGATGGGGGGTTCACGACCTCTCCAGCAGTTCCATCTGTGACAGCGTCCTCCCTTAGCTTGAGGGGGAGATCTTCCCTGCTTCTCATCCCCACCAGCCTTCTAGAACTGGAGAGGGAGGGCTGCTTTCAGCACAGGGCAGCTGGAACGTTCAAACGCCCTGACCTCTACCCAGCCCGGATGGGCAGCTTCCCAGTGCTCAGCCACAGGCCTGGATGTCTTGAGGTCGCAACTCTCGCTCACCCTCAGCCAGGAAGACAAGGAGGGCACGATGCAACAGATGCACTCCCAGGCGGCGGCGGCGGGTGGGTGACCAGCTCGCCACCACTCCATAGCAGTGTCCTTGTTTCTGGTTGGTCAGTGTCTGGATCCCTGGAGAGATTGGGAGTGAGGTCACAGGGGTAGCCTCTAGCCTCGGTGAATTCCAGGTAGAGAAATGTGACAGCGAACCCACTGTGTATTCCCCTTAAGCAGGGATAAACCCATGGAGCAAAATATGTGCATATGCAGGTACATCACTGGTGCTCAATAATTACTCATTGAACAAATTAACAGCCCTGAGAGGGAAGGGGTGAGGGAATTGGTAGAGCAAGGCCCTTCCTGTGACCCCCACCCCACAAGCCAGGCACCCACCTAGAGCATCCACAAGACACGCCTCTCGAGTGTAAGCCTCCACAGCGACCACATGCTGGAAGCAATGCAGGGACACCACACCACGACCACTCGCCCAAATGTCCAAGATCCGGCGCACTTTGGGGCAGGCCTAGGGGGCCGGGGCAAAGTCAGGGGTCTGCCTCCCAATTCCCTCCTTCCTCTACCTGCCCGCGGCCTGGCTGTCCCTGCCCTGACCCTGGTGCTTATCCTCATACCTGTTTTCCTGACCTCCCACGGTAGCCAAGGGCCTCCCAGAGGTGAGCATTTGGCCGGGCCCGTGTTCCCTTGCCCACGTAGAAGATGGCGTGGACAAAAGTCCGAAGGCATTCGGCTGGAGTCAGTGAGGAGGCTCGTGCTGGCAGGTTCCGAGTCTCCCTGGATGAAAAGGCTTGGCTCAGAGAGGGAAACGTGACAAGAGTAGCCCTAGAGAAAATCTCTAAGCTCACAGGGTACATACAACCCACGTCCGGTGGCCCCCATTTTATAAGGCAGCGCCCAAAGACACTCAGCAGCTTGAATGAGTTCCACCTGCCTTTTCTAGACGAAGCTTATGACCAGAGAGAGGGGCCAGCTCCCCTCCTGAGGACATGCAGCATGTAGGAACCGACCCAGAATTTCCAGCTCCCACTTCTGAATACCTGGGGTCCAGCAGCAGGTACGTGAAACTGGACTTCACTACCCCCTCCCGCCACCTTCTGCTGGGATCCGGCTGCTCAAACTGCCGGGCAAGTGCATCCTCATCTGCCTGGGCGTCTGGGATTCGGCCTGTCCTCAGGGCCTCAGTCAGCTCTGGGCTGTGCCCCGAAAAGTCTGGGCCTGGGAGGGGAAACTGAGTCAAGAGAGGCAGAGGAAGGGGTGGTTCCCAGAGATGAAGAGGGAAGTGGCACCGAGAGCTGGGAGTCTCCGGGGACTCCGGATGCCCAGAAGGGACTAACCAGTAGCAGCCTGGGCTTCTTCGAGTCGTCGGAGGTAATGTGGGCGGGTGAAGGGCGTGACGGGGCCTGGGCTCTCACCAAGAGCCCGGAGCCTTTGCAGCAGTTCCAGGTCAGACAGGACTGGCAGACACCCGCAAGAGGGGACTGGGTCCCTGCCTCCTGTGGAATGCGCCTCCTCCTCTGTCAGCCAGAGGGCGCCCACCTCACCGTCAAGGGACGATTGGTCATCTGTTAGGAAGTGGAAGTCCAGGGGTCCAGGCAGTGGTTTCGGTTCCGGAGGGGGGTTGTGGGCTGGGCTCCTATCTGGGAGGGACGAGTGGGAGGCGGAGGTCAGAGTCAGGGCCTGTAGAAGGGCCTTTAATTCGGCCTCCTTGCTCGTCATGACGGCTCCATGTTCCAGCGGCGGGGTGTCCGGAGACTTCAGCACCCTCTGGGATGGCCGGATATGAGGCAGGAGTTGCTGCCTGGGCAATGGCCCAGCCCAGGGGTACGTCCGGGGGGCTGGGTCCTTGGCTCCAGAAGCCTCAACTGCTGTGACAAAGGAGGCATCGGAGCTGCAGTCCCAGCCCCCGGGGGAGGACTCCGAGCTGCCATCCTTGTCAGCAGCTTCAGGGCAGGCAAGGAGGCTGGAGGGTCCAGGGCTAGCCTTCAGGTCCAGGTCCCTGCTGTCGCTTCCGCCCAGTCCTGTGCAGTCCAGCATCACACGGGGAGATCCAGAGGGGCTGGCATCTAGCTTCTTTCCCTTGAGGGCTGAGCCTGGAGCTGAGGATGAGAGTTGGGGTCAGAGAGCAGGGTGGGGGAAGCCAGAGATGGGAGTTGGATCAGCAGCAGGTGGCTGGAGTCTAAGGGAAAAGAGAGAATGAGTGAAGGCAGAGAGAGCTGACCAGGGACACTGGACATGAGACCGTCAGAACCAGCGGGAGACGGTGCACATCAGTGAGAGACAGGATAAGCCGGTCCACAGGCCAAGCCCCTGCCTCCGCCCAGGCCTCACTCACCGCAGGGCTTAGGCTCCGGCTCCTGGGTCTCTGACCGGGTCCGGGGAGGGGTCCTGGTCAGCTTTGGGAGCTCCCTCAGGACGCGCACACAGTCCTGGTGCCCCTGTTGTTCTGCCAGGTCCAGTGGCCGGAGTCCATCCTGCAGCGGCGCCATCAACAGGGGGCACCCGACGCCCTCTTTCCTCCCTTCCTCCCGCTCTCCAGGTCTGCCCTTCCGCTCCTCCAGGGCCCTCACCTGGTCGAGCAGCCGGGGGTCCGCTCCCTGGCTCAGCAGCAGCTCCAGGCTGCGGCTACAGCCCCAGGCGGCGGCCACGTGCAGCGGTGTCAGCGCCTCGGCCGATCTGGGGCAGGAGTGGAGGCCTGTACTCGATCTCTGTCCCCCATCTCCACCCTCCAGCCTGAGGCATCCTCGGAATCTAGATCTTAACGCCCTCAGCCTGGGACTCAAATCCCTGCTCTCTGACCCTAGAGATTCTACCCCTGGACCCGAAACTTGGATCCCCGTTTTGGCCTCAGCGCCACCCCACCCCCCACCCTCATTCTGGGACCCTAGCCCTCGCCCTTGGGCTCTCAGGATCCCTCCCCTAGTTCTACAAGCTCCTCCCGGGGGTACCGAATCCCCACCCTGGGAACGTGGGGTGCACTCTCTGGGACTCTGAGGCCACGCCTTCCGACCGGGGAGACCCCTTCCCTACGGGGAATGCCCCGCTCAGGGACCAGACCAGACCCGCCTCACCGAACGTTGGGGTCCCCGCCTCGGCACAGCAGAGCCTTGAGGCAGCGCAGAGCGCGTGGGTGCCGGGCCCCCGCCGCCAGGTGGACAGCGGCCGCGCCATCCGCTAGCACCAGGTTGGGGTCCGCGCCGCGGTGCAGCAGCTCCTCCACAGCCCTGCGATCACGGGGTCAGAGTGGACCGCCACCCTCGCCCCCAGCCCCGGCCCGCCCGCCCCAGTCCCGTCCTCACTGCAGCTCCTCCTCCTGCAGCGCTGCCCGCAGTCGCCAAGCCAGCTCCGCCGAGGCGCCCATGCCCGCGCTGTCCCCCAGCCTGACAGTTTCAAACTTCCCGCGGTGACCTTGTGCGCACGCGCCGCCCCGCCCCTGGGCTCTGGGCTCAGTGCCCGGGTGCCCCGTAGGGTACCCAGCCAGGCTGCCCCGCGTCGCACCTGCATGGCACACTTGGGGATTCAAGCTTCAGTGCCCACCCAGGTCCGCGACCTCGAGTGGTGCTCAGGTAGAGCCTGGAGGGTGTACCATTTTCTGGTCTCAAAACGGGGAAACGCGGACACAGCTTGCTGAAGGAGGCGGAGCTACGACCCGGTGACTTGGAGGTGCCCACGGCTGAAGAGGCCTCCATTAGCCCGCAAATTTAATTACCAGCTCCCGCCTCTAGCTCTGCGACGCCTGTTTGCAGTCTCGCGGAGCCAGGAGGTCGTGCCTTGGGGCTCTGGGCCTTAGTTTTCCCATCTGCAAAATGGGAGAACCCCTTCCAGGCTGGTGTGATGTTGAGTCAGTGTGTTTCATCACAGGATCCTGGCACAAGGGTGCCCCCAGTAAATGCTATGGGAAGGAAAGCTGTTGCTCAGTAAGGCCATTTTAATCTCATATGGAACTGAGAATCTATCTGGTAAACTTTTTTCACTGTTGCTCATTATCCAGATAGTTGAATAGTGGACCTGTTGTGCCTGTCTTGTCTCCCTTCTGGGGAGCACCCACACTATTTCCTGGGACCTGTAGTCCTCCCCTTCTCAGGAGAGGCTTGATCCAGGCCTGAACAATCTGAACATCCCAGAGCTCTGGCCCATGACCCAGGCAAGGCCAGCAATAGGGGGCTTGGGTAGCGATCACAACTGTCAACCAATTGTCATGGTGCCAATTCAATGCCAACAGAAATGCCCAATTTAGGGTGCAGTGAAAGAAGATACTTTATTCAGAGCAAACACCTCAATATAGAACAACACAGCCCTCTCCGGCAAATTGTTTCAGCTCCTGCCACGGAATCAGCCTTTGGTGGAAAAGGAACACGCATTGCCCAGCCATAACGGAACTTACCAGTATATAGGGAAGCCCCAGCCCCTGACCCTTAATTGGCCTGTTCTCATGCAAATTAGTACCCCAAACCATCAGTTTGATTGGCCCAAAAAGCACTATGGAGTGGAGCCATTCTGATTCATCAAAGATGCTAACAGAGCTAGGAACCAGGAGGTCACAGTTCAATTCCCCATCAAGGCATATGCCCGGGTTGTGGGCTCGATCCCCAGTGTGGGGCATGCAGGAGGCACCAGTTAATGATTCTCATCATTGATGTTTCTATTTCTCCCTCTCTGAAATCAATAAAAATAATGTATTTTTTAAAGATGCTAACAGAGACTGTAGTTCCTCAGCTCCGATTGGACAAAGGGGTTATCGCCATCCTATTGGTTGAAATACGATTCCAGGAATTCCTTTATGTCAGTTGGCTCACCCAGCAGGAACGCAGTGCTGGCAGGCAGGCATTGCAGGGCAGAAGGCAGTTTTTCTCCCTGAAGCTGAGCTTGCGTGAGAGGCAAAGGTTCCTGGGCTTTTTTTGTTTTTTAACATGAGACCAATTAGCCACCAGGAGCCCCTTTGGGTAGGTATTTTCCTTTTTGGGGTTGGCACACCATCGCACCCCTTTCCACAGGTTGGGAGAAAAGCAGGGGGCACTCAACACCACACGGAGTAGTTCAGCCCCACCCACCGGCGATGTCTGAACGGCGGGATGTAGTCAAGCCTGAAGCCGCGCCGTGGCTTACCCACCAGAACCAAGCCATTCCCCTTTCTGTTCACTGGGTGCGTTTCTGTCACCTTCAACCAAGAAGATCCTAATTAACACAAGGCGGCTGGTGTGGACCTTGGCTAGAGATTTCTCAGGTTTTATTCTGATGACAAAAATCACACAGGGAAGAACAAATTACAATTGGCAAACTGGGGACTGGAATATGGACGGGGAACCAGGGGTGTCCATAGTCCTGGGGTGCTTCCTGGAATAACGGGCTTCCTTCCAGGGCTCCAAAGTAGCCAAGTGCTTCCTTGAAGGCCCCCAGGGGTCCCACGGAGTGGAGTTTGAGAACCAGCACTCTAGGCCAGGGGGTTTCACGGTACCAGGCTGGACGCACAGGGAAGGTTCAGACAGTGGCCTCAACCTCAGTGGCTTCCTCCTCCTCCTCCAGCAGGCTGTAGGAGGCATGGCTCTGGCAGGGCCGTTGCAATGGGTGAGCCAGCAGCTTAGCCATACAGTTGTGCAGCTCCAGGGCTGGCCCGGCCAGTGCCACCTCATACTTGTAGCTGGTGCCCTTGGTATCCAGGCTGCCCATGAAGGCAAACATGTCCTGTGGGGCCAGGGAGGGGCTCTTCAAGCAAGGGTTCCCTGACAGGCCTTCCTTGCCCCTGGAGGGCTTCCCAGAGGAGGAGGCACCAGGGGTAGGTTCTGAAGGGTGAAGAGTTTTCCAGGCAGAAAACAACCCCTGCATTCAGCAGACACTCCCTGCTGCCCACCCAGTGTTAGGGACACCGACAGGTCTCAGCCTTGGAGCCTCCGAACTGGAGTCAGTTGGATCTAAACTACCCCCCAGTCCCCATGCTGATCTTCCTTGAGGGGCAGGGAAGGCTTCCCTCAATAGACACTTTTGGTTTAAATATTGAGGTATGAGTAGGAGCTGGTCTCAACCCCCCGTTCAGTTGGGTAAACTGAGGCTCAGAGAGGTAAGTGGCCCACTTGAAGTCCCACAGCTAGTTCAGGGCAGGGACGTGAATGACCAGCAGAGTCTGGGAAGGGTACCCCCAAAAGAGGGCACAGCCAAGGCAAAAGCAGGGAGAGAGAGAAACAGGCCCCCGTCTCAACAGCCTCCCTGAGCTCCCAGCAGACCACATGGAAATGGTTGTCAAATGACCGAATGACCAGGAGCCAGAAGACCCAGGGTAGGTGGGTTCTAAGACATCCCATCTACATCCACCTGCCACCCACACCTGCCAGGGCCTCACCTTCCAGCTCATCTCCTCCTCCTTCTCGTCGGTGCCATTGTGGATGTAAACAACATCAAAGAAGAAATATGGACACTGGAACATTTTCTGCAGGCAAAGAACACCAGCCTTTGAGACTCAGTCACCCTGTGCCCCATGACAACAATCTCCCCACTTCTGCCTGAGACGCTGGGAACCTGCCAGGAGGTGCCCCAGTCCAGTGCTCAGGAAATCCCTCCTAGTGTCTCACCACCCTCTCCCAGGCCTCAGTCACCTTCATGGGCTCAGTCAGCGAGAACTGGGGCTGGCAGGGTGGGCGGCTGTAGACAAGGATGGTACGGACCACATATGGGGGTGGGATCGTCTGCACATTCTCCGTGACTGGCAGCTCAGTCTTCTGTTGACTGCACAGTAAGGGGACAGATGAGAACACACTCTGGGGGTCCCTCCCATCATCACCTTGGAGAGCCCAGCTCCTTGCTGGGCATGCAAAGCCCCTCCTGTGCCCTCCCCAGTTTATTGCTGTCTCTGAGCCTTCCCACATGCTGTTCTCTCTGCCCAGAGCACCTCCCCAGCCTTACCCTCTGCCTGACCCTTCTGTTTTGCTAAACCCAAAGCTGAAGCCTGCTCTGCCCACCCTGAGTGTCCCCCATCACCTGGAGTTGGCCCTGCCCTACCAGGCCAGGAAACTCTTAGGAAGGGACCTAATCTTTTTATCTAAACCAAGATACATTTCCCTACTTGGCCACAACTGGATCTCACGGGCAGAGGGCACTAGGCAGAGGGCAAGGTCCTTCCTATGTAAAAAGCAAATTTGGTCCTTCACAAGAACCAGATAGACAAATAGACAAATCACTAAAGGAATATCAAATGGCTTTAAAATGAATGAAAAAAGGCTCAAAGGAAAGCAATCACACAGGCAGAGCTCTCAGCAGTATGCTCAATCCTGGTGCCAGGGAATGAACGGTTAATTTCTGAGGCAGTACTTTGGCAATGTCTAGCAAAATACCCGCCCTCCCCCCCAAAATCAAGTATGTCCTCTATTGTGAATTTGCCTCATGGGTTCACTTGCTGAGATGTTTGTACCAAGTTAATTAAAGGCAACACAAGCTTTGTGCCCAGCATCAGGGGCTGGTGAAAATGGAGATTAGGATAGCAGGGCCCACAAACTAAGGATGGGTTTTATATTTTTAAATACCTGGAGGGAGGAAAATCAAATGAATATTTCATAACATGTGGAAATGGCATGAAATTCAGTGCTTATCAATAAAATCTTATTGACACACTAGAGGCCGCGCACTGGTGGGGTCCCTCAGCCTGAGGGGATCGGGCTGAAATCAGCTCTCCGACATCCCCCAAGTGGTCCCGGATTGTGAGAGGGCGGTTCTCAGGTGACGCACCCCAGAATTGGGCTCCCTCCTCTCTGGTTCAGGGTGCATCACCCAAGAACCACAGCTGCCAAGTCACTCAGCTCAGCAGCTCCTGCGTTGAGCATCTGCCCCCTGGTGGTCAGTGCACGTCATAGCTACTGGCCAGTCCTCCAGTTGCTTAGGCTTTTATCTATATAGATAGATGGCCACGTCCACTGTGTCCACAGAGTTTGTGGTTGCCTTTGGATGCCTAAGGCAGAGTCAGTTGTTATGATAGAGACCATATGGTCTGCAAAGCCAAACACATTTACTATCTGGCTTTTTATAGAAGAGTAAGCAGCCTCCTGGGCTAAAACAAGGGTGCAGAGGACCATGGGCCACCACAGGACTCATACAGAGGGTGAGATACGGGAAGGAAGGACTTACATGAGGCTGAAGAGACCTTCCATATCTGGTGGGGATGCTAAGAACACAGGCGGCAGAGCACAGGTGGGAAGGGTGAATGACTTCCCTCATCCTGATGCCAAGAGACCCCAGGTGCCTCAGAACCTGCTGCCAGGTACACTGTGCAGGAAGCCTGTGTGTGATCCCAGCCTCGCGGCCTGAGCCTGTTTTCCTCAGCAGAGATCACAAACCAGGGGGCTGACATCAGATGCCCTGAAGACCACTGGTGATTCAAAACTCCCCTTTCCCTCAGGCCAGGGCCACTCGCCCTACAAAGAGCCACAGGCGTCCCTGTTCCCCTCCTCTCAACTCTCCCACGTTTTCTAACTCACAGCGATGATATTTTATTTAAGTTTTGAGCAGCATGTGAGCCTTTCATATTAAAATTAGCATAAATGTAATGTAGTGCCCTGGATGGTTTGGCTCAGTGGATAGAGTGTCGGCCTACAGACTGAAGGGTCCCGGGTTCGGTTCTGGTCAAGGACACATGCCCAGGTTGCGGGCTCGATCCCCAGTAGGGGGTGTGCAGGAGGCAGCTGATCAATGATTCTCTCTCATCTTGATGTTTCTCTCTCTTTCTCCCTTTCCCTTCCTCTCTGAAATTAATAATAATATACTGTATATATTTTTTAAAATGTGATGTAGTGGTGACTGTGACTTTTCAGTCACATATTACCATTTTTTGAGCAAATGGCACCAAAAGTATAATTGCCCCTGCATGGAGTGCTCTCCATGGGTACAGTTTTGACATCCAGAGTCCAAATCAGCTGGTTTTGCTTCTGTATATGACTTTACCTCAACAGCGACCCATGGGGTAAGAGGTTTCCTGCCTCCCATTTTACAGATGAAGAACTGAGAGCCTGGGGAGCATTTGAGATTTTGCTTCCTGGCAATGTCATCAGTTTGGCTCAAATAAACTCTTTTTTTTTGTTTTGTTACTCCTCACCCGAGGATATTTTTCCATTGATTTTAGAGAGAGTGGAAGAGAGAGGGAAAGACAGAGAGAAACATCAATGTAAGAGAAACACATTGATTGGTTGCCTCCTGCACGTGCCCCGACCAGGGCCCAGGCCAGGGAAGAGCCTGCAACCAAGGATACTTGCCCTTGACTGGAATCGAACCCAGGGCTCTTTGGTCTGCAGGCTGATGCTCTATCCACTGAGCCAAACTGGCTAGGGCTCTTTTTCTTTTTTAAATCCTCACCCAAGAAGTGAGGATATTTTTTATTTTAGAGAGTGGAAGGGAGGGAGGAGGAGAGAGGAGGGGGGGAAGAGAGAGAAAAACACTGATGTGCCACAGACACATCGATTGATTGCTTCCCATATGTGCCCCGACCAGGGGTGGGGATGGAACTGCAACCCAGGTACATGCCCTTGACTGTAATCTAACCCACAACCCTCCAATGCACAGGCTGATGCTCTAACCACTGAGCACACTGGCCAGGGCTCAAAAGAAACTGAAAGCCAGAGAGATGACTGGCCCAAGCCTGCTGCGGCAGAGCTGAGATCTGGACCTGAGCCAATGTGAGTTGGCTCCCTCCAAGCTCAGCTTCCTGGGTTCTGGGTACAAGACAGGCCAGACCCCCACCCCCACCCCCTGCCCCGGAGGTGCCTCTGCCGGGAAGGATACTGAAGTTGGAGCAGGAGGCCGTCTCTAGGTCGTAGAGGCAGCTGCAGAGCTCACGGGGGTCGGAGGTCAGTCCAGACAGCTGTGGGGAAACACAGGACTCAGCAAAGTGGTCTCTGCCCCCAGGGAGTCCCAGGGCACACAGCCTCGTCCCTACCCCCAGGGGACCCCAGGGTGCCCCAGCCTCACCCAGGCGGTGTCATCGTTCACCACCACCAGTGCAAACTCATGGCTTTTGTCAATCTTGTGTTTTGTCCGCACAAACATCTCAATCATCTTCTGGGAGACATTGAGAGCATTGGTTTTGGAGCTGGAGAGGGATAGAGAATGAGGGGGGTGGTTAAGGAGAGGCCTCCAGGCCTGGGGCGAGGCATATCCCCTCACCTGTCCACCCCGGGGAACCTTCCACCAGCCCCACAATGAGGCCCTGGCCCAGGTCACACAGCAGGGGGGTGGCAGAATCCAGTTGTAAACCTAACCCAGCTGACCTGCCCTCTCCAAATGGGTCCCTCTGACCAGCCTGGGGTCTCACATCTGATCCCTGTGAGGCGGCCCCAGACCATTGCTCAGCTCCCAAGTGGTCGGGGAGAGGGGGGGGAGACATGCTTGTCCTCAGTATCTCCCAGAGCCCCTCAGACCCTCTCTAGGTTCTGCTGCTCAACCCCACAGAGCCTGCCTGCTCAGGGCAAGGGCTTTGGGGTTAGCTAAGCATGAGTCTGAATTCTTGTTCCGCCTACTTGCTATGAGGTCTTAGGCAAGTTACTTTGCTTCTCTGAGTTTCCAAGTCATTGCTATGACGTTGATTTTAAAGAGTGGAAGGGAGGGGGGAGGAGGAGAGAGAGAAAGACATTGATGTGCCACAGACACATCGATTCGTTGATACCTCTCACATGCTTGGAACAGAGCCTGAGGGGCGACTGCTGTATCATTACCAGTTCCTGTCGCTACGCTCTGATACCGCCAGGCCCCGAGCCAGACCACAACGGTGTGAGTCTGAGAGAGAGAGCCCTGTGTTTTTCAGGCTGGGCCCCTCCAAGTTGCAGCTACACATTCACGCCCTAAAATGTCCCTCTCACCCGTTGAACGACTCCAGTTTTGGCAGTGACATTTCCTCCGACAGGTCCAGGCAGATGATCTGCAATGAAGTCGGAAGGTGGTGAAGGCACTGTGACTGGCAGCACCCGGTGCCTGGATGTTAACACCAGCCCCCACATGCTTGGCCCTCTTTAAGCAGACCTGTCTGCAAAGGTGGTACGATGACCCCCAACTCCCAGTCAAGCTATCCACTTTGGAAGTTGGTGGCTCAGGGGAAAGAGCACTGGACTAGAAGTCCAGGTTAATAAGTGAGAATATGTGACACAGAAACAAGGAAATAAGGGTATAGTGGGTTGAACTGTGGCCCCCAGAAGATATGTTTGCCTAGAACCTCAGATGTGACTTTACTTAGAATGAGAGTCCTTAATGATGTAATTAAAATAAAGAAATTGAGATAAGATCATCTGATCCGATGGCAAGTATTCCCATGATAGCCAGAAGAGACGACACAAAGACAGAGAGGGGAGGGCCATGTAAAAACAGACAGAGATTGGAGTGATCAGCTGCAGTCAAGGATGCCTGGAGCCACCCAAAGCTGAAAGAGGAAGGACAGATCCTCCCCTAGAGCCTCCGGAGAAAACGGGGCCCCTGCCAAACATCTTGACTTCAGACTTCTGGTTTCCAGGACTGTCGGAGAATAAATTTGTTTTTTCAGCCACCCAGCATACTGTCGTTTGTTGTGGCAGCCCCAGGAAACTAATACAAAAGGGCTGTTTGCAGAGTGAATCCCAAAAGGCAAGAATGTCAGCCCAAGGTTCCCTAAGGCCTCAGAGCTTACGGCCAAATTCCCACTTACCACCTTCTCTGGACAGTTGACCCTTGGTGTCCGCACCTGGACCTCAGGGGCTGGTGGGGGCACCTGCCAGGGCTTGGGGCCAGCTCCCAGAGCGTTCGGGGTCCCATCATCAGCACTGGCCGCCTCACCCTCACCCTCACTTCGGCTTCCCACACTGGCCTGGGCCCCCAGTGCCCGGTCCTCAGCCCCCTCAGGGTTGGAGCGTGTCCGGGGCCTTGGCTCCACTGACTGCTCTTCCTCCTCCTCCTCCTCTTCTTCCTCGGTGGGGCTGCTGGGCTCTGCCACCTCCATGGCTCCTGAGTGGCTGGATGAAGCAGGGATGGGGGAAGCCAGAATTCTGCCCTTAGGAGTTTCAGAAACATTTGGTTAGCCAGGAGAAGAGGGCACTTGCTGCTTAGCGACTATGAGTCACTCCTCTGAGGGCCTCAGTTTCCTCCTCTGTAGAATGGGTGCCTTTACACTTATCAGCCAAGCATCCACTTTGACTTAAGGTAATAGCCTCCATTGTTTTCTGTAGTGCTACCCCAGCCCTCGGCCAGTGAACACAACTGGCTACGGTGAATGGCTCAGAAATGGGGACATGACCCAATACAGGCCAGTGAGGGGCAGCTCTGAGGCTTACAACACTGCCATTAGGGGAGCGGGGCTCCTTAGAGTTGCAGAGCTTGGGAGATACAAGTCGAGAGTTGCTAGGAGCCTCTTTAGCCTCCAAGAGAGGAAAGAGCCTACCCTAGTGATGCTCACCCAGAGAACAGCGGACAGAATTCTGAGCACCTGGATCCAGCTGCACCTGGAACCAGTCTATAAGCCACTAATTCCCCTTTCTTGCTTCAGATAGATTGAGTTGGGTTTTCTGTAACCTGAAACTGAAAATGTCTTGGTAAATAAAAGAATAATAACCTCTAGGATTCTCCCCAGTGGACGCTGGGCTGCCTAGGGGGTGTCTGTACATGGGGGTGTCTGCACAAGGGAGGGGCGGGGATCTGGGTGCTACAGGTCCCTCTGAGGAAAGACAGGACGCCAATGGGACAGCCTGCCTATTTGGGTAATGGGTGCGGGCTGCCCGGGATGGTCTCTGGGCGCCCTGCAGCCCCCACAACCTCACAGGAACTAGCTGTAGCAAGAGGGATGGAGGCTAGGCTGCAGGAGGAACCAGAGCCGGAAACGGAAGCTTCAAAGGAGGCAGGGGGTTAGGTCCCGAGGGCTACGGGGGCTAGGCCTCGAGGGACGAGCCCCACACGCTTTCAACACCCACTTCTGCTCACCGTAGCCTAAGCCTCCCTCCGACTGGGCTGCCGACTCGCTAGAAAGCCGCCATCTTCGCAGCCGGACGTGGTGCGGCGCGGCCGCGACGCCTCCTGGGAAATGTAGTTCAGCGGGCCCCGGGGCGCGTGGAACGGTGAACTGGACCCGGCTGAAGAGTCTTGGAAGCTGATAGGCTGGTGCTCTGCTCGGTGATTTGTGGGTGAGGGGCGGGTTTTTGCGGACTGATGTGGGCGTGGCGCAGGCCCAAGGCTCCTCCCAATTACTTAATTCTTCTTATTTTATATATATTTGCAAAAATAAAAAATACTAAGACAGAAGACTAACTTGTGGTGAACACACAATACAATATACAGATGATGTATTATAGAATTGTACACCTGAAACCTATATAATTTTATTAACCAATGTCACCCCAATAAATTCAATTTAAAAATTTAAAAAATAATCCGGAACTATTTCAAACCACCCTTCCTTTTTCATGCACACTTCTTCCCTTAGCCCCAAAACTATTTAAAATCTACTTTGAGCCCTAGCCGGTTTGGCTCAGTGGCTGAGCGTCGGCCTGCGGACTGAGGGGTCCCAGGTTCGATTCCAGTCAAGGGCATGTACCTTGGTTGCAGGCACATCCCCCGTAGGGGGTGTGCGGGAGGCAGCTGATTGATGTTTCTCTCTCATCAATATTTCTAACTCTCTATCCCTCTCCCTCTCTGTAAAAATCAATAAAATATATTTAAAAAATAAAATAAAATAAAATCTACTCTGACTTTTTCGCAAAGGGTTTGCCACCAGAACACAAGTTTCACAAAAACCACTGCTAAATCTAAGCCAAATGAGAAAGGAAAAGACTCATATCAACATCATTATCGTTGGACACGTAGATTCTGGCAAGTCTACCACTACTGGTCATCTGATCTACAAATGTGGAGGGATGGGCAAAAGAAATATCAAAAATTTGAGGAAGCTACTGAGGTGGGAAAGGGCTCCTTCAAGTATGCCTGGGTCTTGGATAAATAAACTAAAAGCTGAACCTGAGTGTGGTATCACCATTGATACCTCCCTGTGAAAATTGAGACCAGTAAGTATTATGTGACCATCATTGATGCCGCAGGACACGGAGACTTTATAAAAAACATGATTACATGCCCTAGCCGGTTTGGCTAAGTGGATAGAGCCTCAGCCTATGGACTGAAAGGTCCCTGGTTTGATTCTGGTCAAGGGCACATGCCCCGGTTTCGGGCTCAATCCCCAGTAGGGGGCATGCAGGAGGCATAGTTGATATTTCTATCTTTCCCTCTCCCTCTCTGAAATCAATAAAAAAATATTTTTTAAAAAAAGCATGATTACAGGCACATCTCAGGCTGACTATGCTGTTCTGATTATTGCTGCTGGTGTTAGTGAATTTTAAGCTGATAGCTCCACGAATGGGCAAAGCTGTGAGCACGCCCTTCTGGCTTACACATTGGGTGTGAAACAAGTAATTGTTGGTGTTAACAAAATGGATTCCACTGAGCCATCCTACAGCCAGAAGAGATACAAGGAAACAGTAAATGAAGTGAGCACCTACATTAAGAATATTAGCTACAACCCTGATAAGGTAGCGTTTGTGCCAATTTCTGGTTGGAATGGTGGCAACATGCTGGAGCCAAGTGCTAACATGCCTTGGTTCAAGGGATGGAAAGTCACCCGTAAAGATGGCAACACCAGCGGAATCATGCTTGAAGCTGCATTGCATCCTGCCACCAACTCATCCAACTGACAAGCCCTTGTGTCTGCCCCTCCAGGATGTCTACAAATTGGTAACATTGGTGCTGTCCCTGTGGGTTGGGTAGAGACTAGCATTCTCAAACTGGCCTGGTGGTCACCTTTGCTCCAGTCAGTGTTACAACTGAAGTAAATTGAAGTGTTGAAATGCACCATGAAGTATTGAGTGAAACTCTTCCTGAGGACAACGTGGACTTCGTTGTCAAGAATGTATCTGTGCCCTAGCCAGCTTGGCTCAGTGGATAGAGCGTCAGTCTGCAGACTGAAGGGGTCCCAGGTTCGATTCTGCCCAAGGGCACATGCCTGGGTTGCGGCTGGCTCGATCCCCAGTGGGGTGGGGGTGCGGGAGGCAGCCGATCAATGATTCTTTCTCATCATTGATGTTTCTATCTCTCTCTCCTTCTCTGAAATCAATAAAGAAATATATATTTTTTTTTTAAAAAAGAATGTATCTGTCGAAGGGAAAATGGGGTACACTTGTAATACTGTCAACACTAAACATACACATATTTTTTCATGATTAATGTTCTTTATATCCTTTTTTTAAAAATAGATTTTATTGATTTTTTACAGAGAGGGAGAGGGATAGAGAGTTAGAAACATCAGATGAGAGAGAAACATTGATCAGTTGTCTCCTGCACACCCCCTACTAGAGATGTGCCCGCAACCAAGGTACATGCCCTTGACTAGAATCGAACCTGGGACCCCTCAGTCCACAGGTCGATGCTCTATCCACTGAGCCAAACTGGTTAGGGCTATTTTCTTTTCTCTTTTAAAAAAAATATATTTTTTATTGATTTTTTTTTACAGAGATGAAGGGAGAGGGATAGAGAGTTAGAAACATCAATGAGAGAGAACCATTGATCAGCTGCCTCCTGTATACACCCCACTGGGGATGTGCCCGCAACCAAGGTACATGCCCTTGACCGGAATCGAACCTGGGACCCTTCAGTCCGCAGGCCGACGCTCTATTCATTGAGCCAAACCGGTTAGGGCTATTTTCATTTTTAAAAAAATTTTTATTGTTGAAAGTATTACACATGTCCTTTTTTCTCCCACTGACCCCTTGTAGCTCGCCCCCGCTCCCCACCCCAGACCTTTACCATCCTATTATCTATGTCCATGGGTTATCCATATATGCATACAAGTTCTTTGGTTGATCTCTAAAAATAAATTTTTTTTAAAAGAAGAATGTGTCTGCTCGGCTTGTGTGGCTCAGTGGTTGAGCTTCAACCTATGAACCAGGAGGTCACAGTTCAATTCCAGGTCAGGGCACATGCCAGGGTTGCCGTCTTGATCCCCAGTGTGGGGCCTGCAGGAGGCAGCCGATCAATGATTCTCTCTCATTATTGATGTTTCTATCTCTCTCTCCCTCTCCCTTCCTCTCTGAAATATATATATATATATATATATATATATAATGTGTCTGTCAAAGGTGTTCATCGTGGCGTTATAGCTGGTGACAGCAAAAATGAACCACCAGTAGAAGCAGCTGGCCTCACCACTCAGGTGATTATCTTGAACCATCCAGGCCAAATCAGTGCCAGGTTGTTACACAGCTCACATTGCTTGCAAATTTGCTGAGAAGGAAAAGATTGATCGTCGTTCTGGGAGAAAGCTGAAAGATGACCCAAAGTTTTTGAAATCTGATGATACTGTTGTTGATGTGGTTCCTGACAAGCCCATACACTGTATGTTAGGAGCTTCTATAACTGCCCTCCTCTGGGTCATCTTGCTGTTTGTGACATGAGCTGGTCCGTTCCTGGGTGTCATCAAAGCAATGGGCAAAAGCCTTGACCGAACAGCTCGGGTGTTAGCGTGTCGTCCCAATATGCCAAGGTTGCGGGTTCGATCCCTGGTCAGGGGACATACAAAGATCAAGCAATGAATGTATCAATAAGTGGAACAACAAATAAATGTTTCTCTCGCTCTCAAATCAGTAAATAAAAAACGTTTTTAAAGCAGTGGACAAAGAGGCAGCTGGAGCTGGTAAAGTCTCCAAGTTTACCCAGAAAGCTCAGAAGGCTAAATGAATATTATCCCTAATAACTGCCACCCCAGTGGTGGAAAAACGGTCTCAGAACTGTTTGTTTCAATTGTCCATTTAAGTTTGTTTTTTTAAAAATCCTCACCCAAGGATATTTTTTTCATTAATTTTTAGAGAGCGTGGGAGGGAGGGAGGGAGGGAGGGAGGGAGGGAGGGAGGGAGGGAGGGAGGGCGAGCGAACAAGAAACATCAATGTGAGAGAGACACCTTAATTGATTGCCTTCCTCATGGGGCTGGGGGTCAAACCTGCAACCCAGGTACGTGCCTTGACCAGGAATCGAACCTGAGACACTTCGGTCCTCAGGCCAGTGCTCTAACCACTGAGCACACCAGCCAGGGCTACATTATTCGTTTTTAAAACCAGATTATTTGGTTTTTAAAACCAAAAATCTGTCACAGAATTTTGAGAACCATTAAAACAAGTTTTAATGGGAAAAAACCCACACACCACTCTAAGCCTCAGTTTCTTTATTTGTAAGAGTCGGTTAAGCCTGCCCAGGTCAGGCAGGCCCTGGTTTAATGGCAGCCAGGAGGAACTGTGTAGACAGACTAAGCCTTGAAGGATGAGAGGGGAAAAGGCAATCCAGGCAGAAGGAACTGCCTGGACAAAGGGCTGGAGGCTTGGAAGAGCCTCGGAGTGGTGGAGCCTCTCCCAGGTCATTATGGTGGGAGCGAGGCTTAAGCGTGAGGGTGTCGCCCTGGCCGGGTTGGCTCAGTGGATAGAGCGACGGCCTGCGGACTGAAGGGTCTCGGGTTCGATTCCAGCCAAGGGCACATGCCCGGGGGTTTCGGGCTCAATCCCCATTAGGGGGCATGCAGGAGGCAGCCGATCAATGATTCTCTCTCATCGTTGATATTTCTATCTCTCTCTCTCCCTTCCTCTCTGAAATCAATAAAGATTAAAAAAATAAAAAGAGAAACGAACTGTATTAAAGGTTACCAAAATTAAAAAAGAAAAAAGAGTGAGGATGTCAATTTCCCTGGGTACCCAAGTCAAAGTACAATTTCTCTCTCTCCATAAGCAGGAGAATTCAGCCTCCTAGCATCTGTCAGTGGGACTGGGAGGATTCAGGCTACTCCAGTCTCTGCACATTTAATCCAACTGCAGAAGGAAGGACAGGGTGTTTCAGCCCGAGGTTCCGGCATGGCCAAAGGCCTGGGGGTGTGAGAGAGCTGAGAACCTTGCTGTTCGTGGAGGGGGCCATCATGGCTATAACATGGAGCATACATGGGTGCAAGCAGCAGGTATAATTTTTAAGGGCTTTGAATGCCAGGTTGAAGAGCTTGAAACGTTTCCCAAGGGCATTGAGGAGCCAAGGAGGGTGTGTGCGCAAGGGAAGCGAATAATCAGATCTCTGTCTCTGGGGCCTGGGTGGGGAAGGGAGTGGACAGGGGTGGGGGGCTGAGGAACCCAGAGACGGGGCTGGGCTGGCATCAAGGTGGGACAAGAGAGGCTTGGCTGTAATTATGGGTGAAGACAAGAAAGCCCATTAGAGGTGGATGCAGGAAGAATGGGCAGGGTGTAAGGACCACGTAGCTCTGAGGAATTCAGCATTTTTGTCGGAGAAACAGCAGCTGGCAGAGGAAGCAGAGATGGGACTGGCGACAGAGCACAAGGAGAGGTAACAGGGAACAAGGAGTGCATGTTGCGCCCGGCCGGTGTGGCTCAGTGGTGGAGCGTTGACCTATGAACTAGGAGGTCATGGTTCCATTCCCAGTCAGGGCACATGCCCGGGTTGCAGGCTCGATCCCCAGTAGGGGGCGCGCAGGAGGCAGCTGATCAATGATTCTTTTTTTCATCATCGATGCTTCTATCTCTCTCTCCCTCTCCCTTCCTCTTTGGAATTAAAAAAAAAAAAGAAGAAAGAGTGCGTGTTGTGATGCATTTCCCTGATGGTGCCTTGCCACATGCAAATTGCCTGTTAAAACTCCATGACACTGTAGGTACATGCTATATTTATTCCCCATTTTACGGATAAGGAAATTGAGGCTCGGAGGTGGGAGAGCCGTGGCCTTGGAGGCTGAGGTGAGGAGGGGCAGACATCTCAGGAGCTGGACCCATGTCCTCTGCTGGGGCAGGAGGAAGGCATTGTCCTTGAAAAGGAAACTGAACAATAACCAGTCATGTGACCCGGGGAGGGGGCTTCCTGTTTCTCGGCCCCTCCCAGGCCAGCCTGGGCAGCCCTGGCCTGAGCGGGCAGTGTCCAGGGACTCAGGCCTCTGACAAGGTGCTCCCGGAGGAACCGAGAAGTGGAGCGGGCTGAGGGGACCCAACCCCAGGGCTGGGTCCTCTGGTTCGGGAGGGAACTGGGGAGAAGGGGGAGGGGAGAGGACTCTTTTTTTTTTTTAAAGAGGGCGGACTCTTGAAGTCCTCATCCTAGGCCCAGATAGAGGAGGGAGGGGAGCACCAAGGCAGTGAAAAATAAAGGAGGCAGAAGAGAAGGGGGCGGTCAGGGCAACCTTGGTAGGTAGTGAGCTGTCTGTCAACAGAGGCATTGAAACGTGCCACATCAGCATTGATCACTCAGGACTCCTTCTGGAGGGGAGAAATCAATGCCCGTTTCACAGAAGAGGAAATTGAGGCTGTTATTTGCCAGGACAACAGAGGCAAGAGCTGAGATCAGGCTGTGGTTTTAGGGGGGGGACAAGGGAGGGGTTTCAGAGGACACTGATTTGTGGACAGCAATGAGTGCCCGGGCGACGCGGCCCCGAAGCCGGCGAGGGAGGCATGCTCCACCTGTAAGTGTCCCTGCTCCCTGCCACAGCCAGCTCAGCGGGCCCCCCTGCAGGGAGCTCAGAGCCCTGATGGCCATTTGCAGGTTGAGCTGGACCCTGTGGCTGAGAGTTCAGAGGAGGCCGAGGCAGCGAGCGGGAGCTCTGAGCTAGGCCCTGTGCCATCTCAGGAAAGCCGCAAGCCTGAGCTGCTGGGCCCTGAGGCCGAGGCGAGTGGGCAAGGCCTGAGGAGCAGGTAAGGCCCGCTTGGTCTGTGCCTCCCACTCCAGCTCTTTCCTACCCATAGCTCTGCTTGTGTCCCCTACCACCACCCGGCTCACACGCACACCATGGCTTCCCATTGCCTGCCTCAGCCTGATTCTTAAGGCCCTGCATAATGCATTGCCAGTGTTAACCCACCACCCCTGTGTGCCAGACGCCCCAGATATCCCCATTTCCAGAAACTTCCATCGCTCACTTCACAGCACTGACAAGGAGGCTGATGGGGACTCTAGCAGGGGGCTGGCCCCAGCCCTCGAGGGGCCCCATGAGCCTGCAGAAGAAGCCCACCATGCCCCAGAGGCTGAGGAGATTGTCCTCTCTGGACCCGGGGCCCCCGACGTGTTTCAGACTCTCCAGCATGCTCTGAGCTCACTGGAGGCTGCAGCTGCCGCCTGGCGCTGCCAGCCCCTGAGCTGTCCTGGGCCGATGGAGATGGAGGGCAGAATCCAGGGGGAGCCAAGGCCCTGCCTGGAGCTGGAGGGGGCAGGGGGCTGCCAGCGGGAGGTGGCCCACCTGGCAGAAAGGAACGCCTGGCTACGTTTGGCCCTGGGCAGCCGTGAGGACGAGCTGATCCACATGCAGGCCTCCCTGGAGGCCCTCCAGGGAGAGAAGGAGACGCTGCAGAGAGAGGTGAGTGGGGCATCCCCGCCTCCCAGGGCTCGATGTCTGAGGAAGGAGGCAGCCTGGCATAGGAGATGCTCAATCATTTGTTCATCGGAAAAACTTATGCAGCATTGACTGCTGAGCCCCCAAAGACACAGGTCCCTTGCAATCTTCCTTTTTAATTTTAGTTAATATATATATATATATATATATATATATATATATATATATATATATATATATATATATATGTTATTGATTTCAGAGAGAGAGAGGGAGAGAGAGAGAAACACTGATTGGCTGCTTCCAGCACACACTCCGACCGGGGATCAAACCTGCAACCTGGATATGTGCTCTGACTGGAAATCAAACCAGCAACCCTTCGGTGCACGGGACGATGCTTAACCAACCACTGGCCAGGGCTTTTTTTAATTTTTAAAAGTTTTTATTGATTTTAGAGAGAGGGGGGGAGAAATATATAGAGAGAAACATCTATTTATTGTTACACTTATTTACACATTCATTGGTTGATTCTTGTATGTACCCTGACTGGGGATCAAAACCCCAACATTGGTGGATTGGGACAACACTCTAATCAATCGAGCTACCTGGCTAGGGTTGGCTCTTATTTTTTTTTTAAAAAAACAAAACATTATTGATTTTTAGAGAGAGAGAAACATTGATGTGAGAGCTGAACATCGATCGACTGCCTCCTACATGCCCCCAACCAGGGATCCAGATCAGCATCCCACACCAGCCAGGTCATTTCTTGTCTTTTTTATAATAGACATCCTAACTGGTGTGAGGTCATTCTCATTGTAGTTTTGATAGCATTTCCCTGATGATTAGTGATGTTGAGCACCTTTCCATGTACCTGTTGGCTATCTGTATATCTAAAGAAAGAGAAGTCCTGGGTGGCTAAGTTGCCCAAGGTTATATAGTGAGGAATTTGGTGCAGTGAGTATCTGGGGCTCCTGTCACTGCCCCAAGAACAGGTGGGCATTTGGGGCCCCCAGGCCTGACATTTCCCTTAACCCCGCCAGGTCCAGGAGCTGCAGGATTCCCTGCTGAGGCTGGAGTCCTTGCCACCTCCCTCCCACAGCCAAGTGGGTGGCTTGGGCAGCAGTTCCAGCAGTTCTGAGACTGTCAGGGAACCCTGGACCACTCAGGTAAGTGTAGGAAGCTCAAAACCACTTATTTGAGATCCTTAGGGTTTGGGGCAGTGAGACCCAAACCTGGCCATGTGATCCAACAGATTCTGGGGTTGGAAAAGCGTGAATCCATCGTGCTAGGGAGGCTGTTGAGGACAATCTGGGTGAATCAAGTCCCCTCTTGCTGGCAGGATCCCTTCTCCCTGTCTCACCCCCTGCTCCGGCGCCTCCAGAGTGATTCCAGTGCCCAGATCCTTGGGCCTCTCCCCAACCGGCCCCTTGCCCCTGAGATGCACATTGTGGAAGCTCAGATGGAGCAGCTCCAGGGGTAAGAGACACAAATGTTGAGCTCTTAAGGGCACCTGCACCTGCTTTGCTAGGATATAAACCCAAGAGTCTGGAGCTGAAATGGGGGTGAGGGTGGGGGAGAGAATGGAAATCTATCAGGTCCTGACTGCCCTGTGAGGCCTCTCATTTTTTTTTCTTCCCCGTCTTTGGAGGTAGAAGCATCGAGAAGCTCAAATGCTTTAACCGTCTGCTGTCAGCTGTGCTCCAGGGATACAAGGGCCAGTGTGAGGGCCTCAGCATGCAGCTAGGCCAGTGGGAGGCTGAGGCCACAGCACTACGTCTGGCCTTGCAGTATAGGTCAGTGCATCCTGCCCATGTTGTCAATGGCTGGGAAGAGAATGGGTGCATTTAGAGGATGGCCCTGATCCACAAAGAGAGGCAGGACCCCTTCAGGAAAGCACTTTCCCCCACCATGGAAATTAATTGAAGGCAATTTTAGTCCAAGGATGCTGAAGAGGTTCGCCTGCCCTCTGGGGGTGGGGGTCAGGGAGAAATGAGAGACCCAGGAGCAAGTGAAAACATCCCTTACACCGAAAGATGGGGCTGGGTGTCCCAGAGCACTCAGAACTAGTGTCCCACAGTGAGCATTGTGAGGAAGTGTACGGAGTCCTGCTCACTCTCCGGGAGGCAAACTCGGGAGCAGAAGTCCCCAGGAGTGATGTGGAGGCAGCTGAGAAGGAGGCTCAGAGGCTGCTAGCTCAAGAGGAGGCTGTCATGGATGGAGAGACACTGTGGGATCCCCAGCCAAGGTACTCCTGGGAACCCCTGGAACTGGGCAAGCTAGTAAATGGGGTCCTGACTGAGAATGGGGCTGGCTCCCAGAGCTGACCCTGTGGAGACCTGACTGGAATTGGCTGGCTGCTAATCAACACATTTGTCAAGGTAGTTGGCAGTCATGGAGGTTGATCTAGACCCCACCAGGATTGGCATGAAGATAGATGCCCACTGATTATAACTGGCGTGACAGCGCTTAGTCAGGTTGGCATGCTGCCAAACAGGGATGGCAAGCTGAGTGGTGATGTCGATTGTGTTGGTGTGATGGTGTTCACCATGTTGGAATGAGCAATGGTCCCCACTGACGTGATAGCGTTCACCATGTTGTCTTGATGGATAACGGTACCCATTGGGGTTTACGTTACAGTGCACATCATGTTAGTATGACAGTGCCCACCACAGGTGGCATAGGATCCATCGTGAACAGTACGATAAAGAGGAGGGAGCCCAGCAGGGTTGGCACGAAGTTAGTACAGTATGCCTGCCAGTGGTGACACAGGCCCCTCTTCTGTGTCCACAGCCCTGAGGGCAGCAGTGTGGACAGGCCCACGCTACAGGAGGTGGCTGTCCAGCTCCGGGGCTACGTCCAGCGTCTCCGGGAGCGCCGTGCTCTGGTGAAGATTCTCCCGGAGCCCGGCCCCACCTTGGCACCCATGCCCACTCTGCCCCATGCAGAAGCCCTGGTGCAGGCCCTTCTGGAGACTCAACCTGGCCCAGCCCTGCCCCGGCTGGAGAAGAGGCGGATCCAGCAGGACCTGGAGGCCACACGGGTACACATAGGCGGGGCCACTGTGTCAGTCTTTCCCGGAGGGACAAAACCCTTTGGTGAGGATGAGGGATGTGATTAGGTGACCAAGTAGCAAGGAAAAGCTCTGCGGGGCTAGAGGCGGGCTTCCTGGAGGGGGGAGAACTGGGGCTGGAGTTTTGAGGGATGAATAGGAGTTTGTCCTTGGGAAATTCAGTTCCTCATAAGACTTCGAATATGGCTTTCCAAAATGCCCTTCCTATGGAAAATACATGGGGCAGGAGACACAATCTGAGCTCTATAGCCTGGTGGGAAAGACCGAAGGTTCTGGACTTGGAGAAACTCCAGACCCTTCCACTGAGCTGTTACTTGACCTTGTCTAAAATACTTGCCCTCTGAACTGCCATATCTACTGCTGTAGTTTTGATGGGAGGATGCTATTTCTCACCACACAAGGTCAAGGTGAGGGTTTGAGTTCTTTTTTTTTTTTAATATATTTTATTGATATTTTACAGAGATAGAGAGTTAGAAACATCGATGAGAGAGAAACATCAATCAGCTGCCTCCTGCACACCCCCTACTGGGGATGTGCCCACAACCAAGGTACATGCCCTTGACTGGAATCGAACCTGGGACCCTTGAGTCCGCAGGCCGACGCTCTATCCACTGAGCCAAACCGGTTTCGGCGAGGGTTTGAGTTCTTGCTTGACCAGCCCTCAGTGGGTGCCTCTTGAGACCTCAGTTTCCCCAGGAGTTGACCCTAGAGGCACAGATTCTTCGCCCTCTCCTTGGTTTCTCAGGAGACGCTGGAGGACCTGATGCTGAGGCTGCAGCTGGTGCGGCGGGAGAAGCGGGGGCTGGAGCTGCAGGAGGCCGCCCTCCGCGCCCAGGGCCCGGTCCACATGCTCCTGCTGGAGCAGCTGCAGTGGGAACGGGCTCAGCTGCAGACCCGGGGGGCCAACAGCAGCGGTGGTGGCAGCAGTGGCGGGAGCAGTGGAGATGAGGAGCCGTGGTCCCAGGTGAGCGGCTCTGCTGGGCCTCTTGGGCTAGCAGGACACTGCTGGCTAAACGTCTCTGGCCAAGCCTCAGCTTCCCTTTCTGCACAAAGAAAGGAGTTGAATGGTAAACTGCAGGTGAAAGTTCACACTTTGTACGTTGGGGTCTTTTTTTGAGGGTATTGAGCCCAATAAGCCTCAGGGGTATAGTGTCTTCCCTTCAAACCTGTACCTCCTCATTCCCATCTCTCACCACGCCTATTCACACGCCCCGCTCTCTACCCAATAGCCCCAGCCCATGCTTCATCTCTTCCTAAATTTCGGTTCTGGCTCCCTCCCTGAATCCTTCCTTTTTCCCCCTTTTCGTCAGTCATGTCTGCCCTCTGCTTAAAGCCTTCAGTGGCTTATAGAACCCTCCTTTGAATCATCTCTTCCACCTCTAAGCCTTTGTATCTGCTGTGCCCCTGCCAGGAACACGGGTCACTTCTTTATCTAGTTAAGTCCTTGACCTCCTGCAGGTCTGAGTTTCAATATCACCTCCCTCAGGAAGCCCTTCTGAACTGCCTTCAGGTGAGATCACATGTTATTTACTTCACTTGTTAGGGAGTGATTTTACCCTTGTTGGGGCATCTCATGAGACTGGGAGCGCTGTGAGGGCAAGGACTATTGCTACCACAGTCTGGACATCAACATCCAGCTTGAACTGAGCACACACTTGGCCCAGGGCCTAGGCCAATACCACGTCCCTCCTCTCTGCTTCCTTCAGGGCCCTGCTGTCCCTGGAGGCCAGATGGGGAAAGTGCAGGATCCGGAGGCGCTAGCTCAGGAACTGTCAGCGTCACTCGCCCGGTGTGTGCCTGGGTCCTGGGCTGGGGGGTAGTTGGCCTGAGCGGGTGGTGGTGGTTGCTATGTGAGAGCCCGTGGGGGTGCTGTGTACCGCAGCGGCACACTGGGTGTACACCTGTGTACAGGTGTGCTGCCGTGGAAACACTGTGGGCAGGCGGGTGGGCAGGAGGAAGGCCGGATTGGCTACGGCTGTGAGCCCTTCCCGCCTCACTCCTGCACCAGGGCCCTGGGCCTGTGGGAGCAGCTGCAGTGTCTTCGGGAGGAGCTGGAACAGGTGGCTAAGAAGGGGCGAGCCAGGCGTGCTCAGAGTGCCAAACTGAACAACGATTTATGTAAGGCTCACAGGTGGGTCCCCCTCCCGTGGTGATCTCCGCAGCATTCCTTGCTCTTTATGGGCGTCAGCTTCCCTCCCATAAGGTGGGCTGCAAGTTCAATCCATTCTGCATCTCCCTTGGTGCCTGATTTGCGTCAGCCCCTCCTGAGTGACAACGGGATCCCGGTCAGGAAATACAGAGGCCCTGTCTTGGACGGGGTGGGGGCTATATCCTGGCTCAGCTCCCTCACCCCTCCAGAGCCCTGGTTCTGGCCTTCCGAGGAGCCCAACGGAAGCAGGAAGAGCAACGGAGAAAGCTGGAACAGCAGGTGACACTCCTGGAGGCCAGACAGGCAGAGGAGCTGGCGGTGCTAGAAGCCACCACAAGGGTCCTGGGGAGGCCCAGGCCAGCCCGCCCACCGCCCGGGCCAGGGGAGACCTTTCTGTAGGCCCTGTACCTGGCTGTGTCTACATGTGCCCGACAGTGGTGGCAGGCCCTGCCATAAATATCCTGGAGTGATGTCATGTGGTATGACTTTGCATGTTGATGGGTGTTTGGCTCGGTGTGATGGGGCTACTTGGGTGTCTGGGTCCTTGTGATGGGTTGTTGGCCAGCATTTGAAAAAGATTCGGTGTCTTTCGCCTGGCACCATGGGGCATATGAACGGGGTCAGCAGGGTCATGCTAGAGGCAGCCTGGGCTGTGGGGACAGGGTCCCCAGGGCTGGCTGGGGAGATTCAGGGGTCAATGAGGTTACATAGCCAGAGCTGAAATTCCAACTCTCACCTGTCTCCAGGAGCCAGGGAGGGGGGTCCATGGTGGGTGTGTGGGGTGGCAGGGCACACCTTCCCCTGCCCACCCCTTTGGGAGATGCTAGGTTTGGCCTGGCAAATGCTCCCAAGAGGAAGCTGCTCAAGTCCCAGGACGACTGGGGCCCCCATGGTTCAGGGTGTGGAATGTTTGCTGGAAGGGCATTGTGCTCCGGGTGCAGGTTGGGGGAGGAGGAATCAGATGCAGCTTTGGAACTTGCATGCAAAGTATGTGGGGCTACGGTAAAGGGCTTAAAAACCTGAAAGCAGAAACTCAGGGTCTATACTGCAGGCGCTGAGGAACTCAGAGTTGCTGCTGATGGTGAACACAAGGCCCTGGAGAGCCTGGATGGCCCTTGGTGAGGCTAAATTCCAGCAGCCAGGGAGCAGTGGGAGGTGTTAGTGTCAGGTTAATAACAGGCATCTGATTAGCATTCATTTGCATAGGCCACACTTCCCTGCCCTTCCAACCGGGTTGGGCGGGGAAGCAAAAGGAGGGCTGGGCTGGATCCAGCCGGCTGGGATTAGTAGCCAGCTGTCCCCTCCTGGGCGGTAGCTGAAACCCAAACTGGGGATTAGCCAGGTTTTCGTTCTCTGCCTGGCGCTGGGGGCGTTTCCCAGGCCTCACCTGTGCTGGTGTGTCCGGTGGCCGCCTCTCGGGAAGGCAAGACAGGCCTGAGGTCAGTGTCCGTCAGCGACCTGGCCTGCACCCGGTCCTCCTGATCCACAGAGGCCTCAGGCGAGTGCTGGGGCTGTTGACCTTCAGACCCCTGAGCACTCTCTCTGGACTGAGGCAGGCTTGGAAGACGGCAGGGAAACTGAGGCGGGCAATGTCGCCCGTGCCAACCTTATCAACCTTCTTGTCCTTCTCCCCACCTCCCAAGAGTCCAAGAATGACCTTAGCCCCCAGTCCCACCTGGTAGCCCGTGGGGGAGGGGGCGAAGGGAGACAAGGTCACCTGTTGGTGGGTGGGGAAGGAGTTTGCGCTGGAGGCGGGGGCGGGGGCTGGTTCCCAGGCCGCCCAGAGCCGGGTCTGGCTGTTCCCACGGGTGCCCCCGCGGCAGATGGGCCCAGACCTCTTTGTCCCTGGTCCTCAGCCGCCACAAGGTCAAATGTCACCGCGGGGCCACGGGCAGGGGTCAGGGGGGTGGATCTGGACCTCAACTACCCCCACTTGCAGGCGGGGCCCCGGGGGGGTGGGGGGGTGCATGGCCAGTGGAGCTACTGGGCAGGGGGCAGGGCAGCCGCCTGGGGTTGGACCTACTCGAGGGTCTGGGACCTGCAGCAGATCTTCTAACTTTAGTCTCCAATCCAGCCCCAGTCAGTCGCTTCTGAGCCTCCCTCCCCCAGACTTGTGTCTCTCAAACCTCCATTCCCTGCCTCCTCCCTTCCCCAGCCCCACTCTGATTCTTTCCTGATCCTTCTCTCCCTCCCTTCTAAGTCTCCCTTTCTGAAACCCCTGTTCTCCCATCAAGGATCCTGGAAGATCTAGGCCAGGGAACTAGGATCCCTGTCCTCACCCCAAATAACTAGCCAGCACCCCCACATTCCCAGGCAGCCCCAGAACCAAAGGGTCCTCTCTAACCACCCAGGTCCCCCTCCCCCAGCAAAGCTTACAGAGCGGAAGTCCACTCTAGTTAGACGCACGGCAAGTCCTTGCTCAGGTCTAACCCTAGTCCTTCTTGCTTACAGTTGAAACCTTCCCCACCTTCCATCCAGCCCGACCCACCCTGGGGGGCCCAGGGCCCCAGAGCTGGAGGACTGTGCTGGCTTCCCCAGGGCCTTGGTATCCTTTTAAGTGTTGCAAGATTTCTAAGCAACCCCCTCCTTCCCAGGATGCTTCTTCAGATGTCTTCTGGAGAGGGGGTGCCTCTCCCAAGAAAGGAGGGCATTGGAGCCTGGGGACAGAGGGCACTGCTTTCCTGCCTCTGTAGCCCTCAGAAGCCCAGCCGCATGGCCTTGTGTCTGGCTCTGGGCAGGGCAGGGCAGGGCAGGGCAGGGCCGGAGAAAAGGCTTGGCGACTGGACCTAAGGGACTCCAAGGTGAAAGGTGAAAGGAAGGGCTTTTCCAGCCAGTTAAACGTTAACCGTTAACAAGCCCAGAGCGAGGGGCTCCTGCTTCTCCTGCCAGAAGCAGCCTGGGAGCATTCAAAAGGTGTTTAATAAATGCTGGTTGGCTCTGGTCCAGGGTCTGGGTGGGGTTGCGGGAGGTTTTGCAGGCAGACGGCAGCTGGGAGGAGAGCTCCGGGAGCCTGGGAGAGACATCTGCAGTCCAGCCGGCCGCCTGGCCAGGCCGTTTCTATAAAGCACAGGACAAAAAGGAAATTAAAGGGGAAGGGGCAGGCCCCGGTACGGGTGGTGTGGGCATTCCTGTCGCCTCTAACCTCGCGGGGCGGTGGGCGACCTGCTCCCAGAGGCCTGAAATTCTGGCGAGGCACCCTCTGACCTCGCGTCCCTGCCAGCCGCCCACCACCACATCCCTTCCCCCTGGATATTCCGAGCACCAGGTGTTCGCCCAAGCAGAGACTGGGTGGGTGGGGGTCGGACGCGGCGACTTACTGGAAGAGGAGGCAAACACAATCCATTTTGCAACTGTGCAATGCCCCAGGGTGCATGGGCGTGAGCGCGTGCGCGCGCGGGTATTGCATATGGGCATGCCCCCGCCCCCCGGGTGCAACCGGACCCCCATTATTGCATATGCCGGGAATGTGGGGCTTCCGAGCAGCGCCTTGAGGGCAATGGAGCGAGGCAACCTCCAAAACAGGAGGTGGAGGGGAGGGCCTTGAAAAGGTATCTGGGTGAGGCTGCGGAAAGGCTGAGGGCAGCTGCTGCCCAGGTTCCAGCCGCGGCCGGGCAGGGGTTAAGGCTGGAGCGGGCGAGGACGGGGCGGAGATGTGGAGGGGGAGAGGGAGGGGAAGGGTCAGGCTGAGCGGCCCCGCGCTCCGCCCTCGCCCCTCCCGCCGGCGCCGGGCGCCGCGCACGGCCACCCATGCCCTTATAAGGGCGGCTGTCGCCGGGGCAACGAGCGCCCGCCCCCAGCCCGCGGCGCGCGCCCCTGCCCCCGCCCCCGCCCCTCGCCGCCCCGCGAATGGAACGTTGTGTGTCAAACCGGCCGCAGCGCGAGGCCGGCGCACGGGGTCGGCGGCGGCGGCGAGAGCGAGGCTTGGGCCCAAGCTCAGGCCCAAGCCTGGCGTGTGCGGCCGCAGCGGGGGCGGCAGCTCGGAAAGCGCCGGCCTGCAGCCCCGCAGGCCCCGAGCGGCCGCCGGGGGGCCCCAGCGACCCAGGGGGCGCGGCGACCGGCCCCGGCGCGCGCCCGCCGCCCATCCCCCTCGCCGCGGGCGGCCGCGCAACTTGCGGCCAAACTTTCCCCCCGGCCTCCTGCGCCCGGATGGCGGCCCGCTAAGTTGGCCGCAGCACCCGGCCGAGAGGCGGCCAGGCCAGAGGGCGCCCCGTGTGCAGCCCGGGCCGAGCCATGGCCCGCGCGCCCCCGCCGGGGCCCCAGGGCGGCGGGGCGCGAGTCCCCGGGGCCCCCGGCCCGCGCCTCTAGCGTGCCCCCCCTCGGCCCCGGGCCCGGCCCCGCGCACGCGTGGGAAAGTTGGCCTGGAACCGGCCCGACCAGTTCCGCCCGGGCGGGCGGACCGGCCGCAGGAAGTTGCTGCAAAACTTTTTTTGGGGGTGCAGCCGGTACCCCCCGCGCGCCGGGACCGGATGCGCACCGGGTAGAGTCCCCCCGGGCCGACAGGGGTGCCCGGCGGGAGGAGCGCGGAGGGGGCGCCCCGGCCCCGCTGCCCTGGGGCTATGGCCATGGTGACCGGCGGCTGGGGCGGCCCCGGCGGCGGCGACACGAATGGTGTGGACAAGGCGGGCGGCTACCCGCGCGCGGCTGAGGAAGACTCGGCCTCACCCCCCGGCGCCGCCAGCGACGCGGAGCCGGGCGACGAGGAGCGCCCGGGGCTGCAGGTGGACTGCGTGGTGTGCGGGGACAAGTCGAGCGGCAAGCACTACGGCGTCTTCACCTGCGAGGGCTGCAAGAGCTTCTTCAAGCGGAGCATCCGCCGCAACCTCAGCTACACCTGCCGGTGAGCCCCCCATCCCCGCCCTGCCCCGCCGCCTGCACCCGGCCCGGCCCGGCCAGGCCTGGGCCCTGACCTGCTCGGTCACCTTGGGCCTGGCGCTGACCTTTCTGGGCCTCCACTCCCCTTCTGAGATAAGGGCACAGCCCCCTGTCCCCCTCTCCATTCCATGGATTGTGTATACAGTCGGCGCAGTATGGATGCAGCTCCTCCCATCAGGTGGTCCCCTTGAGTCTTCCGCCCCAGTTCCTTGCTCCTCCTCCGTCCCTTGCTTTTTTTCCGGAGAGGGGTCATCTCCGTGGGAAGAGGGACTGGGGTGCTGTCAAGGGTGGGACCTTAACCCCAGGGCACCCCTTGGGAATGGTCGTGCAGAGACCCCGCGGGAATCGAACGTGGAACTTGGACTGTGCTGCTCGAAGCGTCCAGGGGCCATTGTCTGCGGCCGCTGGGATCGATACGGCGCGCCCTTGGGGTCAAATATCACTTCCAAAGTCGCTCTGGCCAAGGGAGGCCTTGACGAAAGCGAGGCCCGGGTGGCACAGGGCGGCCGCCTTCCCATGGAGGACCCTATTGTGGGGGAACTGGGCCGGCCTATCAGTGGGCACCCGCCCTGGGCTCACCCTGGACCTTGGGTCACCGGAAACCGCCGCTGGAGGGGAGGGGGGGCGAGGGGGGGAGGATGGGGAGGGCGGCTGGATTTGACCGCACCTCTGCTGCTCCGCCCCAGCACAGCAGCCTGGAGTGGGATGAGACCTGAGGCTCCTGGAAAATCCCTGACACTTAGGTGGCCCCACTTGGGGCTGGGGGTGTATGTTTCCGAGAAGGCCTGGGCTGTGCTGGGTGGAGTCTCAGTTGAGAGGGGGTTTGCCCAGCCCAGGTCCCCTTCCTACCACTCTTGGGTGAGCATTTCCCCCACTCCATTGATCAGCCCCTACTCTGAGCCTACATGAACATGCCTGGGCTCTGCAGAACCAGTATGGGGAGCCCCACTTCCCATATGCACAAAACTGAGGCTCAGAAAGGTCCTGGTGTCCGTTCAGGGTCACCCAAGGAGAGAACCTGCCCCAACTGGGGAAGGAAGGGTGACTAAGTTGGGATCAGGGTTCTTCCAGGAAAGGCTTGCTGGAGAGGTTACTGGGTGGGTCCCTGGAGTTTGGCCCCAGGTTTGGGGTCGGCTTGTCTGGCGTGGCCGTGTGTGTGTGTGTGTGTGTGTGTGTGTGTGTGTGTGTGTGAGCTGGCTTCCTCCCTCCTCCAGTGCTAACTGGGCCACCAGACTGGCCTCATTCTTGCTGCTGGAATAACTGCCTGCTTTCTGGCCAGGTCTTTGGGGAGGGCAAAGGAGGGGCTCAGGCGGTTTTGAGGTCCCAGAGGTTCCCTGAGGGTGGGAGCACCAAGGCTGGGGAGAGGCGGCGTTGTTGGGGGCTGGCAGGTCCTTTAGAAGCTCAGGGCTGTGTCACCAGGTGAAGTCACTGCCCTTCAGTAAAGTTTCCTCGGGGCCCATCCTGGGTGGTGTGATGTCAGCCCCCTAGAGAGACTCTAGCTCCTAGTCCAGCCCTCTCCCAGGCTGATGGAGGCACAGTGAGATGCAGAAGCACCCAGCCTGTGGAGGGGCTGGGCCAAAGGGAGGGATAGGTCTGGGGTCCCAGGAGGGAACCAGGGGCTCTGTCTGAGGGTCAGGGAGGGCTGCCTAGAGGAGAGCAGCGGGAAGGGCCTTAAAGCAGGAGGGGTTTGGTCCAGGCAGACTCCCAGAGGCAGGTTGGGGGAGCATTGTTGTCAGATGAGACCACCCAGGCATGGGAGAGAAGTAAGCGCCGAGTGGGCCTGAAATGCTGGACTGAGGGCCACAGGGAGCAATGGAGGGTGTGTGAGCAAGGGAGGGCTCCAACCAAATGGAACTGGAAGCCAGAAGTCCAGGGAGGAAGCTTAGTTGGGCCCCGGGGTTGAGCCAAGCATGTGCTTGTTAGGTGGATCATTGAACTTTCTGTTTCCCCATCTGGAGGACCAGGAAAGCTGACCTGACTCCAGAGCTGGGGAAGTTGAAGCAGAAGGTTCCAGGCCTCCCCTGAGGTCAGGGGCCCTGAGCTGGGCCCCTGCCTGCCTGCCTGCCTGCCCACCCACCCTAGGCTTGGCTGTTTCCAGCCGGCTGCCCCCAGCCTGCTGCCTAGGACCCTCCCACTGCCTGCCTGCTGGGCTTTGTTCTGGTTCTGCCTGAGCTCCCTCCGCCCTAGCAGGGCCTCCTCCTGGGGGCTGGGGCTGGGGCTGTTTAGGGGCAGAGGCCTGAGCTCAGAGGCTGCCACTTGCAGGATCCAGGCTCTCAGAGGCTCTGCAGAGCCTCAGCTCTTCTAAAGCTTCTATTGGCACTCCCTGCTGGGGCCTAGGGCCAGGATCCTGACACCTTCCCCCAGAGCCCCTCAGACAGCCCCCTCCCCACACCTGACCCAGTGCATTTCATATGGAGCTGGCTTCTGGCCTCCTGTTTCCAAATGAGGAAACTGGGGCTTGGTGGAGAAGTTGCTGCAGGAGGGTCAGGGCTGCATGTTCAGCTGAGAGGTGTTTGATTTTTAACTTCATTAAGTGTTTTACTCTGATTTTCTCGGGATGAACTTCCTGGTGCTCAGCTGGAAGCTCACGGGTGCCTGCCCCAGGTCTGGGCTCAGCCCTGGGACCAGGGGTGGAGAGAGTTATAGAGGGGCAAGGGCCAAGGGAAGAGATGCTGGGGACATATGAAGGACAAGCTCCTGAATCCTCTTGCTTGGGGTTGACTCTGGACAGGGAGCTCACTGCCTCACAGGGCCCCGGCCACCTGTCCCATACCTGGGAGAGGCAACAAGGATCCCTGAGGGCCACCAGAAAGAAGTTTCTTGGGCTCAGTTAGGAGTTGGAAGGTCTTTCCAGAGGAAGAGACATGGGTGTGGGGTCTTAAAGCAGGGACAGGGGTTCCTTCATTCATTCATTCATTGGTGATGGCCTTGTGCAGGGTGATAATGCTGGAGCCTCCACAGTGCTGTGACCCCATAAAGGACTGGTTCTGGCCTGGACTGGCCTCTACTCTGTTAGTCAACTCATAAAGCCCAGCTCCCTGACCATGTACCTTCTCTGCTCTCACATTACCCCTCGGACAAAGACTACATAAAATGAAACTGTTTAGGCCTCCATATTTTCACATTTCCAACCTTTTGCTCTCCTTGCACTCTGCTTATAATTGCCTTTCCGTTCACCTGGGGAGCTATTCATCCTTCAAAACCCAGTTCCAATATACCTTCCCTGGTGTGCTAATCTACTTTGCCATAGACTCCTATTCATCCGTCACCACCCACCCCCAATTGTCCTTTCCTCTTTTTTTTTTTAAATTGATTTCAGAGAGGAAGGGAGAGGGAGAGAGAGATAGAAACATCAATGATGAGAGAGAATCATTGATTGCCTGCCTCCTGCACCCACACTGGGGATGGAGCCCACAACCTGGGCATGTGCCCTGACCAGGAATCGAATCATGACTTCCTGGTTCATAGGTCAAAACTCAACCACTGAGCCATGCCAGCCAGACTGTCCTTTCCTCTTTGTAGACCTGCAGGCTTAACCTTGATGCCCCTTTGGGGCTACCTACCCAGCCTGGGGTGGGGTGGAGTACCAGTGTTTCCCAGGTGCAGCCTTCAGAGTTGGCCCAGAGGGTAGCTTGAGGAGCTGGATGTGGGTGTCACGTTGACCCACATGGTGACCTCTGCATGCCCACAGGTCTAATCGTGACTGCCAGATCGACCAGCATCACCGGAACCAGTGCCAGTACTGCCGCCTCAAGAAGTGCTTCCGGGTGGGCATGAGGAAGGAGGGTGAGTCTCCGCGGGGGCGGGGCAGACAGGGTAGACAAATGGCCTGCCCTTCACTCCCTCTCCCGGGGTCTGGTGCCTGCTAATCTCGTTACCACCCATCTGAGATCCCATGGCTCTCAGTTTGGCCCAGGGCTTGAGGAATCCAATTACCCGGGGCTGCCTTGTGGCTGTGCAGGAGCTGGGGCTGCAAGGGACGCCCTGACGGGCCAGGTTAGGGCTGTTCTCCGGCCTCCCTGGCCTCAGAGGCAGGTGCTCTGGCCCTGACACCTCAGTGACCTCCCTGCCCCTGTCCCCTAGCCTGGCCACCTCTTTCTGAACAAGGACATATTTTTTTATTTGACTTTCTCTCCCTCCCACTCCACCCCTGCTTTATGTTTGCCCAAGGCAGGAACTTGCCTGATTAAGTCAAAGGGCAGCCTGTCCTTCCGCCTGACCCCCTGGCCCTGGGAGCCGAGGGAGGCCCGGCCTTTTGTCTCTGCCCTGGGGACGTGGGTGGATATATGCTGGCAATTGGGCCTAGAACTCCACCCTTAGAATTGAAATGGAATGCAGAGACTTCCACCAGGAGCCTGGGGGCTCTAGAACAGAATCTGACCCCATGCTGGGTGTCATGTTTCTGCCTGGACTCTCAGGGGCCAGGCCAGCAGTTCTTCCCTGCATTTAAATGGTTTCTTCTCTGCCGGGCTTCTAGAAGAAGCTAGGAATGGCTGCTCAAACTATGTCTCTTACACCATCTGATCAGTCCCTTTGGTCCTTTAAAGTTTGAGGTGACTGCCCTGCCTCCTTCCCCCACTTGGATTTGCCTCCACTTGTCCATTTGACCTAAAATCCCTCTGTACTTCAAATCAGGGCTTCAGATCTCCTGTCTCAGGAGTGGATGGCATCGTAATTGCAGCTCATGTCCCAAGCACAGTCCTACCTCGGCCTTTGCATGGGCTCTTCCTTCTGCCTGGCATGCTTTCCCCCCAGACACCTGCCTGGCTTCCTCCCTCCCTCTGTTAAGGTTTGCTTAAATAGCACCTCCTCAGAGAAGCCTTCCTGACTACCCTTTATCCTCCTCCTTGATTTCACTGCAATTTACTTGCTCCCTTGCTAGAATGTCCACACTCTGAGGATGAAGACTTCTGTCTTGTTTTCTGACATATCCCCATTGCTCATAGGTCAGGTCCTGGAATACAGAAGGTGCTCAGCAAATGTTTCTTGTCTTGAATTACTATTCATTTAGCCCTTTCTATGTGCCAAGTGCCGTTGTAAGCCAGTTAGATAGATTCTTATGTAATTCAGTGATTGGTGTCATCATCTTTATTATTATCTCCTAAATCTTACAGATGGGGAAACTGAGCACAGGGCAGGGAGGTGGGGCCGTTTGCCAGGGTATGAGAGCAGTAGAGTTATGGTTCGGGCTTGAACCCACACATTCTGGGCTGAATGAGGAGGAAGACTGGGGAAAAGATGCTCAGGAAGTGGGAACAGCAAGTACAAAGGCCCTGAGGTGGGAACATGGTCAAGGGATGGAGGAATAGTGGGGGTGGGGTTTAGAACTGAGTGAGCAAAGGGGGAAGGAGAAGTTCCCCAACCTCTGAGAGCATGGCTCATCCCAGCCTTCACACGCCCCCTTACCCATTTTCGTCATTCCTCCCCATCTGCTATGCCCCTGGCTCCCACCCATGCCCCCCTCCCCATCTGCTCCATGGCACGTTGGCCAGAAGTTCATGGAGGTGGCAAGACAGGGCCTGCCAACTCGTTAAAGCTCAGTCTCTGCCTGGCACCCAGGCTAATCTGCCCCTCTTCCCACCTACCTGGTCACTGGGGACACTGGCTGAGGCCAGCAGTGAGTCCTCTACCTCCTCCCGTCAAGACTACTGACGGCAGCTAATGCTTATTGTGCACCCACTACTGTCTAAGATTCCATTCTCAGCACTGGGGCAACTGCAGTGACCCAGACAGACAGATCCTCTTGGGGGCCATGACCTGGGAGGCGGGGCTGGGAGCTAGAGAAATGATCCCATTTCCAGAGGAGAGATCACTTGCTTTAGGGATAAGCTGGCCAGGGTCCCAAGTCCTAGGAAAGTACCCCCTCCCTGGCCCCATTTTCAGCTCTGGGACTCCCATGATTGACAGATAGGGGTATGATTGACAGGTCAAGCCTCCCTGACTCCTGAATGGAGCTCACACAGGCCAGTGGGAGAGGGCCAGGCATGCCTGAAATTCGCCCTCACCCAGTGGTCCCATTCCCACCCAGGAAGGCGGCCCCCACACGGTCCTTCTCTGTAGGAAGTTGGGTGGGGTTGGGGGCTGGACAAGGGCTCGGGCTCCAGGAGGGAATCCCTGGCCTCCCAATAAGCTGTGTGCCCACGGGGTGGGGTTTTAGGGAAAGGCTAGGTGTGGTGGGTTTTAGAGGGGAGGGGCTGAGTAACCAACTGATCACGTTGTCTTTTCCCCTTTATTTCTCCCTACCTGCCCCCCATGATTCTCTGGATATCCACTTTTCCCTATTCCATCCCTCCTCCTCCTTCCTGGCACCTCTCTCCCCCTCTCTCCCCTCCCCATGTTCCTTCACACTCCCCCTTACCCATTTTCATCATTCCTCCCCCACCTCCTAACCCTCATCCGTTCTCCCTCTCCTGCCTCTCAATCCATTCTGCCCTCTCCCCGCCCTTCTGCCCATCTCCATCCCCCTCCCAGCGGTCCAGCGTGGCCGCATCCCGCACTCTCTGCCTGGCGCTGTGGCCGCCTCCTCAGGCAGCCCCCCGGGCTCAGTGTTGGCTGCAGCGGTGGCCGGCGGGGACCTCTTCCCGGGGCAGCCCGTGTCGGAGCTGATCGCGCAGTTGCTGCGTGCGGAGCCCTACCCCGCAGCTGCAGGGCGCTTTGGCGGAGGCGGCGGTTCATCGGGCGCAGTGTTGGGAATTGACAACGTGTGTGAGCTGGCAGCGCGGCTGCTGTTCAGCACAGTGGAGTGGGCGCGCCACGCGCCCTTCTTCCCTGACCTGCCCGTAGCCGACCAGGTGGCGCTGCTGCGCCTGAGCTGGAGCGAGCTGTTTGTGCTGAACGCCGCGCAGGCCGCGCTGCCCCTGCACACAGCGCCGCTGCTGGCCGCAGCTGGTCTGCACGCCGCACCCATGGCCGCTGAACGCGCCGTGGCCTTCATGGATCAGGTGCGCGCCTTCCAGGAGCAGGTGGACAAGCTGGGCCGCCTGCAGGTTGACTCCGCAGAATATGGCTGCCTCAAGGCCATTGCGCTGTTCACACCTGGTAAGATGCGCTCCAAACCGGGGGGGGGGGGGGGGGGGGAGGACCCTGGGGAGGGGGGGGGGGACCCTTCACTCCCTGATGCCCTGCCTGCCAGACTGTGGCCTGCACCTGCTGTGAGTGCTAAATGGGCAGTGGAGGAGGTGATATAGGTGGTGTGGCACCCTGATGCCCCAACCCCAGATCCCAGGTCTCCCTAAGAACTCTGACTCTGGTCCCCAGACCCCAGGCTGGGTCTGAACTGGTTCCACAGCCTCTCTTCCTGATTTTTGGGCTCCCTGAGTCACCCCCCTCTCCCACTCCATCCCTTCATCAGAGAGGCGGGGGTGGGTGGGGAGGCCCCTGACACCTGGTTCTGGCCCCTCCTCCCTGATTTCTGTGACCCCAGACCTCTGACCCAGAGTCCCCAACCTGCTCCTAGGGCAGCCTCCAGGGCTGACTGGATTGGGAAGGGGTGTGGCTTTGAGGTCCTTCCCATTGAGGAGGGGCAAGGCTGTCCTAGTACTCTCCTTGCCAGTTGTAACCGTCCAGCCGCCAGAGCCCTACCTAACTCTAGGGACTGGTGGCACAGCTGACTAACCAGGAAGGACCCAGACCCCACTACGTGTTTCCTTGGGGCCAGGGATGCAGGAACCGGAGCCAGGCCATTCGGGGAGGTGGCCTTCATGTGAAATATACAGCTTTGCCTTCCTTCTTCCCTAGAAGACTCCCCCCCCCCCCCCCCCCCCCCCACTTTCAAGGGGCCCCATCTAGACACTGTCACATTTACTCAAGCCCCAGACCCCTCTGGGCCTTGCCTTCCTCCCCACGGCCCCTTCCCAGCCCCCTCTTTCCCTTGAACTTGATTAGAACTTGTCTCCCTGACAAGGCCTCAGTTGGGGTCCCATCCACCCTTGTGAGGTATCATTGCCTGCACCCTTGTGTTATTGTCCTCAGATGAGGCTACCTCCATATCTTTTGAGAGCCTTAGATACCCCCATTTGTGACCCAGGTCCCTAACTCCCACGTCCTGAATGCCCCTCTCCCTCCATATCCACATCCCCATGGTGCCCCCAGTCAACCCTGGGACCCTGTGTCCTGCCCTATCCTACCCCATCTGACCTTGCCCTTGTCCTTCCAGATGCCTGTGGCCTTTCAGACCCAGCGCACGTGGAGAGCCTGCAGGAGAAGGCACAGGTGGCCCTCACTGAGTACGTGCGGGCCCAGTACCCGTCCCAGCCCCAGCGCTTTGGGCGCCTGCTGCTGCGGCTCCCCGCCCTGCGTGCCGTCCCTGCCTCCCTCATCTCCCAGCTGTTCTTCATGCGCCTAGTGGGCAAGACGCCCATTGAGACGCTGATTCGAGACATGCTGCTGTCTGGAAGTACCTTCAACTGGCCCTATGGCTCAGGCCAGTGACTGGATAGGACCCGGGGCACCATGGCTGGGTCTTCAGACCTCAAGGGATGTGGCTGCTCGAGCCTCAGGGGGCAGATTCCCCAGACAGAGGACTCCAGCCTCTCTCCTCAGACTCCTATTTTTTAAAGACTGTGAAATGTTTGTCTTTTCTGTTTTTTAAATGATCATGAAACCAAAAAGTGACTGATTGTCCAGGCTCTGGCCTTGTCCTCCACAGACCCTCCTGGCCAAGATGGGGGAGGAACTGAGGTCCTAATCCTGGGACAGTCTTGTCCCTCAGTGCCTCAGGCATGAACTCGTGGGATGGTGGGGTTGGCTTCCCTCCTGTGATGGGCAGAGGCCTGGTGTCGACTGGAGGGGCAGCCGTAGCCAGGAAGGAGTTGCGTGCACCAGGTGGCTTCTGGACACGTGATCCACGTTGGACACTACATAGTGAATGAATCAAGGCCAATAATAAAGGCATTTCCTACCTGCAAACAAAGTTTGTCATCCCTCCCCTGCCCCCCATGTTGATTTTTAGAAAGAGTGGAAGGAGGGAAGGAAGAGGTGAGGGAGGGAGAGAGAAACATGCATGTGATCCATATGCACCCCAACTGGGGCTGGGGGTTGAACCTGCAACCCAGGTACATGCCCTTGACCGGGAATTGAGTCCACAGTCCTTTGGTGCATGGGCTGATGCTCTAACCACTGAACCATACAGGCCAGGGCTCTGCCATCTTTTGAGGGGAAGGCAGCCTACCATGGAAACCCACTCCCACCACCTGGAAAACCCACAGCCTAACAATAGCCCTACTTGCTGTTTGTGTTGGACACTGTTGTAGGGAAACAGTCTGGGGTTGGGAGGGGCTGAGGTCAGCCAGTGAGTCTATAGGAGTTAAGCCTAGCAGATGGCTCAGGTGAAATTCAGACTCTGGCTTCAGAGCGTGAGCCTCATGGATTCACACATGCCCTGGACCCAACACCTCATTGTTTTCTGTGGCCAGCCCTTAATCATGGCTTCCGGGCCCCAGTGTCCTCAGATAAAACTGCCCAGCGGCAATCACTGTTCAGTTTGCAGTGCCCACAAGTGGAAAATTGCAGGGACCCATTTATCTGGTTGGCCTCAGGGCCTCCTGTAGGATCCTGGCTGCGCCTGCCCCCTTCAGGTGGTCCCCAGCATTACATCACATGAATTCTCTAGAAGGCTACCCCAGCAAGACTCTAGGGTCCTTTGCCTCCATTACTGGACCCGTGGAAACTCCTGGCCCCTGGGGCTCCCCAATCACTTGGCCCCTCACTTTTCCCCCAGAACGGGCCACTTGAGGCTCTGGAGGAGAGGGAGCCTCCTGAACAGATAAGGGTTCATACCACACTTGGAGACCCTGAACATGGCCATATCTCAGAACCTTCATTTTTTTCCCTCTGCAACATGGAAGAACAATTTTTTGGTGACAACAGAGTGTTAAGCATAGTATATATTTAAGAAATGTTTATTCCATTGGGATTGGAAACAGGACCTGCTTCCAGAGGATGAGTTGAGATCTAGGGTCCCCATGGGGTCAGGGTTGGGGGTCCTGGAGGAGGTCCTGGGAAGAATTCCTGGAGTAGGGGGTCATCAGGACCAAACCCTCAAAGGCTGAGGCATTTGCAACCAGGGAAGGCTACCCTAGGCAGGGGGGGAGAGCAGGAACTAAGGCTGGGAGGTAGAAACAAGTGAGGGCAAGTGGGACCGCCCCTCCCCCCACCAGACAGTCAGGATGCTCAGAAGTACACAGAGCCCTCGCTGTCTCCTTGGTTGTCGAATTTCTGGATCTGCGCCTTGAGGTGCCTTAGTTTGCCCTTCAGGTAACGGCAGCGAGCCTGCTTGTCCAGAAAGCCAGGGTCCTGGGTAGGATGAGAAGCAGGGAAGTCCTTGTGGTAGTCTGGCCTATGGCCCTCAAGCTGCTTGACCGTTTGCTTTTCCTCTTTGAGCCTTGGTTTTCTCTCTGTGAAACTGGGCACTTATGGGAGTGTCAGGGGTGCAAAGGCCATGCTGTGGGATTCAGGAAGCCATGACTCACCGTCCGCTTCTTCTCAAATTCTCTCCAGACTCTGGCGGCTACTTGAGCCTCCTTCTGTGAGGGGAGAAGGAGGAGGGGGACTAAGGGAGTATTGGACCCAAGGAGAGATGGGGAAACTGAGGCTCAAAGAGACACAGTGACCCACTTAGGGAGCACTTTAGGGCTGATGTTGGCTCATATGCTGTGGTGCCAGCCCAGGCTGGAGGAGGAAGAGTTTGGAGATCTAGACCCAATGGGTGTGCTGAAAGCCAGGGTCTGGCCGCCTGGAAGGGCTGTGGGGCAAGGGTTTCCACCTGGTTGCTGACCTGGCTTTGGGGTGGGGGCAGAGAGGTCAGCAGGGCTTCCAGCTGCTGGAGCTTAGCCTGTGCAGAGCGCAACTCCTGCTGGAGCTCCAAGAACTCTGAATACTGGTCCTGGAACACAGCAGCGTAGCAACTCCGTTCCCTCTCACTGCTCACTGGTGGGTACTTACTGCTGGGGGGAGGGGGGAGTGTTGAAAGCAGGACAGAGTGTGAGAGTAAAGAATCCCTGCCTTTCCCCCAATTGGTGTAATTTTTTCTTTGCTCATGCTGGGCTCACTGCTCAAAATGTCCTTTTTCTCTTACTTATTCACTAGTCAAAGCCCCAGACTCAGTGCCCCTTCACTGTCCCCAGACACCGGCAACCACATGGGGGACACTCACAGCTCGTAGTCGGGCACTGGGTGGGGCCTAGGCATATGCTCCCCAGGGATGGATTCACCAGGCTTCTTGGTGCCGGGGAGGGTCCGGGAGGGCAGTTCATCCTCAAATACAATCTTCTTGGGCCTTGCCCTGTGAGCTCCTGGCTGCGGTTAGCACAGAGAACAGCGGACGCTGGTTTCAAATGAACGAGGCTATGGGGAAGCTGGGATCCTTTAAACTGGGGGTAATGAATCCTCTGCCTAGGCTCGGCCTGGGGACCTTCCTCCAGCTCAGACTCACCGGAGGCCCTGGGCCAGGCGGGCGGAACTGCAGGTCCCCCCGGGAGCCGTGGGTGTGGGGGGGCCCCCGGGTGGGCATGGACCTCGGGAAGGAGCCGCTCGGGCGTCCCGGGGCCGACGGGCGGGTCCTGCGAGGGGCGTCGTGGCCCGCACGTGGCGGGGGTGGTCTGCGGGCGGCCTGCGAACAGAAGGACGCACCTGAAGGGGGGTGCCGCTGCAGAACCCGCTGCAGAACCCGCCGAGAGCGAACCTGTGACAGCCAACTCCCCGCCCCTAGCGCGATCCCCAACCCCGCTGATTTGCATAGATGCACACGATTGGCCCTCAGAGCGCTCCGACTGCGGAACCCGGAAAGGCGCTATGCAAATGGCCCTGACGCCGCCGCGCGGCCGGGGCCTGGCTGGGGTTCATCCCCGCGCTGCCCCGGGCTCGCCCGCTGCGGCGCCCGGAGTCCACTGACGCCGCCCCTGGGAAGACCCCGGGGACCCCCGCCCGGGCTACGCGCCGCACGGACCTCCCCCGACCGAGCTCCCGCTCCCGCCGGAGTCACCTGTCCCAGCGTCCGGGGCTCGGTGCTTGGGTCCACTCTCCGCGCAGCTGAGTACGAATTACGCCTTAACTGCAGGTTGGACCCAACTGGTGGGGTCGCTCCGCCGAGCGGGGGCGGGGCTGGCGGCGAGGGGCGGGGCCTGGCGGCGCGGGCGTGGACTCGCTGCCCTGAAACTCAAGTTCCAGTCCTCGGGAGACCCCACCTGCCGTGTGTCTGGGGCCGGTGAGTCACCCGCTCCGAGCCTCAGTTTACTCGTCTGAAAACCGGTGGCTTTGGCGCCCATCTATTTACAAAGAAATTATATTTATAAAACATTTCTCTAAGTAACTAGCGGCATATTTATAAAGTTCAAACCATAGAAAAGATGCATAGGGCAAAAGTGAATGTCGCATCCGCTCGTCTCAGGAGCAGCATTTAGTTGTGTCTCCTTCTGGGGCGACCCTATTTCAGTGACAAACAATATAAATATTTCCCTCACTACAGACAATACTGCAAAAAATATTCACGTGCACATTCCTTTGGCCACATATGGGAGGAACTGGAATTGCCCCTGCAAGGCAAAGAGACCTCTGTATTTTAATTTGGAAAGATCCTGTCAAGTTGGTTTTCGATGGGGTTGTGCTGTTGATATACCAGCAGTGAAACACTGGTTTTCCCCAAACCTTTGCCACACCGATGTTAGCACGGTTTTCTGCAAATGTATTTTCAGTTTTAAATCTCGCTTAATCTGGTAAGTGAAAAAATTTAGAAACCATTTGTATTTCTTTTCTTATTTTCTGCAAATCTTTTTTGTCTTGTTGATTTTTTTAGTAGCTCTTCCTATATCAGGGAAGTTAGTTTAACCAGGTAGTGTATCTTCTTTGATGCTGTTATAAATGAAAACGAATTTATTTTATTATTTTTTTCATTTATTTTATTTTTTTCCCCATCACCATTTATCCCTCCCATACCTTCTTCCACCTCCACCCACTCTAGGAAACTAATTTAAATAGTCATTAAATCCCTTGTTAGTTTATTGAATTCTCTTATTAAAATAGCTTTTTAAAATGGTGAGGGAAGGAGCCCTGGCCATTGTGGCTCAGTTCGTTAAGCATTACCCCACGCACCAAAAGATCAAGGGTTCAAATCCCAATCAAGCCTGGGTTGTGGGCTTGATCCCCAGGAGAGGGCAAGCAGGAGGCAGTTGATCAATGTTGCTCTCACACTGATGTTTTTCTCTCTCTCCCATCCTCTCTCTAAAAATCAATAAAAACATAGTAAAAAAATAAGTAAATGGTGATGGAAGGAGACTTGACTTGGGGTGGTGAACACAATACAATATACAGATGATGTATTATAGAATTGTACCCTTGAAACCTATATAATTTTATTAACCAATGTCACTCCAGTTAATTCAATAAAAATTAAATAAGTAAAAATAAAAAATTGCTTTTGTCTTTCATATCATCTGTAAATATTTTGCCTCTTTTCTAATTTTTCAGTCTCATGTGTTTTCTTGCCTAGTTGCATTGGACACCTCCTGACAATGTTAAATCATTGGGGTAGGTGGCTGGGCCGTGGGCATCCCCACCTCTTCACTCTGATGGCACAACTTTCATTATTTGCCCATGAAACTCAATGCTGCCTTTGCCTTGAGGTTTTCCAATTAAATGAGGAGAAAAAAAATCTCTTTCTTATTTTGTATACTCTTTTGTATACTGTTCAGCAACAGTGCAAAGTACCATTTCACCCCATTTACTCTGGTTTTGTTTCCTGATGTATTCATGTGGCTATTGACAGACTCCCTAATACCGAACCACTCCCATACTGGGTCTCAGGCATGAGTCTTTTTTAATATGTATATGTATATTAATATGATCTCTGAATGCATAATAATCTGGCCATTCAGTGTATGTATGTGTGTGTGTGTATATATATATATATATATATATATATATATATATATATCCTACCTATTAATAGAGTAATATGTAAATTGACCATATCTTCGCTATGCCCACGATTGGCCAGGAGGCGCGGGGGGGCAGGACTCGGGGTGGCTGGGTTGGCCGATTGGGCCGGTGGGACGCTGAGCTCGCATTGCCAGCGGCGGCGCGAGATCAGCGTCTGTGCCATGGCTGTGCTGCGGCACAGAAGGGGCCTCTGGGGCAGCGAGCCCACATCCCGCCGCCGACCATCAAAAGTGGGGAGCTGGGTGTCTGCTCTGGCACCAGTGGACAGACACCCAGCTCCCCCGCGATCGAAAGTGAAAGCGGAAGAGCTGGGTGTCTGTCCACTCCGGCACCAGGCCAAAAGCCTCCGCCGGAGGCTTTTGAAAGGCCTGGTGCACCAGCGGACAGACACCCAGCTCCCCCGCGATCGAAAGCGGAGAGCTGTGTGTCCGCTCCAGTACCAGCGGACCCCCTGCCATCAAAAGCGGGGAGCAGGCTGCTAGCAGTGCCGTGGAGCGTGCTAGGCTTTGCGGGGCAGTGGATATGGCCTGGATGGCAAGTTAGGCCTAGGGGACCCTACACATGCATGATTTAATCATGCACTGGGCCTCTAGTATACACACACACACACACACACACACACACTGAGTGGCCAGATTATTATGACCACCCCATCAGTACTTCGTTGGGCCACCTTTTGCCTTCAATACTGCATCGATTCTTCTTGTCATTGACTCCATGAGATGTTGAAAGGTGATGAGAGGAATCTGACACCATGCCTGATGAATAATAGCACTCTCCAGTTCTGTGAGATTTGATGGTTGTGGAACCAGCTGCCTGATGGTTCTTTTAACTTCGTCCCAAAAATGCTCAATTGGATTTGAGATCTGGTGATTGTGGGGGCCACCTAAGCAAGGTAAAGTCGCCCTCATGTTCTTGAAACCACTCCTGCACAATATGAGCACAGTGGCATGGTGCATTGTCTTGTTGGAAGAAGCCATCTCCATTGGGATACGCCATCAACATGATAGGATGAACTTGATCAGCAAAGATACTTAGGTATGTTGTGCTATTCAGACGTTGTTCCACACGAATTAAAGGGCCCAAATCATGGCAGGAAAACATGCCCCAAACCATAACACTGCCCCCACCAGCTTGAAGGATTGTACTCATGCATGTGGGGTACATGCTTTCATGCTGTTTCCACGAAATTCTCACTCTGCCATCTTCATGAGGCAACTGGAAACGTGATTCATCGGACCACATGACTTTTTTCCAATGCTCGACTGTCCAATCCTTGTGTTCCTGTGCGAATTGGAGACGTTTTATCTTGATAACTGCAGACAGCAAAGGTGTTCGAACAGGCCTTCGGCTTCCATATCCCATATGATGCAGTGTATGGCTAATTTGCCTACAAACGTCAGGTGGTCATAATAATCTGGCCACTCAGTGTGTGTGTATATATATTAGAGGCCTGGTGCATGAATTCATGCATGGGTGGGGTCCTGCCAGCCTGGCCAGGGGGAGAGGACATGGGCAGTTGGCCGGCCTGCCTGCTGGTCGAACTCCTGGTTGAGGGGACAATTTGCATATTAGCCTTTTATTATATAGGATATACACTGAGTGGCCAGATTATTATTCGTTCAGAGATCATAATAATCTGGCCACTCAGTGTATATTTCAGAGAGGAAGGGAGAGGGAGAGATAGAAACATCAATGATGAGAGAGAATCATCACACCCCCCTCCTGGGGATTGAGCCTGCAACCCAGGCATGTGCCCTTGACTGGAATTGAACTTGGGATCCTGCAGTCCTCAGGCTGACCTCTATCCACTGAGCCAAACCAGCTATGGCTCCTTTTTATGATCTATTTTTAAAAAGCTGCCACTAGAGCTTCTATAAAGCTCCATCTGGTGGTTTTGCATCCGTGTCAGTGGAGGTCCACGTGGGCACCTCCATGTGTGTCCCACCGTGCCTGCTCATGTGCCAAGTGTCTGAAACACTTTCCATGCAGCTGTCACCTGTCCACCCTTCCTTACTGAGCTGCCCGGGTCACCATCCTTACAGGCTTTGCCCTCCAAGTCTGAAATGGGGGTGAGCAGAGGCCAGGACCCACTGTTATCCTGGACTCCCACTCATGACCCCTTCCAGGGTCCCAACTCCAGTGCCCTCCAGTTCTCATCTGAAATGATCAGACTATAGCCCGGGCAGGGCAGGGTCTCCACGAACCCTGCCGTTTGCCAAATGACTGTGTGAAGCACGTGCAGTGTCCTGAGAGCTTAGGCTGTGCTGAGCTCTGTCCCTAAATTATCACCTTCAATTGCAAGGAAGGCCTAGCACTGATGCCCCCTCCTCTAGGCATGGCCCATTCCTTCCCCACCCTCCAGGCCTCACCGACTCCACAGGGCTGAAGACATTGCTAGTTGGCTCTGATTCTACCAGACCGGGGGGTAGGGGTGTGGGTGTGGGGATGGGAGGGGGGCTCCCACCTTGCCCAGGGGAAAACAGGGGGGTTGCTGAGTCACTACCCCTGTCCCCAACCTAATCTTCTCCCCGCTCTGCTCATGTAGTCTTTGTGGCTCTCGGGGGCCTCCAAGGGCCTACCCATCTTGTCCACCCCAAAGGGTACCTCTGGAGAGGGGTGGAGGGCAGACAGAACACAGAAAGGGTTGGCCAGTCCGGGCCTTTTTATTTTTTAATATATTTTTATTGATTTCAGAGAGGAAGGGAGAGGGAGAGAGAGAGAAACATCAATGATGAGAGAGAATCATTGATTAGCTGCCCGACTCCTGCATGACCCCTACTGGGGATTGAGCCTGCAATCCGGGCATGGAATCAAACCCTTCAGTCCACAGGCCAATGCTCTATCCACTGAGCCTAACCAGCTTGGGCCAGGCGGGTCTTTATTTGAGTTTGGGCATGATTCGGATGAAGAGGATCATGCTGATGAAAATGAAGCAGACAATGATAAGCATCGCCCAAAGCAGCCAGTTGACGGATTTCTGTGTGTGCTGCTCCAGCCGTTCCGATTCTGTCTTCAGCTTCTCCAGGTTCTGGTCGGCCATCTTGAGTGAGTGCGACAGAGTCTACGGGTGAGAGTATAAAGGACTGGGGTCAGTGTGGACTCCCCCTACTGCCCTGGGGCAAGTCAGCACCTCTTGGCCGTGGCTGGTGCTGTTTCCTCAGCTGGGAATCTTGTCTGCTACCAAATTTGTATTTATCCAGCCCAGTCCCAGCACAATGCCCCTCTACTGGGAAACCTGCTCTATGTCCCAGGGCAGAAGCCGCACAGTTCCCATAGTCCTCACACCTGGTTGTCCTTCTTGATGACACTCTGGGCGGCCAGTGTGTTGGTCTTAAGGCTCCGGGCCAGGCCTAGCATTTCTTCTGCCAGCTTCTCCTGGAGGTTCTGGTGCTGCTGCAGGACGAGGTCTAGCTCGGCTGCCGACTGCTTCTCATCCCCGGGCCTGGGACCTGCCACCCCACTGACCTCACACACGGGTGGACAGGTAAACATGAGATGGGAGTGGGGTGGGAGGTGGGGGAAGAGACAAACATGTTCCCAGGGAACCCAGAGGTTATGGCTGCAGCCACTGCCCCCTTGGGACTGTTTCCCCTTCTTTGCTTTGGCTTCTGGGTAAAGCATTCCTGGAAGTGGCGTCTGATAGGTGATTTAGACGCTTGTGGTGGCTCCTCAGTGGCCCAAGATTTGTCCAGCCCTCCTCCCCCCAGTGCTGCCCAAGGGCTGAGGACACTCACGTTCTCTTCCTCACATCCAGCTTGGGCTCTGGAAGAGGAAGGAGGGGAGGATTGGTTCTCTGCATTCTAGTTTCTTGACCATTACCTGGGATGGGTCTGCTACACAGACCCTTCCCCAACTTGTCTGCTGCCCAGCAGGCTCCTGATTACCCCTCAAAGCTCTAGCTCAAATGCCCTTTTGTCTGGGATGTTTTCCTCACCCCCATCTGGGCTTCCCCTGGCCCCAGGTCCCTCCCCCTGGTTTCCTCTGGGGACTACTTCCTCTGTCCCAGCTGCCCCCTCCAGACATGACTTGGTAATGCCCCCAGGGACACTCCCTGGGCTGTGGAGGACCCTGTGGGAGCCAGATGAGGCACAAGGTCACATGTTATGTCCCAGGCAGTTGGGACTTGAGTCCTGTTCTGCTCAGGGCAACTCACCTCCAGCAGAGTCCTGTGGGAAAAAGGGACAGGCGGGAGGTCACCTACCTTGTCATGCCCCCAAACCTGTCCTTTCTGCTCTCAGAACCTCTGTATCCTTAGTCAGGGCCCCGGGCAAGTCCCACAACCTCTGACCCTCAGTTTCCTCAACTATTAATTAGTAATGACAACAGCTCATATTTTGAATGGTTTAACTGATTTATGGAAATTTCTCTGTCACCTATTTTACAGATGAAAAAATCTTAACTATCTGTGGCAGGGGGCAAGCCAGGAGCCAAATCTTGCACTGGGCCAACTCTGTGGCTTAACCAGACACGTGCGCCTTTTGCCACGTACCAAACAAGTTCCTCTTCCTCTAGCAAAACCCTGCCCAGAATGCCCTCTGTTGGGAAGCCTTGCTTTATGGCCTAGGGCAGAGGCCCCTAGGGTCCCTGTATCTGATAGTATTTCTTGTTCTGGCGACCCTCACGCACTGAACTCCCTCCCTGACGGAAGGGTTCCCCAGGAGCAGGGAGGGTGCCCTACCATGCCTAGCAGCTCACTCCGCATCTCGCTGGTGTAGCGTGCCCGTGACTGCAGATGGACCGTCTTGGTGGCGGGCACCCGCTCCCTGGCAGTGGTTGGCACTCGGCCGGGGGCCAGGAACTGGTTGGCTAGTGCCTTCTCTGAGGAGGAAGTCTACAGAAGAGGGAGGAGGTGTCACGACGGGAACAGGTCCTGGGGACCCAGGAGAGCCGGCTGAGGGCTGAGAACGCGGAGGAAGAGGTTCCTGTGCTCACCAGCTTCTCCGCCTGCAGCATCCCCTTCAGAAAGTCCACCTTGCGGGAATATTCATTGATCACTTCACAGACCGGTTTGCTGGATGGCGAGATGGAGAAAAAGAAAACCTGTCCGCTGTCCCCCGTTCAGAGAAAGGTCCCAGCAAGGACTGGAGCCTAGCGGCCCCCCACAGACCCTGCCTCCCGCCCCCCGTGGCCTCTACCCTCCGATATGAAGCCCTTCTGGCCGTCTGCACTCACCTCGTCTGGGCTTTCAGGGCCTGCAGCATGTCCTCGAGGGCTCCCACGTACTGGGGAGGAAAAGTGGGTGTCAGCCGGCACCCCCATTCCTCCCCATCTTGCTCGAAGCGGGCAGAGCCAGGGAGGGGTTAGGGGCTGGAAAACGGAAGGGACCAATGTCAAGGAGGCGGGGCCCGCTGAACCCCAGGGACAAGGGCGGACGGAGCGGGTGGACGTGGCGGCGCCCCCCGAAGGGGCGTGGCCAGGGCGGCTGCTGGGGGGCGGGGTCCGGCTGCCAGCCCCGGGCACCTCCCTAAGAGAGTCGAGCTCTAAGCGGCAATGCAGGGTCCCCCACCTTCTCTAGACGCCATTCGTCCGGGTCCCGCTTCTCTGCTGCCATCGCCTCGCAGCGGCACAGCAGCCGCACCAGGTTCAGTTCCAGCCTGGACGCTGCCATCACCGACCGGCGGTACCCGCCCCTTCCGCCGGCGCCACCCCGCCCCTTCCGCCCGCGCCCTCTTGAGGGCGGAAGTACCTTCACTTGGTCTCCTTCCGGGTGGGCGTGCCCCTCTCTTTCGCAGTCCCATCTTTAGGGCGGGAGTAACGTCTTGTCTCCTGGGGAGGCCACGGGGTCCGTATTTACTCAGGGCCGAACCGCCGGCTTTCTTCGTGGCCATCTTAACCCTTAATGGAAGGCTGAGGACCAGGTAGGGCCTTCGGTGTCAGGCGCACGTGCGACCAGTCTCTGCTCATTCCCCCGCCCCCCCTTCAGAATTCCTCCACCACACTCACTCCTGGCTGGGCTCTTCCCACACCCAAGCAGCCTTCCCCGAGGGGAGGAGGGAAGAGGTGAAGGCCTTGGACTTGGGAATCCATGGGTTGGGTTCTCACCTCGTCTTAGGTGGTTATGAGCTTCTCGTTCCCAACCCTGACTCTGACTCAGCCCTCCAGCCCTTTCTTGGGAAATGGCAGTGGGACAGTGTCGCTTCAAGGGGGACACAGGTTAGCCCTTGGAGTGAGATGGGGCTGGGTCACCCCTAAGGCTCAGACCCCCATGGAAAGAACCCAGTCCTAGCCCCCCCAGGGGCCCCCAGGGAGCTCAGGCTCACCCCGAGCAGACAGGGTGAATGAAGATGGAGGCTCCACAGGGACAACCCTGGATGCAAACATTTTATCTCCCCAGCCCCCAGGCCACCTGTGTTCCCATCACACCAGGGGGCCTGGGGTCCTCAAAGGGTACAAGGGATGAAACCAAACCCAGGATGGATGAAGGGATACGCTCCAGCAGCGGTCGGCAACCGGTGGTCCGCAGACCTCTGGCGACAGCTGCTCTAGAGGCAGGTTTTGAATCCCAGCCATGCCTCATCCCAGCGTGTGACTGGACAAGTCTCCTAACTCTCCAGCACGTGTGGTCTTCACTGCCCCACCTGTCAGTCAGTTCCCACAACTGCCAGTTTGCAGCATGGGAGCTTGTGTGTGGGGAAGTTGTTCTGGCTCTGAGGCCCACCAGCTGCCTCCCACCCTCAGGGTGGACAGCCCTGGCTGGGGTAGGCAGAGAGAGGGCACCCTCGGGGTGGATGGCCCTGGCTGGAGTAGGCGGAAAGAGGGCACCCTCAGGGTGGATGGCCCTGGCTGGGGTAGGCGGAAAGAGGGCACCCTCAGGGTGGATGGCCCTGGCTGGGGTAGGCGGAGAGAGGGCACCCTCCGGGTGGATAGCCTGGCTGGGGTAGGCGGAGAGAGGGCACCCTCCGGGTGGATGGCCCTGGCTGGGATAGGTGGAGAGAGGGCACCCTCCGGGTGGATAGCCTGGCTGGGGTAGGTGGAGAGAGGGCACCCTCAGGGTGGACGGCCCTGGCTGGGGTAGGCGGAGAGAGGGCACCCTCAGGGTGGATGGCCCTGGCTGGGGTAGGCGGAAAGAGGGCACCCTCAGGGTGGATGGCCCTGGCTGGGGTAGGCGGAGAGAGGGCACCCTCAGGGTGGATGGCCTGGCTGGGGTAGGTGGAGAGAGGGCACCCTCAGGGTGGACGGCCCTGGCTGGGGTAGGCGGAGAGAGGGCACCCTCAGGGTGGACAGCCCTGGCTGGGATAGGTGGAGAGAGGGCACCCTCAGGGTGGACGGCCCTGGCTGGGGTAGGCGGAGAGAGGGCACCCTCAGGGTGGATGGCCTGGCTGGGGTAGGTGGAGAGAGGGCACCCTCAGGGTGGACGGCCCTGGCTGGGGTAGGTGGAGTGAGGGCACCCTCAGGGTGGATAGCCTGGCTGGGATAGGTGGAGAGAGGGCACCCTCAGGGTGGACGGCCCTGGCTGGGGTAGGCGGAGAGAGGGCACCCTCAGGGTGGATGGCCCTGGCTGGGGTAGGCGGAAAGAGGGCACCCTCAGGGTGGATGGCCCTGGCTGGGGTAGGTGGAGAGAGGGCACCCTCAGGGTGGACGGCCCTGGCTGGGGTAGGTGGAGTGAGGGCACCCTCAGGGTGGACGGCCCTGGCTGGGGTAGGTGGAGTGAGGGCACCCTCAGGGTGGACGGCCCTGGCTGGGGTAGGCAGAGGGCACCCTCAGGGTGGACGGCCCTGGCTGGGGTAGGTGGAATGAGGGCACCCTCAGGGTGGATAGCCTGGCTGGGGTAGGCGGAAAGAGGGCACCCTCAGGGTGGACGGCCCTGGCTGGGGTAGGCGGAGAGAGGGCACCCTCAGGGTGGACGGCCCTGGCTGGGGTAGGCGGAGAGGGCACCCTCAGGGTGGATGGCCCTGGCTGGGGTAGGCGGAGAGGGCACCCTCAGGGTGGATGGCCTGGCTGGGGTAGGTGGAGAGAGGGCACCCTCAGGGTGGATAGCCTGGCTGGGGTAGGCGGAGAGGGCACCCTCAGGGTGGATAGCCTGGCTGGGGTAGGCGGAGAGGGCACCCTCAGGGTGGACGGCCCTGGCTGGGGTAGGGGGAAAGAGGGTGAGAGAGGCGGCCCCCAGGACAGCAGGCTCTTCTCACTGAATGTAGCTCCAGGAACTCCCTGCTCCCTCTGGTTTCTGGATCAATATGCACAAGCCTCCAGCAGGCCCAACCCCTGCAGGGATGGAAATGTGTGAAATTCCAATAGCAGTGTTTGCTGGAGGAGCCAGGCAGGCCCTTCCAGAGGAGACGGCAACCCTGCTGTCCCAGGCTCCTCCAACCCAGAGCAGGTATCACATCAACACCTCAGTCCCCTTTTCTTTATTTCACATGGTTTGTAGGACACCTCTAGTCCCAGGCCCAGGGCCATCTGTCCAGGCGTCCAGGGAGTGAGAGGAGCCTGAGAGACGGGAGCCCCGCTCTGGAGGTCCCCAGGCTGTTCCCAGGGATGTGCAAACTCAGGCCTTGCCCTCCTCACCCTTGAGCAGTCCTGAGTTCCTGTCTGCCACATGGGACAGGCAGTGCCAAGGGTGGCTGCTCCACTCAGGGAACAGCGGACAGAGTGGTGACCACATTTGAGTCACCCTGGATATGAGGTCTGTGGTACCCCAGGTGAAGGCTGCCCCCCACCTCATGTCCTCACTCCAGCCAACAGCCTGGATCACCATGGAAGGCTCCATTGCTTCTCTGAATGCACGGGGGCCGATGGCTGCTGGCCAGGCCTGAGGATGAGACCCAGACAGACTGGGGACAGTCAGGTGCCCCAATGGTCCAAACCCCTGGTCCAAGCCGTCCTCATTGTGGGCCTGAGCCTTCAAGGTGAGGCGGCCATGTGGGTTTTGCTCTGAAGTCCGTGTCCAGGTTATAAAGGCGAGGCAGGGCGTTAATATAAAAGTCTGTACATACACTTATAAAAAACAGTTTGGTCTTCTGTTAAGGCTGTTACAGTTTAAAGTTATGTAAACCAGGCACAAAGTAACAGTTAACTGTAAAACCATACAAAACGGGTGGGAGAGGCCAGGCTGCCTGCCAGGATTTGGGGCTCTCGGCGGCACTGTGTGAAATTGGGGCTCAGCCCTGGCCAGCCAGCCGGCCTATCCCTGCTGGACTCTGCAGTTGGAGCCAGTGCCCACCTCACATTGCTCTTGGAGCTTTTCATTCCAGATCCTTCTCGGAGAGCCGAATGCTGGAGCTCCGGCACTCGGCTGTCCTCAGATGTTCGGGCCCTCAGCCATTGGCCTGGCCTGAGGTGGGGGGCAGGCAGTAGGTCGGGGGGTCTGAGTACCTCCGTTTGGCCCCAGGTGGCTGGTCATCCTTGTCCAGGGGCTCCTGAGTGCCCTGCACAGGCAGGTGTGCGCCCGGTGTGATATACACAGAGTGTACCTGGTCCGGGCGTCGGGCAGGGGTCTCTCGGCGCCTCACTAGCGTGGCAGCCTCCTGGGCACCTGGTGCCTGACCAGGGAGGTAGGAGGGCAGGCCAGGGGGGAGCTTGATGTTGGCCGTGGGCATGATGGGGGTCCGCCGGGGGGTCTTCACTCTGACCGTCATGAAGGACGACGGCTTTCGTCTTGGAGGGGCGGCCACCTCGGGGAGGGGGCTCGGGGCAGGTGCACTGGGGCAGGGGAGAGCAGGTGCGGGGGGTCCTTTTGAGAGACAGATGGCAGGGTTACTGCAGCTTCAGGGCTGGCAGACAGACCCTTGCCCGGGGGCCTGCCAGGGGTGGACATGGGAGGAAAAAAGCAGACGCTACCTTAATACTGACCTTCCGAGGTCCCCCGCCCGGCCCGCTCTTCCAACAGACTCTCGGTGCTGGCCGAAGTCTCTGAGTCCAGGTTCTCCTCGTCAGAGCCCCGAGGGTCCAGCTCTGGCAGCCGGTAGGTGATATCCTCCCTGGGAATGAGAGGGGGGTCCCAGGTCCCAGGCTGTTCCCATGGTGAAAGAGCACCCCATGGAAAGTGCCAGGGCAGTATGGGACAGAGCAGGACATCCTGGTCCTGGATGGGACTCCCTGCCTCCAGAACGCCCCGGCCCCGCTAAGCTCACAGGAAGAAGGTGTCGGGCTGTTGAGGGAAGCCAGGCATCTGGCCCAGGACTGAGCAAGCGAGGAACTCCTGCCTTAGGACTTTGCACGTGTTGTTCCCTCTGCCTGGAGCACCCTACTCTGTAAGACTAGGGTGGCCAGGTGCCCTGGGTCACATGGTCTCCTGGCACAATTTCACACTCATATCTCAACTGGACACAAATTAGTCAGTCACCCTAGCTACGGCCACCTTCAAGACAAAGTCTGAACATCACCCCTGTTGCCCTTTCTCTCCAGTGGGCACCATGGTTCCCTGTGGAGAAGAAGGAGTTTAAACAGCGCTCCAGGCTGTGTTTTAGGACTGAGCCTGCCCCATTGGCTCCAGTGCATAGTGGAGGGACTGGTGGATGGGGCTGGATGGTGCAGACGAGGGCGGGAAGGGGACAGAGGGACACTTGCTTCTCCTCCTTGATGGACTGGATCCGCTCGATGAGGATCTCCTTCTCCCGGTCCTCGTCCTCGTCGTGGCCGGCTGCCTCCTCCTCGGGCAGCACCCCCAGCTCCTCTGGGCCGCTGCTGCTTCCCCGGGCCGTGGGGCTCTTGTTCTGCAACGGAGAAGCAGCAGGTTTGGCGGGCCCTCCGGGCGAGTGGGGTCAGTGCTTGTAGGTGGAGAGAGGGTGGCGTGCGCAGCCCCAGGGGTGGTTAGTTCTGCTGTGGCTGGCTGGCTGGGCTTAGTGAGGCTTCTCCAGGAACCACTCTTAACCAAGTGGCCCTGGCACAGCTGGTTAGTTGTCCTCAGCACAGGTGGCCAACAGGCAACAGGCCTCCCCCAGCATGCACTTCCAGAGGTTAGGACATGCTGGGCCTACCCTACGGGGACCCTGGGGGCAGAGGGGAACCCCAGCATGCACTGCACTGAAGACATGCAGGGTGGGCCCACCAATCGTGTACATACCAGGACCCCCTCATAGGGAGACGAAAACCCCAATTTGAGAGGCCATGGCTGGGGGGAGAGATGAACAGAGGGTGACCACATGGGACCACGACGAAGACACCGGTTGTGTTATGGTCACTGAGCCACATCTGACCATGGGGACAAGGACAGGGTCCTCCCATGGAAGCCCAGGACCTTCCCTCTAAATCCCTCCCACCCCCCACACTGGGGCCACTTCTGTGGGATCAGTTCCCTGTGGGCGGGGCCCAAGTCAGCAAGGACCAGGGCTGGAGGATGAAACACCACCCACTGGGTGACAGTCTCCCACTGCCCTGTGAGGGCAGGGCAAAGAGACAGGGCAGGGCAGTGGTCATTGGGCTGAGGTAGGAACTGGCCCCGGACCCAGCTGCCTGTAGCCAGGGGTGTTGGTGGTAAGGGAAGTGAGACCCCGTCCTGACCCAAGCCCTGCTCACAGGGCCACTCCCACCCAGGCCATGTTCCAGCCACACCCCCGCGGAGGACCCCACCACACCAAGTGCTCACAGTGTTCTGTCGCAGGAGCGAGAGCCTGCGGAAGGCAATGCTCTCGGCGGCCTCCAGCTGGCTGATCTCCTCCATCTTCACCTTGTACTTCCTCATCTGTTCCTTGATCAGCATCTCTACGCACCTGTGGCGAAGGCCCATGGAGAGGGTGACTCAGAGACGGTGCCAGGGATGGCAGGCCTGGGGACCTGGTATCCAGGGAGGTGCTGGATGGAGATGGCACCACGGCCAAGGCAGAGACCCATCCAGAGACTGGGCAGGGCCAGGGATATGGCTGTAGCTGCCATCTTGACCGCAGCTGACTGGCTGGGTCACCTTGGACGACTCACTCCACCTCTCTGAGCCTGAGTTCCCATCTCAACAAGCCTCCTTGTCTGAAGGAAGAAGTATGCACAGAGGGTTGGAGTGAACTGACTCTTCAGTCACGCTGCTGCAGGGTGGGGATTATCTCATTTCACAGAGAAGTGTGAAGTGCAGGGAGCCTGGGAAACTTGTCCTAAGGACTGCAGGCAGCTGGCCCCCGGGCTCCAGAACATGCACTGTAACCGGCAGTTCATCTGCTCAGTGGTCAGGGCCAGCCTGGAGCGGTCAGTACTGGAGGGACTCAACCCGGAGTATTCAGCTCGGAGGGCACTCAGCCTGGATGGACGACCAGTCACACTCATTCCGTCACCAGAAGCACATAAGGGAGAAAGGAGGATGACTGTGCTGGAAGAGGCTGGAAGCAAATCTGTCAGGCCAGGCCAGTCCCCTCTATGCTCACTGCCTATCTGTCACCTTTCACTAATTGTGACAAGTGTGGCCTTGAGCTGTACTGTCAGGCCTTCTTGGTGTGTTTGCCTCATGAAACCACCTGCAGTGACAGGTTCTTGTTTTCTCAAGTCACCTAAACTATGTCCTCTTAGTGACTGATGTCTGACGATCTTCTGAGGAACTTTAAAAAAAAAGTTTTTTAAAAAAATATATTTTTATTCATTTCAGAGAGGAAGGGAGAGGAAGAGAGAGCTAGGATCATCAATGATGAGAGAGAACTATTGATTGGCTGCCTCCTGCACGCCCCCTACTGGGGATCAAGCCCATAACCCAGGCACGTGCCCTTGACCAGAATTGAACCTGGGACCCTTCAGTCCTCAGGCTGACGCTCTATCCACTGAGCCAAACCAGCTAGGGCCTTTTGAGGACTTTCTGGAGAATTCTGCAGAAGGCTCAGGGGAAAGGAGAAACCTGGAGACCAGCGCTTCTGTTTGCTACCAGCTCTCTGCTGCCGGAGGGGAATACCCTGACTGCATGTCTGCCCCTCACCCTGGATGAGGGGTGAGGTCTTCCCCTCCTGCATAGTCTTCAGCCTCAAAAGAACTCGGAGGGTTCCCTGGCAGGGCCGTCCAGAGTGTGTGGGGGTGGGGCTGGCCTGGCACTCACGTGGTGATCTTAAGGACGTCCTTCATGCTGGTCAACGGGTCTGAGTTGTCAGGGCAGCGCAGGAGGCAGGGTGCGAAGATGATGGCCAGTGCACCGGGTGACATGCGGTTCACGTCCTCGAGCAGGGCCACCCTGTGGCAGCGAGCGGCAGTTAGGGAGGGGGTGGTCGGGGGCTCCCCCAGACCCCTCAACATGGGCCCACGTCCTGGTGCAGAACCAGCAGAGAACACTCGCCCGGGAGTGGGCAGTGGGGGCTCCTGCAGGGACCCCCCATCCCACAGAGAGTGGCCGCGGGCACTTGCTTGACCAGGTGGAAGATGAGCCGCTCCAAGGAGTTGTGATTGGCTTCCGGCAGGTGCTCCAGGACGGCATAGATGGCGGCCAGTTGCTCCTGCTTCTCTGGCAGCTCTAGGAAGGCCAAGGCATCAGCTTACCAAGGGCCCCACCTCAACACACCGTGGGGACAGGAGAGCCTCCACCGTGTGGGTAAAGAACGCAGGGCCACAGAGGGGTCCCAGTCTCACCCCAGGCCTTGGTTTCTCAGCTGTGACTGGGTGGTCCCGCCTCCCTGGCTGGCCGCAGGGTGCTCATGGCTATGACCCCGACATCAACCACCTGCCTGCCCTTGCCACCATCACGGACTCACCCACAGCTCGGAGGAAGTCGCCATACTGGGCGAAGGTCATGAGGGGTTCGGGCAGCTCCCTAAGCCACTGCTTGAGCACCCCGGTGATGGCATGGATGGGGAAGTTATCCAGCTTGACTGTCGAGGGGTCTGAGGGAAGGGCGAGCAGGGCCGGTGAGTGCAGGCAGGAGCCCTGCATGGTGCCTTCCTGCTGCCCACCTGCTCTGAACGCCTGCCTGTACGCAGGTCCCACCTGCCGTAGCACCCACCTGTCTGCAGCGCTTGCCGGAGCTCCCGCGTGCGGTTGGCGGCGCCTGACTTGCGGTAGAGGCCCTCGGTGTATAGGCCGTGCATCTCCACGTGTTCCAGAAGCTTCTCCAGTACGATGGGCACCGAAGCCTTGTCACTGGTTAAGCTGTCCACGCACACGCCGAAGTGGCCCGGCTCGGTACCCGGCTCGCTCTGCAATCCCGGGGGATGGGGGCGAAGCCTGGGTTAGCTGTCCTCCCTGGCTGCCCTCAGGCCTCCTCTGTGGGCGCCATCCCTCTCTCCCTCATTCCCCATTGCAGGTTGCTGAGTGCGCTGGGCTGCAGAGGTCAGATCAAGGGCGACGGGGCAGGGACTCCCTATGAGGAGCACCCAGGGTCCTCTGAGAGCAGTCAGTCCCAGCTCCTGCCTCCGCCCAGTGCTCAGGACCCCGCCTTCCTCTTGGGCACAGTGAGGGGGGATTCCCTCCACTACCCAGGGCAGGGAAGAGCAGGGCCAGGCCTGAGATGCTACACAAGCCTGGCCCCTGCCTTAGGGGCTCAGGCAGAACCGGATGTGCTTGGTTGGGGGCACCTGGCCCTGAACCTAATATTGTTTTGCAAAGCTCCCGGCCGCGGTGGGCTCACCTTCCTCCCACATGGATAGGAGCAGTAGGTCTGAATCTTGTGCATGCACTTCTTGTGGCAGGTCATCTTGCACACTAGGAGGTCACAGGTGGAGCATTAGGGACCCCAGGTTCCCGTGGCTGCCTGTCCCAATGGCTAGGGGGACAGGGACCCGCCAACTGGATTCTAAACTTGCACCACACAAATCTCTGCCCTGATTCCCAGGCCGGGGGGCTGTGTTGGCAGGTGTTCGTAGCTGCTGCTCCTCAGAGCCAGCCTGGCCAGGGAGCCAGGAGCCAGGGCTTAGGGGCCTACGCCTCAGTCCTGCCAGGGGGTAGCCCTGAGGATCTGGCCTGTGATAGTGGTATGAGTGATGTTGCTTTGGTTTCTCCCAACCACACCCGACACCAGACTAGGGGAATGTCATGCATGGAAAGAAGAAATCAGCTACAATAAAAAGTAGGTGGCACCTGGGTGCACCCTCATCTCAGCACAGTGACAACTGCTGAGGTATTTATGGCAGACAGGGGAGGGAGAGCTGCTCACACATGGCCCAGAGGGAGAGGACACCCTGTGTGGAAAGAAAGCCAGGCCGGGCTGGTCCCAGGAAAACGCAAGTGCTTGGTTGCCTCCTGTCCACCTGACCGAGGGTCTGCTGGTGGGGACTGACTGGCTTCCCCTGGGACATGTGGGAGGGGCTAGCAGCTCAGGTGTGTGCACAAAGGCCCAGAGGTGGGACATAGGGTGACCTGCTCTGGCGGGGGGTTGAGTGGGTGAGATGTGGCTGGGGCAGTGTTCTGGAAAGATCCATCCTGGGGCTTGGGGGGAAGGCTCTGGTGCTCAGCAAGGGGTTGGGAACATGGTGGCAGGGTTAGGGGCACTGTGGGGGGTGAGAGGGTACCAAGGGGGTCAGGAGGTACAGGGGTAGTCTGGAGATTTGGTGGAGGGTCAGGGGTCACCATGGGTTACAATGGGTAATCGGGGGTTTGGTGGAGAGGTCAGGGGTACAGTGGTGGGGGGCTGGAGTTCTGGGACACTCACCGCTGCAGATCAGGGCCTTGTCCATGAGCCAGATGTAGGAGAGGCACTGCTCGCACGACTGCGGGATGCTCACCTGGTAGCTGGCGAACACGTGCCCATTGTGCTGCTGGACCTGGGGACCGAGGAGGGTGCTGAGCAGCATCTCAGGGCCAGGGGCTACTCATTCACAGCTAGTGTCTTTAGGACTGGGCAGGAAAACACATGCTCGAGCGCGCGCGTGCACACACACACACACACACGCGCGTGTGCACACACATACTTACAGCGCGTTCCTGCTTCCGCTTCTTCTTCTGAGCTTTGCTTTGCTGTGAGGGAGTACAAGGCAGGTCTGTGTGGGCCCCTGGGGTAACCCTTTCCCCAGCTGGCCCCCCACACCATGCTGGGACCCTGCCCACACTCAGAGTGGCACCACCAACCTTGGGCAGCTCGAAATCATTCTTGGAGTGCCCACGGGTGAACTCATCCAGCAGGGACTGGAAGAGGTTGAGGACCAGGTTGGTGTCCTTCTCGCCACGCTCGGCCGCCAGGTTGCTCACAACAATCTGGTAGTTCTCCATCAGGTCCTTATAGCCGACGTGGATCTTCCCGTTCTGCAAGGATGGAAGGTGTGACTCCCCTGGACAGACTGATGGGGGTGGGGAGGGGGCAAGGTGCATCCTGGGGCAGGCCGGGTGATTGCCAGGGCCCCCCTGGGGCTGGGGCCACACATACAGGGACTGAGTACATGGTCTTGAGGTTGCTCCTGAACTTCTCTGTGGCCTCGATGAACAAGCTCTCGATGGGTGTCTTCTGGGAACGCAGGTCGTTTATCTGTCGAGGGCGAGGAAAGGAGAGACCCACTGACCCTGTCTCCTCAGATTGGCATCTGAGTGGTCACCACTCTGCCCCATCCCAAGCCCTTCCCCGAACCTGGGCTCACAGGATAAAATTAGGGCTCTCCGGCCAACTCGGTCTCTCCGGTCCATTTAGCCCAGGTTCAAACTGGTGACATTAGGGCTGGGTCACTCACTGGGGACTGCAGGGCGGGGGGCGGGAGTGGGGGGAAGGTTATTCTAAACAAAATAAGTTCATGGCCACAGCTGGGCTATGGCCGAGCCACAGCGAGGATGGTGGACCTAGAGATAGTCCAGTGGGACAGAGGTGTGTCTTGCCCAGGTTATTCCGGATCTTGGTGTTTGTTTCCTTGTGTGTGTGAGCAAGAGGGGCAACTGCCCCCAAAGGTCACTGCAATACAACAGATGAAGCGTCTAAGTGTCTTCTAATTGCAGGTTTCAAACGTCCTGGGCAGGAACCACAGGATAAAACACATCTGCTGGGCACCCAGCCCCCATGCCTGTACGCATGCACGTGAGACAATTCCAGCACAGGTTACAACCCCTCGCCATGGCCCCTGGGACAGGCTCATCCCAGAATCAGATGCTTTTTTTTTTTTTTTAAATATATTTTTATTTATTTCAGAGAGGAAGAGAGAGATAGAAACATCAATGATGAGAACCATGGATCGGCTACCTCCTGCACGCCCCCTACTGGGGATTGAGCCTGCAACCTGGGTATGTGCCCTGACCGGGAATTGAACCCTGGACCCTTCAGTCTACAAGCCAACGCTCTATCCACTGAGCCAAACCAGCCAGGGCTCAGATGCTTTGGATTGTAACACAGTTCTGCAGTGTGTCCAGCCCCTAATAAGACCTCACAGACATTTTGCAGAGAAATTTAAATAAAGTTGGCCCTCCATACCCATGGGTTCCACATCTGTAGATTTAACCAATTCAGAAGACAAAAACAAAACACAACACCCCAGAAAGTTCCAAAAAGCAAAACTTGAATTTGCCACGTGCTGAGCACAACGCTGAATCTGTGTGAGGTGATGTGTCGGCACACCCTGCTGTAGACTATATGAAAACATAAGGGACTTGACCGTCCACGCACTCTGCTCTCTACAGGGGCCCTGGAACCAATCCCCTCAGGTGCTGAGGAACACCTGTTCCTGGGCTGACCTAAACGAATATAAGTTACAAGTGGTCTTGTGTGAGCCCAGGCCAGGCTTTACAGGAAACGTCACTTCCTGTGTTAGCACGGTGCCCCTGGACTTCCTGTTTCCAGCCCGCTAAGGTGGCTCTGAAAACTTTGCTGGGTGGTGATAGCCTGGGTGGCCCCGCTGAGCCCACGCACATACCCCGTCCTGTGCGTGTCTCAGGCCCCCTGAACCCGCGCTGGCCTACCTTGTTGAGCAGGAACTCATCCAGGTACTTGAGCTCGTTGGCATTGGTGATCTGGCGGAACACTGACTCCCGCCACTTCTCTGACACCGTGATTCTGCCTATCTTGAGGTTTCGGTTTTTCTTCCCTTTGCCTCCTGTCTCCTTGGTGTGCTTCTCGCCCGTGGCGTGGCGGTGCTGGTGGCCTGATGGGGCTGTTGGGGAGAAGGAGTGGCTGGTGAGGGTGGGTTCTGGGGGGGACGATGGTCAGCCTCTCGGGGCCTGGTCACAAAGGGAGCCAGGACCCCTATTGCTGTGAACGGATCCACAACCAGAAAGTGCCTCCAAGGGAGGAACCAGCCCGGAGGCCTGTGCCCAAGGCCTCATTGGGGATGGATGACCCCAGGTGCCCCCGGGGCTCTGCCGCCCATCCCTGAGGCTTCGGGTGACCAACCTTCTAGATTCTTCTTCATGGTGACGGCTTCCAGCACGATGTGCCCGGGGACCGAGCTCTCTGTCTCCTCCGTGCCCTCCAGGCTGTACTTTTTATCCTTGTTCTTATGCAGGAAAAGTCTCTTAAATGTGGACCTGAAGGAGAAAGTCAGGGTTCTGTTTAAGCCGCAGGAAACAAAAAAAGATATAAGGCCAAGGAAAGGGCCACCTTACCATAAAGACAAATGCCCCTTTTCTTTGTTATTGATGGAATCCGGTGCTACCAAAAATAAGGTCAATTTTCGTGAACTGACGGAGGAGTCAGGTGAAAGAGCAAGATGCCAATCAGATGCTGACCCCATATTCATATAAAAAATAAATAAACCCTCCCCGTCCTCCTCATGATTTTATGGTACAAGATTACGGGGGAAAAATAAACACGAAGTCGTGCACTGTGGCTACTGGGTATGTGGGGAGGTGAAAAGTGGCCCCCCAAAACTGTGTCTACCCCAAGAGGCTATGAGCATGATCTTATTTGGGGAAGGGTCTTTGCAGATGTGACCACGTGTTATGGACTGTATGTGTGTGTCTCCCCAAATTCATATGCTGAAGTTGATGCCATGCGCCTGATTGTGTGCTGGTCGCCAGGGTGTCACCTCAGAGATCGTGATGGGCTGGGCTTGTGAAAGGATCAACATGCCTTTGGCTAGAGACTTACTACATCCATCCTTGGAAGAGGAAAGGAAAAACTTTAAAAAATTGCTAGTTCAGTCCTAGCTGGTTTGGTTCAGTGGATAGAGCACCAGCCTGCGGACTGAAGGGTCCCGGGTTCGATTCTGGTCAAGGGCACATGCCCAGGTTGCGGGCTCGATCCCCAGTGGGGGCGTGCAGGAGGCAGCCGATCAATGATTCTCATCATTGATGTTTCCATCTCTCCCTCTTCCTTCCTCTCTGAAATCAATAGAAAAAAAAAAAATATATATATATATATAAAAATAATATATATTTAAAAAAATTGCTAGTTCAAATCCAAATTCTTACTTTATGTATGTAAAATGTCCAGTTTGCTACAAGATCAAAGATCACCACAGTTTTTTTTGTTTTGTTAATCCTCACTGGAGGCTATTTTTTCCATTTTTAGAGAGTGGAAGGGAGGGAGTGGTGGAGAGGGAGGGAGTGGTGGAGGGGAAGAGAGAGACAGAGAGAGAGGCACATTGATTGGTTGCCTCTTATATGCACCCTGACCAGGGTCAGGGATTGAACCTGCAACCCAGGTATGTGCCTTTGGCCAGGAATCAAATCTGTGACCCTTCGGTGCCCGGGCCAATAGTCTAAACACTGACCCCAACGAAAAATAAAAACAAACAAAAACTAACTAACTAAATAAAATAAAATAAAATAAAATAAACGCTGCCCCACACTGGCCAGGGCAAGACAACCCGTTTCCAGCCAAGCCTAGACAGTGGTTCTTTGTGTAGGTTGTTAACAGGGTTGTGCCTGACAGGAGGAGAGGCTAACTCACAGCAGGCGGGTGACGGTTTAGAAGAACACAACACTAATTTTTGTTACGTCACAGAAAACCTTATCAGTTCAGTAGTTCTAGTTAATCTGCCAAGATAATGTAACTACATTTAATTTTTTGAGTATACAACAGTGATCTCCTATTTTGGTGTCAGTTTTTCAATGAAGTTTCAATTATTGGCAAAAAAAACACAATCATAGGCTGGAGCCTAATCCCCAATGTGATGTGATTAGGAGGTGGGGCCTTTGGGAGGTGAGTGGATTGTAAGGGTGGAGCCCTGGGGAATGGAATTATGCCCGCCGTTTAAGCTGCTCATTCTGTGGGAGTTTGTTATAGCAACCGGAATGGACTAACACACTAAGTGAAAGATCTCAAGATGAGGCCATCTGGGTTACCCAGGGGGGGATAAGTATCCTTATGAGACAGAAAGAGATGACACCGGAGAAGGTCATGTGACCACAGAGGCAGAGATTGAGCGAACGCATCCACAGCCAAGGGCCCCTGGAGTCCCTAGAGCCGGAAGAGGCAGGAAGCACGCCCCAGGACACCTGGATTCTGGACTTGTGGCCTCCAGCACTGTGAGGGGAAAGTCCCATTGTTTGAAGCCACTCTACTGGTGGCTCTTAGCTTTGGTGGTGGGGTTTCTCTGCAGTGGGGCCCCTGCCTCCCACTCCAGCCTGTTCTTCACCTCCTGCTCCACAGCCCACCCGCTCTGCTCTGGGATGGAACCATCCGTAGCACTTGGGCAGGAGCTTCTGGGGACAAAGTCTTGGCCTAGATTTTCTATCCGAGGACCCAGGAGGTGTTGGAGGTAGGGATGGGGCAGCTGGTTCTGATTCCATAAAAAGCCAGATGGAACCCATCTGTCCGGACCCAGAGGAGGTGACACACATTGGCTCCGGCTTCAGTAGAACCGTTTCATCCTGATGCTGCCAGGACCTGGGCTCCATGAGGGCCTCTTGTCATAGAACTGCTACTGATCAAGCACCTGCCTGACTCAGTTTCATAATTGTCATTGGTTTAGGAGACCAGACCACTCCAAAACTGGAGGCCTGAGCCACCCCCAAACCCCTCACTCACTTAGAGTCAGCCTGGGCGCCCGGGGACAGCCCTGAGTCGGTGCTGGTAGATGCATCGCCCGACTTCTTCTTCTGCACGGCCGCCTTCTTCGTGCTGGGCTCGCCATCCACGCTTTCCGACAGAGGCTGGGAGAGAATGGGGGCAGGTGAGCAAAGGCGGTGCCTTGCTGGAGGAAAGCAAGGGGTCCCGGCGTCACTGTGTGCTCTGTCCCCTGACGCCCCTTCTCACTCTCTTTTTAATGGATTATTTTAGAGAGAGAGGAAGGGAGAGGGAGAGAGATAGAAACATCAGTGATGAGAGAGAATCATTGATTGGCTGCCTCCTGCACGCCCCTATGGGGTTTGAGCCTACAACCCGGGCATGTGCCCCAACCGGGAATTGAACCAGCAACCTCTTGGTTCATGGGTCAACGCTCAAGCAGGTGAGCTCCCCTTCTCTCTTAAGCTGCCCTTTGGGGCAGAGGTGAGCCTGGACCCTGAGGGGACAGAGCTGCAGCCTGAAGCTTTACCTGAGTCTTGGCCTGGCCCGGGAGAAGCGTGGAGACATCACTGGTGGATAATGAAATGCGCCTCTCCCTGCGAGATCACAGAAACGTGGCTTTTATAGACAAGAAAGAGTTTGGATATATTTTTCGTTGTTGTAACTGGAGAGTAATTCTATTGGCATCTGATGGGTAGAGACTGGGGACGCTGCTCTGTACCCCGCAGTGCACGGGATGGCCCCACCGGAGAGCGAGCTAGCGCCAGGTGCGGCCCTAACAGAAGCTCGCCTCCACTTCCACTCTTCTTCCCTCCAGCCCAGTGGGCCTCTGGGACAAGGGTCTGGTACCGGAGTCCCTGATATTTAGGTATAGGGTCAGGCAGGGCATGCTGAGAGCTGGGTGCCCCTCTCACAGCTCCTGAGGAAGTGTAGTGACCCCATTCACTGATGAGGAAACTGAGGCCCGGGTCGGGTGGGGGGTGGGGAGTGGGGCCCCTGACCAGAGGGGCTTCGTCCCTTGAGGCCAGGCACTTTCTGAGTGAACACAGCTTATTTCAATGGGAAACCCAGGGTTCTGGGTTTTGCCAGGCAGCCTCAGGCAGGTGCCTCCTCCTTGCCAGACCCCCCTCCCTCCTTCCTCAGGGCCCCACACACCTGGTGTCAGCTCTTGGACATGGAGCTGCTCATGTATTTTGGGGACACCTGCACCCCACAGTGCACAGGGTGTCCCCACCCACAGAACAAGTGGGCCCCAGATACTGTGTGCGGCTGGTCCTGCTGCCAGACCTTTGGCCGCGAGTCCCCTGCCCAGCCTGCCCACTGGGATAGGACGAAGGGGGGTGCGGGGCTTACTCTGTGGCTGTGAGGGAGGTCCCCGTGGCCCGGTGCCGCTCGCTAAGGTCCAGGGACTGGCTCAGCACAGCACTGGGGCCGGTAGCCGTCAAGTTCTTGCCTCGCCACAGCTCCACGGCACTGGCCAGCCGCTCGGAGACCGGTTCCCGGTACCGCTGGATCTGGGTGGAGCCTCCAGGGCTCACAGGCCTGTCCTGAGCCTTTGCGCCACCACTCGGCTTGCTCTTGTCCCGGGGCTTCTCGGGGGTGGTGACGGGGGCCGGTGCATCGACCCTGCTGTCCAGAGCCAGGCTGGTGGGCCGTTCTGTGTAGTCCTGAGGTGCCTGCGGGCTTTCCCTGGGCACATTAGGAGGAGGCCCCCCGGGCTGATTTTCAGGAGCAGGGCCCTCGGCCTCCGCCCCTGTGTCTGCGAGGGCTTCATCCTCCCTGCTCTCCTGTCCGTCTTGGGGGAGGCGCTCCTCCTGCTCGGGGGAGGCCGTTTCGGAAGGTTCTCTAAGGGCGCTGCCGTCCTTGCAGGACTGAATGTGCTTGTTCTGGAGTTCCACGTGCTCCAGTCCTCTCTGCCGCCGGGACTCGCGCTTCTCCCGGCTGCTGGGCACTTTCTCCTGACTTTCCGGGGGGTTTTTCTGGGAAGAGGGAACCTTCTCGGGGCTGGGGCTCTCCTCAGGGTGGAAGCTCTCCGCAGGGGGCCCGTGGCTCAGCCACACCTCGGGCTCCAGCGGCGAATGCTCGCTGTCCTCCGGTGGTTCTTGGCTGGGCCTACCCTCGGCAGTTTCTTCCCTTGAGGCTTGCTGGGCTTTCCTCTCCTCTTCCGCCTTCTGCTTCTCTGCAACCATCTGGCGGAAGCTGGTGTGAGGAGAGTAAAGGGGGTGGGTTCAGGAACTACTGTACTTGCAGCCCCCAGAATCCACCCGGGTTGTCGGGCGCCTCCGAGCCACACTTTGGTGGGACCCGCATGCTGCTTGCCTGCTGGACAGCCAGGCACAGCCTCTGGCCCTTAGAGAGGCTTCCAGAAAGGGGGACCCTCCTCAACTAGGAAAGGGGATGGGGGAGGACCTGTCCTCATGGCCGTCCCTGCCCTAGGTTTGCCTGGCGAGTTCAGGGGTACCTTCATTGTGGGAGAGGCCTGTTAAGAAACCCCGGAATTCCTTTGGCCCGGTGGACACCCAAGCTGCATGTGTGCGGTGTAGTAGAAGGGGAGCCCAGGGTGGCCTGAACCCCCCGATTCCAGGTGCTCCACTGACGGGCATGGGTGGGCAGGTGCAGGGGTCCCTGGTGGTGACCAAATGCAGCGGATGGTGACTTGGGGCTTTGCCGTAAGCACCACCCACCAGCCCTAGAATGTCTCTTTGGGATTTGCATGACCAGATGGCTGGGTCCCACCAGTCCCTCACCAGCCTCCCTGCATTCAGAATGATATTCTGACAGCTCTACCTGTATCTCAGGCAGCTTTAGGGTGAGTGAACTTTCTGGCTTCTGGAACATTCTTGGGGGGGAGGGCCCTGTTCTGCTCACCTCTTGCGCTGCAAGTGCCCCCGGCAGAGGCTCTGCAGGCGGATGATGCTCTGCCTTTGGCGCCGGTAAGCTGCCCGATGCCGGTAGCCCCTCCACGTGGCCTGGAGGTATATGGCGGCCTGTGTCCGCTCCAGAGCCCGTCGAACGCGGTAGGACCGCCAGCAGGCCTGAGAGCAGGGCAGGTGTTCAGGGGCCAGGTGTGCGCCCGCCTGGCCAGCCCCACACCTGGGCCCTTCGGCCTACGCGATACCTGGATGGCAATGGCCGCCCGCCTCATCTGTAGGAAGTGCCGGCGTTCCAGCACCATCCGGAACCAGCTCTGCAGGAGCAGGATCTTCCGCACGACCTCCCGGTGCAGTGTTTCCTGCAGGGCCTGCCGCTCTGTCTCCTTCAGGAAAACCTGGGTAGGGGTGGGGGGTGGGGATAGGAGCGGTCAGAACCCGAGTCTAGGAGGTTTGCACAGCCACCTCGAGAGTGAGTGCTGACTGACCTGACCAAGGGGAGTATTTTTTGAAATGTACGGAGATGTAATTCATGTAACATGAAATTCAGTGGCCTTTAGAACACTCACAGTGTTGTGCACCATCGCCTCTATCTGGTCCAGAACATTTCATCACGCCAAATGTGACTCCAGTCACTCCCCATTCCTCCTCCCACAGACCCTGGCATCTGCTAGTCTGCTTTCTGTCTTTATGGGTTTGCTGCTTCTAGATATTTCGACTAAATAGAATCACAAACTATGTGGCCTTTTGTGTCTGGCTTCTTTCACTCAGGATAAGGTTTCCAAGGAATCAGGGCTGAGGAATATTCGCTGCGTGGATGTGAACATTTTGTTCATACATCCATCCGTTCATGGATATTTGGGTTGTTTCTAACCTTCTGGCGATTGTGACTAATGCTGCTATGAAATGTACAAGTACTTGCTTGAATACCTGTTTTTAGTTCTTTTGGGTCACTATCTAGAATTGGAATTGCTGGGTCACATGTATTGGGGACCCATGAGGGATTTTTCACGACAGGGAGGTGACCTGGGCACCTGTTGGACAAAAAGCAAGTAACATACATCCGGAGGTGGAGACGGTTTGTGGAGGGAAGACGAGTGAAGGAAACCTGCCAGATGCTACAGTGGTCGCTGCCTGGCCCTTGAACACCCCGTGGAATGCTGTGATGGTCTGTAGCCTCCATGTGAGCAAACTGGAAACAGGCCTGATGCTTGCGCCCCAGCCCCATGGTGCTCCCTCGGCCTTCCAGGATGCCCGGGCATCACGCCTCAGCAGAGGCCCTATTTCCCAGTGTGACCAGGGTCGTGGAAGGACCCTGTATGACGGGAGGCGGGGGGGACGCTGACCTTGGTCTTTCCGATCTGGTAGCTCCTCTTGTCGACATTCATCTTCTCCAGCAGGGCAGAGATGACCTCCCTGCAGGGCTGGGCGTCCTTGGGCAGCAGCACCTGGAACTGCTCTGTGAAATCCTGGGTGATTTCGGCAGAGAAAGGAGAATCCGAGTGAGCGCCACCAACAGGGATGGCAGTTCCCTCATCAAGCGGTTCCCGAAGCCGAAGCTTAGTGTGACGTAAATGGTACTGAAGCTAAAATCGTGGCGTTTCTGAAATCGTCTGAAACGTAAGAAAGCCGGTCGCAGACAGAGCACTGGAGCTTTCCGTCAGCTGGTGCGTGGCTATGGAGGGCCTGCTCGGTGCTGCTACTGTTGGGGAGAGTGCCCAGGAGACGGGGCCACCCCTAGGGAGGACTCAATCTACAGCTCAGTAGGGGGCTGGACCATAACTGGACACACATGCCTTTTAAGAAAACAATTATGTTAAATTTCAAGAGCCAGTCGTTAGTAAAATATACTAGCACTTTCTCCCTTTTCTGTAATTTTGCCTTTCCTATTTATAGGGCTAGAAAAATAATACTTCCATTCTGTGGGTAAGAAAAGAGAGGCTCGCCATGATGAAGTCACGTCCCCACAGCCACGCGGGTAAGGCTGAACAGAGACCAGGAATTGCCACTTCTGGCTTTGGGGCCACAGCTCACTCAAGCACCTCACAACTGGTGCCAGCTGGCGTCATGAACCTGGGGTTTTCAACCTGGGCCATGCTGACCCGTGGGGACATTTGGTGATGTCTAGAGACATCGTGAGTTGTCAAACTTGGGGGCAGGGGGTAAGGGTGCCACTGGTATCGAGTGGGTGGAGGCAGGGAGGCTGCCCAGCACCCACGGTGCACAGGATGGCTCTACCATAGAGAACAACTCAGTCCCATGTGTCAGTGGTACCACAACTCAGAACCTGCTCTACAATTTGATCCTCACCAACGACCCCTTGTGTTTTGAGAATGCCCAGAGAGCCATCTCTGAGGCTACCACTTCCCTGGGCCTCAGTTTCTGTATCAGGAAAATAGGAACCGGGCCCTCTTGCTGCTGATGGGCAGAATAAAAGAGTTGGGTATAAAAGCTGGTAGAAGGTGCTCAATAAAGGGCAGAGCCACACAGGGATCTGCTTGTGCAAATCCCTCCTCCTGTGATGATCCCTCATCACACCTCTGCATCCTTTACAGCTTAGCTTGTGCCCAGACACCTCTTCTGAGGAAAGCTGCCCTCCTACGACAGAATGACCCGCGGTGCCAGGTGGAGAAGCCCTGGCGTCATGTCACCTGATGGGTTCATGCTCCAGAGCAGCATTCTGCCTGGAAGCAGAGCTGGCTGGCCCTTGGCCCTGCACTGTGTCGTGGGCAGCCTACCTGGAATGTGTACTTGGCACTGTAGCCTGACCTCCGGATCCGCACCGTCTCTAGCATGCCCGTGTAGCGCAGCTGCTGCAGCACCAGCTCCTCGTCAAAGCACAGCTCTTTCTGAAACGGGATGCAAGCCATCAGGGCAGGTGCCTGTGGCCGGATGTCCAAGCCCGTCGGCGGCGGGGGGAGAGGAACTGTGGGACAAGGTCCTGGGGGATTCCAGATGTGGACAGGGTCCGGCACACAGGCGGGTCCTGGCTGGTCTGGAACTGTCCCTAGCACAGCCGGCATGGGCACCTGAGGCTCTGCCTTTCCCTGCTCCAGACGGGCTTTTTGGAATAAAGAGACGAGGCCAGTCAGCAGCAGTGCTCAGGGCATTCATTTTTCCTAGAAAACCTGGTGTCTGATTTGTTCTAATCCCTGGTGTTGAGGAGACATACGTCACTCCTTACTGCCTAATTCAAGAGAATGTGTTGCAAAGAGCTCTTTTCTAGGCGCCCAAACCAAACCTGGGCTGACCTTGTACTCTGTGCCAGGTACGTGGGTAAGCACTGAGGATTCCAGAGAGGAGAGCATAGTCTGGGGGTGGGCAGCCAGACGCATGTGTGAAGGGTGGATGCTGCTGAGGTCCCTGTGGGAGGTGTCAGAGAGGGGACCCTGGGCTGAGGAGGAGGGCGGGGAAAGCTGGGTGAAGGCCCAGAGAAGGAGGTGGAGGCTGAGGGGCTGACAAGAGATGTGGGGAGATGCCTACGGCTACAGGGGCAAGGGGAAGGAGGGGAACGATGCTGGCTCAGGGGGCTTCAAGCCTGGAGCTCAGGGGCATGGCTTCATGCCAATGGGCGTTATTTTAAGTGGATGGAAGGGAGGGAACAGCACTGGAGATGGGGTTGTCATGACTGTGTGGGGGACACTGCTTCTGGCATCTGGTGGGCTCTTGGAGGCCAGAAATGCTGCTTAATACCTTACAATGCACAGGTCAGGCCCCCACCCCCCTCCCCAAGAACCACCTGCTGGCACAACCCTTGCCCAGAGCAGGTGTTGATGGAGCATTTCCTGGGTTGCCCGAAGCTGAAGTAAGGATCCCTGATGGAAGAAGGAGGGGCATATTTTGTTGCCAGAAGAATGGGGGGGTGGGGGTGGGGGGAGGAGAAGACCACTGGGAGAACCGGAAGGCAGGAAGGGAGAGGAGGAGAGGACGCCGTGGCACCTGGCAGGGAGAAGCGGGCTCGGGATGTTAGCGGAGCATCCCAGGAGCAGGAGAGAGCCAGGGTAACAGGAAGAGGAAGGGTACAGGGTACGGGAGAAGAGAGCCACCAGGGTCCCCTGGCCAGGGGTCACCTGTACCAGAGAGGGAGCCTAGATCCCAAATGGCCCCCAGCAAGGTCCAGTGGGCCCCTGGGGCAAAGGAAGCTGGCATCGAGGGCCGAGCCTGCCGTCAGAGCCCACCAAGGCTGTCTTTAAAGAAACTTCTGGATGAGCGCAGGCTCTGCCTCCTGCTGCACCTCAGCCCCTCCCTCACGCACACTGTGCACTGGCCGCTTTGGGGAGGTATCTGAAGGGCACCGAGACCTGTCCCTCCTCGAGCAAGCCTTCTCCGCGGCCCTGATGTTCCAGATGACATCCTGCTTGTGGTTGCCCTTGCTGACACCCCACCCCCCAACCGCTGGTCATGACACCCTGTTTACAGTTCCCAGAACTTAGGCGAACACTTGTTCCTGGAGGCTTTTCCTGCCCCACCCCCCTTGGCCACCAGACCTCGGCCTTCATCTCCCCCAGACACAGGAGCCCCTCACCTTCTCAGCGTTGGAGCGGATGCAGCGGATGAAGAAGGGCTCTGCCTTCCCCAGCGCCTCCAGGAGCTTGTTAAGGGATGTCTGGGGAAAGAGAAACAAGGGATTTAGCTGAGGCCCCCTGAGGCATGCCTCTCAGCGAGGGGGGATCCAGGTCACCTGCCTGCATCACCACGGAAGTCCGTGCAGATGTGAAACATGGGGGGTTAGAGCTGGACATTCTGATCAGAGGCTGCGCTACTCTGGGGAGCCCCTGAGGGAGTTGTGGGGTCCCTGTGGCCGCCAGCTTCCTAGGGTCACCCAGCTCTTTGCTTCCGGTAGACGTGGAGAGGAGACTAGATAAACGCCTTCTGGGGATTTAAAACATGTGTCAGCCTCAGAAGGGACCATGTATGCAGTGATTTGGTCTCTGGTCTGCTGTTTCCAAAAAGGATTTGTGGCCCTGACGGTTTGGCTCAGTGGATAGAGCGTTGGCCTGCGGATTCAAGGGTCCCAGGTTCAATTCCAGTCAAGGGCATGTACCTTGGTTGTGGGCACATACCCAGTGGGGAGTGTGCAGGAGGCAGCTGATTCATGTTTCTCTCTTGTTGATGTTTCTAACTCTCTATCCCTCTCCCTTCCTCTCTGTAAAAAATCACTAAAATATTTATTTAAAAAAAGAAGAAAAAAAAAAAAGGATTTGTGGGAGCTCTTGCATGAGATAACTGTAAAAAAGCCGAGGTGGGAACAGAAGACTCAGATTGAGAAAAGGGAGAAGGAATAAAAAAACCTAATGGTGAGGGTCAGCAGCCATTGGACGCCCCCCAAAAGGTGTCCCGACGTCTGCTGACAGCCAGGGAATAAATGGAAAACATGAGCGAAGGGCACAGCTCAGTGGTTATATTAACTCACGTACTGACTCATGGTATTTTTAAACTTTTTCTGTCTCCCCTGGGGCATTTGGCAATATCTGGAGACTTTTTGGTTGTGTGACGACGGGAGGGTGCTGCTGGCATCTGGTGGGTGGAGGCCAGTGATGCTGTCCAACATTCCATACGCACAGGATGCCCCCCCCCCCCAGCCCCCGGGAGAATGATCCAGCCCCAGATGTCCAGCACCGCCAGGGGCGGGAACCCTGGGAGAATGATCAGCTGCCCGTGTGGCGTGTTTTGGCTGAGCCAGGTGAGCCTCGGGCCTCCCACCTGGAACTGGGCGCTGATGCTCGGGGGCTTCTTCTTCTTGTGCAGGTGCAGCAGCGACTTGGTGGTCCGGTCGTGCAGGGTCATACTGATGATGAGCTTCAGGGACTTGGAGTCCAGCAGGTTCTAGGACAGACACACAGGGTCTGGCCTGCCCTCCTGAGGCCCCGACGGACACCAGGAGGCACTGATTCTGGAGCCAGGACAAGGCTCCTGGGGGTGACAGCGCTTAGTATTGGTTTCACAACTGTGCTACCGGAAAGTGGGGGCAGGCGGTCCTGGCGGGACTGAGCCTGGGCTGGGCCTGTGAATGGCACTGGGGCCAGGAAGGCAAGGGCCATCACAGCCTCCCGCTACGCAGCTCAAGGACTGCAGACTCTTACTGTTGCCTGACGAGCACTGGCACTGTCTCCTCTGCTGACCAGACTAGAGGCTGCTCTTACTCTTCTACAAACTTCATGATCCGTCCACATGCTGCATGCGGACAGACAGGACACCTGGGTGCACGTCGCCCACAGCCGGCTGCTGGGGTCTCGGCTGCATGGACACACGCAGCACGTGTTGTGTCTCCTGGAGGTGGCTGGTGGCTAAAGGCCCCTGCTGTGGGGTAGGACGGAGGGTCTGTTGCCTCTGAGTAGCATAAACTCTGAGGCAGTTCATACTCTGGGCCTCCCTGGCCCAGGCTGAGCCCGCCGCCTGCTCAGTCCTTCCCCGGACCCTCAGGCTTCTCCTAGGATCTCCCGCCTTTGTACCACTTGTGCAAATTCTACTTCTAAGAAACCCAACAGGAGACAATTTTTTTTTGGGGGGGGGGGGCAGTGAGGGGGAAGAAGGAGATGAAGGAAAGAAGAAGGAATTCAGGAAGTCAGAGAAGTTAAAAGTCAGCCCCTGCCCCGCTCCCCTGCCCACTCCCCGTCCCCATTTTCTGGAAAATGACATGAGCCAGGTGCTCTAGACAGACAAAAGCAAGGCAGCATTAGACGGCGTCCCAGGTGTTTACCTTTGGAATGATCTGCTTTTGTTTGGTACCTTTACTTTTCCTGTCAAAAATATTAAAAATGGTTTTGTGAACAGAAGGAACATGGGGTCTGGATCTGGGTTAGTTCAGCAAGCCACGCCTGGCGGGTTAGACGGAGCGAGAGCAGAGAGCACAGAGAGTCGAGAAGCACAAGTGCAACGAGGCCACTACCGCTGCTCTCCAAGGACCAGGCGGTGCTTCTGCTGCGCTCTGCACACTGGCTTCCCTGGGGGACAGGAGCATCGATTGGGGGGCCCCCTGGATGCCAGGGAGCAGGAGAGGCGGGCTGGTCATCTACACGGCAGAGCACGCATCTGCACAGGGCCGGCTACGGGGCAGCTGATGGACCTCACAAAGTGATGGGGATCCTCCGAGAGGAGCTCTGAGGGACCCTGCAAGGCTCCGATGCCTACCAGGTGTCCCAGCTCTACTTGCTACATGTTGGCAAACTTGAAGCAGGCCCACAGAACCCCTTCTGGACCTCCCACCCTGCAGAGCACTGAAACGGGGCCTGGGAGGAGCGCCATTTGAACTTGTGCTGGCACAAAGTTAAGAATGAAAGCCGATCTTTTGGCAGAGGAAGGAGGGATGGCCCCCACACTGTCGGACACTATGGAAACAAAAGAGACATTTTTTAAAAAAAAATTGCAGCTTAGCTCGTTTTTTACGACCAGCTGAGGAGGCGGGGCCATCTGCACAATGCATGGCTGTGAGGGTCTATGTGTGTCAGGTTTCATCTTAATCTCCATGGGGTGGAATGAGGCTAATAAAAACGTATCTGGAAACTGGCTGCCGTGTGGGCACTCGCTGTGCTCTCAGCCAGCCCCAACTGTCCCCCTGGTGCTGTGGGCATGAGAATCATCACCCCTGCTCTGCAGACCAAGGCTGCATGCTTGGAGCGCTCAGGCCAGGCGGGAGCAGGAGGGGGTCCAGGCCTAATTTATGTGGCTTCTGGGTCTTTCCTACCACATCGCACTCCCGGCCACAAAAATCACATGCCCGGCTTCTGACAGCTCTTTTGTGAGCTCAGTGGCAAGGGGGTACGGAAGCAGGCCTGTCCTGCGTGTCGGGGGCGGGGGGGAGAGACTTAGACTGTGGGAGGCACGTTCCTGTGAAGCTGTGTGGGACACGAGGGAGCTGGTGGGGATCTGGCCACAGCAGACACTAGGGTGGGCGTATTACGAGGGCCACTGAGCTGAGCAACTGCTGGCGTGAGAATGGAACCGCAAGACAGTGCAGCGTTTGCAGCAGCTGATTCAGCGTTATGGGCCCCGGGAGCAGGGGAGGCAGTCGTTGCACTTGTGGGGGTGGCACCCGCAGCCTTGGGGGGGACTCACAGGATGAAGGTGCGGGGTTTCTGGAGCCGACTGAGGGACTGGAGAAGCCTACGGGGGTCCTCACCCTGCCAGGGCAATCCTTTGATGGTCTTGATGATTTGGTCATGCAAATCGCTGAGAGCGAAGGGGTACGGGGGCATAGTGACAGAAAGGAAACCAAGTTAGAGCAGTGGGCCCCCCACCTTGGGGTCCCTGGCACGGTCGGGACTGTCCCCAGGCCACTGGAGCCAAAACATGCAGCTGGGGGAGCCTGCTCCCTGCTGCCCCTCCCTCCAACACCAAGAAGGTGGCAGGGTTCAGCCAGGAGTGGCCCCCACCCCCAAGAGGCTCCCCTTCCTGTGAGGGAGTTGAGGCCACTTCCAGCTCAACGGTTTCTCCTATAATTGAAAAAGGCCTCATACTGAAGAGCCTTCCAGAATCTGCCAAAGGCATCAGGGACTAGAAGGGGGCTTCTCGAGGGAAGCGGACTAGTTTTTCTTGATGTTTCTGTGGCCACATGTCAGCCTCCTTGTTGCCTTCAGTAGAGGCCTGAGGAAGAATAAACTGAAATTCACACAGGGGTTCTCAACCAGACTGGTCCTGTCCCGTGTCCTCCTACTAGGGCACAGTTGGGTGCCTGCCACAAGGCGGGGGTAAGTAGGGGGAGGCCAGGGATGCTGCTCAACCCTCTACGTGCACATGCCGGCCACCACCAGAGTGAGCAGCGCAGAGCAGAGGGCGGGAAACCCTGGCTGCAGGAGATCTTTACCCCAAAGAGTTCAATCTTATCAGCTTCGTTTTGTTCAGTGACTGTGGGTTCAGGTTCAGATCTGAGAGTATGTTCTAGGCCCAAACTCTGGCACCGGCATGTGACAATGAGAACAACTTAGAGGGGAAAACCTAGTGCTCTGAAAAAAGGTATTTGTGAAGGACGTCTAGACGACAAATGTCTTTAGTAGAACGTCGGAAGTGAGGAAGCACTGACTACAGAATGAAGACGGGAGGTTCCGGTTTTTGATTGTTTTGTTTTTGCTTTAAATTCCTTATTCCAGTTATTTCAGATGCATGTTTAAGCTCTGGGCAGTTGGCCTGGGAAGACCCCGACCGGCAGCCCCTCGTGTGTTCCATGCACCATGCCCGGCTGGACAGCCTCACTTACCTCTGTTCCCTCGCCCTCCAGGGAGGCACGGAGGGCGCGGACAACAGAGCGGTCACATTCACCTCCACACCCCGAGCAGTCAGTGCAGCGGCCAGGGCTCTGGACAAGGCTGTGACTTCCACCCGTAGCCCCCTAACTTGATTAAATATGGTGCGAGTGCCCTCTCTCCTGGCCCTGGACGCTGCACGGAGAGCCTAGGGACCAGCTCCTCTGTTGTGCCTCCCTGGTCTTGGGTTCGAAGGCCCTCACTCTACTTACTTCTTGCTTTCATAGAAAGCAAAGATGTCCTCAAAAGCGTTAATATCGAACTCCTCAGAGCAGTCAATTGAGAAATCTAGCATTGAGCAGCTGAAAGGGAGAGTCTGTATAAACTAAAGCACTCCAGGGCAGGACCCACAGCCCGGGGCCACCTGTCAGTCTTTGCAGGAAAACAAACAGACAAACCAACCAACCGAAAAATACCTTATAAGCAAAGCGGGGAGGGGAAGGCAATTTTTACCTTATCCTCTTTTGGATAAAAAGGCCCATTTAAAAATGCACCTTTTTAAAAGCAGGAAAACGACACACTATGCTTTTAGACAAATGACATTCAGTCACTTACCCAGTTGCTAGTTCTACCTTCACACACACACTTTTACGTATCTCATAAAGTTATTACAAAGGGCACAAAAATAAAACAACATTTTGATGTTTGAAAATGTAGCGGCTCACTCCTTGGGGATTGATGTTCGGGGATTTGGTTGCCCCAGAGCCTTGGCATGTGCTGCCCGCTGCTGGCATACCCTGCCTGCCGTGTCTGGCTACACTGCTCCCTCCTCTGGTTTTGTCGCTGCCTCAGTCATATGTCCGGTGTGGCCTTTTCTACTCCACCTTCCTGGGAGCACATGCCTGATCACTTTTACGCTTAGTACAGACTGGGGTATGTGAAGGGCCCTCGGTCATTCCTAAGTGGCCACAAAACAGCCCACCTCATCTCACGTGCAGAAAAGAGGTAGTGGCGTTTCTGACTGTGAATGAAGTACTTTAGCATCTGCTTTCAGGACACCCTGGCCAGGCTGCGGGAGGAAGTGCTTTTAAATCAAGCCTGTGGATCGGAGGGACCAGTGGCTCCTTGGCCCCACCCACCAACTGCCACAACCTAACCATGGGAAGGATTCTTTGTAAACTGAGCCATCTCAAATCTTCCTAAAGCAGATGGCCTGGGTGCAGAAAAGTAGCAGCCAGGTGCCATTTGCTTCTGGGTCTCTTTGGTTCAAGCAGTTGCTGGGTAAGGTCAACCCCAACCTGGGTTCAGGGTGTGGGGGAACTGTCTTAAACAACGCTGTTGTCTACCAGCTTCGGTTGGGACAAATCAAGGTCATGCTCACCGGTACAGCTTTTCCGAGGGGGTGATGGTTCCTCTCTGTAGCTCCCCCAAGTGACTTCGGGTGCCAGGGCTGCACAGATCTGCTGGGGGCACAGATAAGATGGGAGTTGGGGATGTGGGGTTGCCTGGAGCTCGAAGGCCTTTGTCTCTGCTTGGAGGCTGAGGTCCTGACCTGAACTCATCTTAAAAAAACAGCCTGATACTCGAATGTGGGCAGAGTAGGGAACTGTGAAGTGTCTGATCTCTAAACAGCAACCATTTATTTATTCCTATTTCTCATAAAGGCCTGAAGCTTTTGGTCCTTTTAATCAACGCCCTTCGTAAAACGGAGTCCCAAGGCTGGTGTCTAGAGCCCATTGGCCCTAAGGGAGCCCCAGGTTGTCACAGGAAAGCAGGGAGATGCCTTCCTGCCTTGTGAAGGTGATGACGTTAAATTATGCACCTGTAGAGTTTCTGTTAGGGATGACGAAAGAGCTCTGGAACCAGGCGGTGGTTGCACAACATTGTGAGTGTGCTAAATGCCTCTGAAAGGTGCACAAAATCGACTCCGAGGGTCCCCCTCTTGAAGGTGACCCGGAACCCCCCTCTTACCTGCAGCCTTCTCGGCCCTCTCGGCCCGCAGGCGTCCGGCCTCCCGGAGCACGGCCATGGCGCGGATGGCGGCCCGGAGCATGGCCCAGCGGAACACTGCCACCGGGTCCATGCCGATGAGCTCCCGCACGTAGGAGCTATCACTGCCCCGCAGAAGCGCCACGATGTCTGGCCGCATGTAGTCCATGTTCTTCTCCCGGAAGTCCTGGTGGGGAAAGAGGCAGGCAGGCAGTCACTCATTGGTGCTAGAACGGGAAGGGCTGGTGAGGGCCGGGTCTGAGCACCCTGGTGCCTGGCCCAGAATGACTGAGCTGAAGGGAATGGACCAAGCAAGCACCAGAGAGAAGGGGCCTCCAGGTCACCCACGTGTTCCCTTGCCCACCTCCTGGTCCCGACTCGTACCTTAATCTGATATTTCACCTTCCCTGCGAAGTGCTGAATGATGAATGCTGGCTCCATGATGGGGGTGCCGAGGAAGTACCTGTTGTCTTCGTGCTGCTGCTTGAACTTGGCCAGCAGAGTTTGGCTCGTGGCGTGGGGGAAGCTGGGAAGATTTGAAATTGTGAGCTGTACGAACGGTGGCTGATCACCTGCTCTACATGGTAGGTTGCAGGTCCTTTGACACTGAGGTGGGTGGGCAGACAGGTGCTTGGGTTGCCCTGAGTGTTGAGGTTTAGGGCCAGGAACCTGCTGCTGGTATGAAGGGGCCAAGGGCGAAAGGACGCACACAGGGCTGTGGGGGGAGCTCAGAGCAGGGCAGAGCAGTAAGAGTGGGACTTGGACCTACCACGGGCAGCTCCTAGGAGTGATCCCAGGACAGAGTGACTCTGGCCTCGGATCCATCTGTACCTGGATGCTGTGTCTTGGAAGGGGCCTTGCCTGGGCTCCCGTTAGAGGGAGGAGAGTGGGAGCAGAATAAGGAACCCACTGTACCTGGCTATATGTGCCTCCCAGGAAGGATATGCCACAGCCAGCTTTGGCATGCCCTGCCTGTGCCCACCCAGCCTTGCTGCAAACACAGCAGTATAACATGCCTTTGAACCCCCAATGCCTACTGCTTAATGGGGGGCGGGAGGGGCGGGTGTTAAAGAGGAAGATCCGATAGCTATGAAGCACATCATTTCTAGGTATGGAAAGTGAGGGGCCTGTTCGTGTAGTCGTCTGGATAAATAATACTTTTGTTGTTGTTAATCATTACCCGAGGATATTTCTTCCCCCATTTATTTTTAGAGAGAGTGGAAGGGATGGGGAGAGACACACAGAGAGAAATATCGATTGGTTGCCTCCTGCACGTGCCCTGACTGGGGCCAGGGATCCAGCCTGCAACCGAGGTACATGCCCTTGACTGGAATCGAACCTGGGACCCTTTAGTCCACAGGCTGATGCTCTAACCACTGAGCAACCATCTAGGACTGGATAAATAATACTTTAATGCACTGTTTTAGAAAATCTGAATCAGTATAAAAAAGAAATCCTTGATAAACCAAAATGGGCAGATTTTAAACAAAGACAGAACTGACCCTGGTGGGCCTGGTCTTGCCTCCTACGCTTCCCCTACACGCAGGTCTGGGACCACGTAGCTAGCCCTTCCTAGCACCCCGCCCTTCTCTTATTTTATTGATTTTTTACAGAGAGGAAGGGAGAGGGACAGAGAGTTAGAAACATCGATGAGAGAGAAACATCGATCAGCTGCCTCCTGCACACCCCCCACTGGGGATCGAGCCTGTAACCAAGGTACATGCCCTTGACCGGAATCGAACCTGGGACCCTTCAGTCCCCAGGCCGACGCTCTACCCACTGAGCCAAACCGGTCAGGGCAACCCCGCCCTTCTCTTATCTGAAGGTTCTCTCCCGAGTTCCAGTGTGAATGAACCTGTCTGTCCCCATCCTGATGGGACTGGGTGTGAGGCAGGTGAGCCTAATTTTTCCAGCCCCACAGAGGCCTCAGCAACACACAAGGGCCCAATAAAGAGGTTCGATAAAAAGACGTGTCCTGATACCGGGAAGCTATGAATGTGACCTTCTTTGGAAATAGGGTCTTTGTAGATGCAGGCAAGTTAAAATGAGACCATGCGGGTGGGCACTAATTCAAATGACTGTGGTCTTTGTAAAAGAGGAGACGAGACACTGACAGACAGGAGATGATGATGTGACCACAGTGGCAGAGGTGGGGGTGATGCAGCCAAACACCCAGGATACCTGGGGCTGCTAGACGCTGGAAAGAGGCAGGAAGGGTTTGCCCCTAGAGCCTTTGGAGGGAGTGAGGCCCTGTCGACATCTTGATTTCAGCCCTTTGGTACTGATTTTGGACTTCTGGCCTCTAGAACCATGAGAGAATACATTTCTGTTGTTTTAAGCCACCCCTTCTGTGGTCATTTATTACAGCAGCTGCAGGAAACTAATTCAGTAGGTGACTTTTAGTGACTGTGACTTCAGCGACTGCAGCTGGGTGACCAAGCATGAGGCACCTTATAAATATCCCTTCCAGCCGTCAGTGCATCCTGGACAAGGGGTGCAGGCTCTGCAGAGAGTAGGCGTCTGGGCCCCGGTTCTACATGCTGCCCTTTGCAAGGATGCACCAAGCCCGTTTCCATTTTCTACAGTCCTTCCCAAGAACTCCCGGGTGGGCGTGTTTCAGTTATTGCATGTGTTAATATTTCCATGGTGAGCGGTACACGCATCTCGCCAACGTGAGGTCAAGATTTATGGCCAAATGAGTTTGAGAAACTCAGAAGTTCTTGGGATGTTCGGATTTGGGGTAAGGCTCTGGGGGCTGCGGAACCGGACTGAGTGGCTGGGTTTGTGGACACACCGGGACATGGACACTCACTTGCTCTCTTCATCCAGCAGATAGAAGAGGCCGGTGGGCTTCTTGCTGATCAGGTGGATGCAACCGACGTTGTCCGTGTAGTCAATGTTGTGCCATGAGATCCCCTCGCTCTGGTACTCCTCCTGCAGTGTTTGGGAGGGGTATCCGATAAGTTCATTATTTCATGGCCAATTTTTACATATAAACATGTTATACAAGGGTGGGCACGTGTTACATATAAACATGTTATACAAGGGTGGGCTTGTATAACATGTTTATATGTAACACGTAGGTTTAATGGGAGTGCACTGTCCCATTGAGTTAACAAAGCTATTGTAATAATCATAACCTGCATGTGTTTTTCCATGAGCAACTGTAAACCGACTTTTGCCCACCCCTGAATTTATGTATGCATGCACATATCTATATATGGATGTGTAAGCAACAGAATACCTATTATTATATCAATAGAAGTATATTAATAGCTATATAAGGTTATTACATAAGTTAATAATTAGCAACATGAACAGACACCCATTTTCAAACATCTAACACAGCAAAGTGTTACACTTAAAGTCACCTAGGAAATCAGCAAACTTTCTTTATCAAGAGCCAGACTGTAAATACGTTAGGCTGTACGAGTTAGATGGTCTCTGTCAATATCACTCAGTTTTGTTGCTGTAGCTTGAAAGCAGCCAGGGATGATATGTAAATCAGTGAGCGTGTCCAAGTTCGAATAAAGTTTTATTTATAAAAACAGGCAGTGGGGCTGGATTTGACCCCTGAGCCCCTGCTCTGGAATTGTAATGTCTATAACAGCCATATAATGTAAGTGACCTATGTAACTTCAAATTTACTCATAGTCACATTTTAAAATGTAAAAAGAGTCCTGGCCAGTGTTTCTCAGTGGTCAGAGCATCAACTGGAGCACCAAAGGGGTCTCAGGTTTGATTCCCCATCAAGGGCATGTACTTGGGTTGCAGGTTCGATCCTTGGTCCTGGTTGGGGCGTGTGCGGGAGGGAATCAATCTACATGTCTCTCTCGCATTGATGTGTGTGTATCCCTCCCTCCCTCCTACTCTCTCTAAAAAGCAATGGGAAAAATATCCTCGGGCGAGGATTAATATCAACAACAAAAGTAAAAAGAAATGAGTGAAGATAGCTTTAATAATACACTTAATTTAACCCTATATATCCAAATCTTTGTAATTCACTGTGTATTTTGCTCTTCCCGCTCAACTCAATTTGGACCAACACACATAAATAGTAAAACCAACTAAATAAGTATATAACCCCATCAGTTCTTCCCCGTCAGAATCATCAATGTGAGGGGTAATATGTGGGTAAGGATGTCTGAGTATCTAGAATTGAAAAGACACATAGATTATAAATATTGTTGACTTTTAAGGTAACTCGGTTTCTCTCCCATTAAAGGACTTTCACGATTGAGCAGAGAGAAGGTGCAAAATTGACCTGTGGCCAAAAACATCCCCGGACAGTTTGCCTCATCCCAGGCTGGGCGGAATTTTCCCCGGACTTTCCTTTTTTGCAGAAAAACATTCTGGGGCAGGTTTGAGGACAATCTAGGCCCCTAGGGAGATCCCGGTTCTAGCACATCTGGCCCCTCTTGGGCTGGATGGGTGACAACGGACTTCCTTACCTGCTCTAGTTTGAAAATGTGCTGGTTGAAGTAATACTGGAGCTGCTCGTTGGCATAATTGATGCAGAACTGTTCGAAACTGTTCCTCTCGAAGTCCTCAAACCCAAAGATGTCAAGGACCCCGATGGACAAGCACTGGGGGAACAGAGAAAACAGGGGTTACCGGTGGGTCCTCGCTCGGGAGCACCTGTTCTGTCGTGTCCTGAGGGCCCTGAGCTTGGCTGCATGCTCTGCTATCGCTGCCTTGGAACCTTTAATATTTGAACAAGGAGCCCGTGTTTTCACTTGTGCTGGGTCCCGAGAATTGCATTCTGTCCTGTTCCCTGGGCTGGGAGGAACTGGCCACTTGCCTGACACTGGCTACAGCCACCTTGGCTCCCGATGTCACACCTGTGTGGCAGCAAGGGCACAACCTCCCCCAGCCCAGCTTGGCTGGGCGGTGGGGTGGGGGTGGGGCACTCACCGAGACAGACTCTTCCATGTCTTTCTTGTTGAGGAGGGCGTGGTTAATGCGCAGCACAATCCAGTCGAACAGGGCACTGTACAGAGACTTGGCCATGGAGTCTCGGGCAGTGATGGCCTGTGGGCACAGAGGAGCATCACACCTTAGCAAGGTGGGCCTGGACGCACCACCCCAAGGTCTGCACACAGGGGAAGTTGAGGCAGTGATTTTATTTTTTTTGTTAATTCTCACCCGAGGATATTTTTTCCATTGCTCTTTTAGAGTGGAAAGGAGGGAGGGAGGAGGGGGCATGGAGAGAGAGAAACATCAATGAGAGAGAGACACATAGATTGGTTGCCTCCCGTACATGCCTCAATCAGGGTTGGGGATCGATCAATCAATTGATCCTGCAACCCAGGTACATGCCCTTGACTGGGAATCGAACCTGAGACCCTTTGGTGCAAGGGCTGACACTATAACTGAACAACACTGGCCAGGGCAAGGCAGTGGTTTTATTATTATTTTTTTTAAGAGAAAGAGGAAGAGAGAGAAATGTATAGGTGACCCTCCAGTGCACAGGAGGGCACTCAAACAACTGAGCCACACTGGCCAGGGCTAAGGCAGTGATTTTTAAAGAGCCAGCTTATTTGACACTTCCCTTATCACTTTGCACGCCACCCTGTCAGCTCAGACAGCTCTGCACACTGAAGCATGAACTGAAAAGCCTTGACCCAGCAGCCTGTGGTTCAGCCAACTCACTTCTCAGAGCCGCTGGGGACTGATGACGCTGGAACGCAGGCTCAGGGAGGCCACCGGGCCTGCCAGCCTGGGAACCAGCCAGGAGGCCCAGCTGGGTTCAAAGCCTGGTCCCTTGCTGTTCTGGGAGCACCAAAGGGCCAATATTGTAAAAGTAGTAATGGCTTTAACAATTTTTCTTAAGGCCTTATGGAGGTCTAATTTACACATAAGAAATTCCTTTTTTTTATGTGCTCAGATCTAAATTGTGACAGACAGCCCTAGCTGGTTTGGCTCAATGATAGAGCTTCGGCCTCTGGACTGAAGGGTTCCAGGTTCGGTACCGGTCAAGGGCACATGCCCGGGTTGCAGGCTCGATCACCAGTGTGGGGCGTGCAGGAGGCAGCCGATTAATGATTCTCTCTCATCATGAATGTTTTTTTCTCTCTCTCCCTCTCCCTTCCTCTCTGAAATCAATAATAAAAAAAAAAAAATTAAAACAAAAAAGAAAAAAAGAAATGGAGCCTCTAGAGTTGCAGCCTGGCCTCTTTCAAATGGTGCCTCGGGAGCAGCCGTGCGGCTGGGGTCACGGGGGTCCTGCACACTCCAAGGGACTTTTGCCCCTGGGGCTCAGACTGTCCATGGTGCCCTTCTGAGATGCCCAAGCAGCCAAAACCAGCAAAAAATCCCCCCTGTGGCTAGGTGCTTTCCTGCTGCTGTCCAAGCTGCAAGCTGCAGTCACATTGCTCTTGAGATAAAAATGCAGGAAAAACATACCACACACATCCAGGCTGGGGCAAAGGCCAGAGAGAGGCACCTTATCAATATTTAGGGATCACATCACATAATGGTTGTAAAGGTCATGCTCTAGCTCTGTGATCAACCGAGTTTTTCTGCAAAAGGCCCGACAACCCACATTTCAGCCTTTCGGGCCAGAGAGGGTCTCTGTTGCAACTCCTTAGTTCTGTGCTGTAGCAGGAAAGCAGCATGTAAATGAATGAGCACGGCTGCATGCCAATAAAACTTTATTTACAAAAGCAGGTAGTGGGCCGGATTTGGCTGCAGGTCTCACTTCCTCTGCTGGCGAGAACCAGCATGCCCATGAAGCAGCCGGGAACACAGAGATGAACACACAGGGCCCAAGTTCTGACTCTTAGGCTGCAGTCTGCTGTCTAGGCTGGTCTGTGCTGAACCGGAGGCACCACAAGGGTTCCCTCTGCCACTATGCAGGAAAACCATCACCAGGCTGGCTGTTTCCAAAGGACCTCCCCTCACTTGTGTTTTGGGACCCGATGCCCTTGAAAGCCCAGGGCAGTGCTCACCTCGCTGAGACTGTAGGGGAGGATGAGCTTGTCGTTGGCCGTCACTGTTTTTCTTTTGGTCAGAACCTCCACCAAGATTTCTCGCTTCACCTGTTTCAAGGTCAAGGAGGGAGATAAAGGGAGGATGGGGGTGAAGAACTTGTCCAGTGGGTTCTTGTGTCATTGAGACAAGGCCTGAAGCATGAGGAAGATCAGAGAAGGACCCCAGGGGCTGTGCCAGGGAGTGGGCCCGAAGCCCACCCTCAGGGCTGCCACCCATTATGCTCAGTGCATTTCAGGATGGTCGCACTCACAGGCTTGCTCAGCACCCACGATGACAGCCCTGGGTGCATGGCTGCACAGCCTGGCTGTCACTGTGGGCCTCAGGTTCACTGCTGTCTGGTGACCTGCATTCACAGCTGTTCCAGCCTGTGTGCCGGGCGCCCAGGGCCTTGGCCCTGCCTGACTGCCAAGCCCCCTCAAGCCAGCAGCAGTCAAGAGTAGGAACTGGGGAAGCGGCCCTGATCCCCCACTATGTGTTCTTACTCCTCCCCTGAACACAACAGAAGCCAGGGCTCCTCCTTTAAGAAAAGCCAGAGAGGGAACACGAAAGGCTTAGAAAACGGAAAGACTGAGGGCAGGGCTTCTCAGCCTTGGGGCCACTGACATTAGAGGCTGTATCATTCTCTGCTGTGGGGTGGCCATCCTATGCATTATATGATGTCGAGCAGCACCCGTGGCCTTCACCCACTAGATGCCAGTAGCCCCCAAGTTGTGACAACCAAAAATGCCTCCAGACACTGCCCTTGGGGTTGAGAACCAGGGGACAAGGGGATGGCAGGTCTGATGAGAAATGACCTCGCTGATCAAACTATGGTTTTTAAAGAGCCTTTTGCATGAGGAGCTGAGGTGGGAGGTGTCTCTGTCCAGGGGGAGTTCCTCGGAAATGAGGAAGGGCTTTGCAGAGATGGTGTGAGGAAGCAGGCGCAGGCCTTGGTTTACAGAAGCACAGCCAACGCAGGAAGTTCTGGGTCCTCTGAGGCCACAGGCCCCGAGGTGCCCCAGCACATCCCACAGTGGCCGAGAACAGGGAGCAGTACCTTCAGAAGCTGTGACAGCGTGTCCAGCACCTCGGGGGGCCCGACCTCCAGGCCTTCGTCTCGGCCTGTGGCTCTCTTCTTGTACGTGACGTTGCCCAGATACAGGATGGCCGAGAGCACAGAAAAAATCCTGGGGGAGAAAAGGAGGTTCGATTGGGGCAGTTTCCACAATTGTGAGATGACAGAGGCGGCCAGCCAACTGGGCTGAATTTGAAACACCATCAAACACACCAAGTTTGAAAAACATCGAATCCCTTTGTCGGGGACTCTCTTTGTTCAATGTGACTTGATAGACAGATATCTCTATTTTTCTTTGTAAGGAGGGGCTAAAAAATATTTCTATGGCGGCATAGGGTGTACATGCAAAACACTACACAACTCCCAAGTGTAGAGATGAATTACCACAAAATGTACAGATCCCTGTTAATTAGCACTCAGACCAAGGAATATAACATTCCTGGTCCTGGAACTACCCAGCCCCACAGAGCTGAATCGATGTCCTGAAATCTAACATCATCCATGAACTTACTATGTTCAGGAAATCATCGTATGTACTTGTATCTGGCCTGTCACTGAAAAACTGTGATGTGGGGCTATGATGCTTGGTGCTGCACAAAGTCTTGGTTTGTTCACTCTCAGTGCTACAGGCCAGCGTATCTCGGCCCTGGCCCTGTGGGCACCAGGCGCCAGACTGTTCTTCGCTGGGGATGGAGGGTGTCCTGGGCACTGTGTGATACTGAGCAGCACCCCACGCTCATGCAGTGTGACAACTAAGTATGTCTCCAGACAAGGGCCCCCTGGGGACGGAATCAGCATCTCCAGTGGCAACCACTACTATGTGGAGTCATCCAAGAGTTGGCAAACTTGGGCCCATTTCTGTATGGCCCCTGAGCTAAGTTTTTGGTTCGGTTTTTAAATGGTTATTAAAAAGCAAAATGAAATGCAGAGAAGAAGAACATGTAACAGAGACCATCTGGCTCAGGAAGCTGAAAATATTTACTCTCTGGCCCTCTCCAGAAAGTTTGCTGACCCTTGCATGGATAGACTGACATTTATTTATTTAATCTTCTGTTGGTGGGCATTTTGGGGGGGCGGTTTCCAGGCTTTGGGGCTGTTATAAAGGAGGCTGTTGTGTGCATCCGTGTGCGTGTCTTTGGGTGAGCAAATGTATGCGTTTCGTTGTGTACACACAGCTGTAGTAGAAAACAGCCAAATGGTTTTCCAAAGCGGTTGGCCCAATTTGCACTCCCCCGGCAGTGAGGGTGTTCTTGCTGGATATACTGGCAGGTGTGGAGAGTCCCCTGTGCCGTTTTCAAACATTAAAACATTTTTAATGGTGTAAAACACACATCATATAAAACCTACCATCGTCGCCATTTTTAAGGTCCTGTTTGTTGGGCAAAAGCCCCTGTGGTTTTGATTGGCATCTCCAAAATGACTAATGATGAGAGTCCCTTCCTGCGTGGCGTGTTTATTGTCACGGGGCTATCCCCCTTCGGGCAGCTCCCAGTGGGGGTGTCAATCAGATCTCAGAGAGTGACCAGCGAGATCGGCGAGTGCCCCTGCGGAGACGGTGGGGCGGCGGCCAGCCCACTTACTGTTTCTTGGTGGCGGGAAGGAAGCCCACCATCTCCATGGCCTGCTTGAGTCTTTCAAAGTCATGTTTCAGGTCTTCTCCGTCTTCGATCTTCAAGTTATGCTAAAAAACAAAGTCAGCGACACTCTGGGTATTTCTGGGTCAGAGAGGGTGGCGGCGTGTGGGAACGGTTTTGGCTGGAACCGATGGGGCAGGGCCCAGGACACAGGGAATGAATGGGCTCCTTTATGCTGCCTCCTGTGGGCCTCCTTGGAGCCGGTCTGGGGGCCGGAGAGGGCCAAGGCAGACGGCCTCTGACCTGGCGGAGCGTAAACAGCCTACGGGGAACAGAGGTGGTGTTTGTGGCCAGGGCTCGGTGTTTACCTGGTTGAGGTAGAAATAATCTTCAGGCTGTTTGAGCTGAAATTCTTGTCGCTCTTCCTCGCTGACGCCAAGTAACAAATAATAAAACACGTGGTAGTTTCTGCAGGTCAAAATTCAGGGGGAAAAAGTCATTTTTGGAAGCCAAGCAACAGTAACTCCTCAAAACCACCACTCACATTGCTTTGGAGAACACACCCAGGGGGAAAAAAGCACCTCAAATATATTGTCTCAATTTAAGACAATAAGTCGGTTCTTAGTATGTCTTAAAAATAAACACACTCCCCCTTGCTCTCCCTCCCAGGAGCATTCCTGCGCCTTCCCTTTCCCTCCCCCCTCCTGCTTCTCTTCCCTTCCTCCTCCTCTCCCTTCTCCTTCCCCCAGGGGCTTTACCATGAGCTTCCTCACTCCCAAACTCCTAGGGCCCTTGCTTTGCCACCATAACTCATTTCCTCAATCCACCCCTGTGATTTTACCAAATACATGTTCTCTTACCAAAAAAACCAACAAAAAAACCTTCCTAAACATGAGCTTCTGGGGGGCGGGGCGGGGCGGGACAGGATGGGCGCGCTAGTGGTGCGGGACAGGATGGGCGCGCTAGTGGTGGGTGTGTGTCTCCCTCACAGGTCAATGAGAGATGCCTCTAATCTAACCACAGGGGTAAAAGCCCTGGGGAGGCACAGAAATAAGCACAAAAGGTGACTTAGGAGGTATGAGCACAAGGGTTGGGGCCACACAGCAGGGAGTGGTGCCTGGCCTCCTGGGAGAGTCCCTGATCTCAGGATGTCTGCTTCTCTCCTCTGTGGGGAAGGCAGAGGCAGATGCGCATGGAGGAGATCTCCTACCTCTCATCCTTCTCCTGAGAGACCAGACGAGACTTTTCAAGCAGGTATTTTTCAACAACAGCTCTGTCATGAAAGGAAAAAGAAAGAATAAATCATTCCATTTTAATTATCTCCTTAAAAAACTAGAATCATTTGCTACCCATGATAAAGCCAGCTGTGCATTAACTTCCTTAAACACAAAATATATACAGGTATATAGATATAATGACCCTAAATGTAAATATAATCCCACTGAATGTTGTAAATCCATCTAAATGTCACAAAAGCCATTGTCCTAAATGTTGCCTTGCCCTATGACCACTATCTATAAAAATAAAGATTGGGCCCTAGCCGGTCTGGCTCAGTGGATAGAGCCCCAGTCTTCGGACCAAAGGGTCCCGGGTTCGATTCTGATCAAGGGCACGTACCTTGGTTGCAGGGTCCTCCCCAGCCCGGGCCCTGGTCAGGGCTTGTGCAGGAGGCAACCAATCGATGTGTTTCTCTGACATCAATGTTTCCGTCTTTCCCTCTCTCTTCCACCACTCTCCCTAAAAATCAATGGAAAACCATCCTCAGATGAGGATTAAAAAAAAAAAAAAAAAAAAAAGGAACTTGGGCCGGCCACTTCTCCCCAGACCAGATCACAGAAGCCCAGTGGCATCATGGGGAACCTTCCTCCAAGGAGGCGGGGACTGGAGCGATTGCACCCATGTGATCCTGGATGTTTTAGGAAGCTCTCCCCCTGCTTCCACCATCTCCCTAGCAATTAAATGTTTCTCCAATTGATAATCTAAATATAAGATGATAACAAATTAATTTTTCTATTCTTTTTACAGCTTTATTGAATAAATGGTACACAAAGTGTACAATGTGATACGTTTTGGCTGGGTCCTTTCATAACCCATATCCTTATTTATTTATTTATTTTTAAATTTTCGTCCAAGGATATGTTTTTATTACTTTTTTATTTATAGAGAGAGGAGCGGTGGGGGGGGGGGGGAGCGATCGAAAAAGAAACATCAATGTGAGAGAAACATCAATTGTAAGTGCTTGCAAGTGAGGTATGTGCCCTGATCAGGACTCAAACCCACAACCAGGATGACGCTCCAACCAACTGAGCCACCGGGCCAGGGCCCATATAATTTAAAACAGCTTTATTAAGAGTAATCGATGCACGATGAACTTAAAGTGTGCGATTTGATGAGTTGTGACATATGCAAACACGCATGAAACCCACCACCATGATCAAGACAGTGAACACATCCACCACCCAGAAAAATTTCCTTGGCCCCTGTATCATTCCTCCCCACTCCTCATCCCCAAGCAGCCACTGACCAGCCCCACTTTAGATTAGTTTGGATTTTCTAGAATTTTAAAGAAATAGAATCATTCAGTATGTATGTGTCTGACTTCTCTCACTCAGCCCAATGATTCTGAGGCTGAGTCACATTGTAGCATGCAGTAGAACTTCATTCCTACTTATGGCTGAATAAGTTTACATACATGGACACACCACATTTTGTTATCCATTTATCAGTTGATGGACATCTGATGGACATGGGTCCATGAGGCTATGTGGGTGCCATGGCAGGGACCAGGCACCTCTATAGCCACACTATCAACCCTAAGAGTGGTGATGGCAAACGTTGCAGGCACTGTTTCATAGGATTTAACACATTAGGTCCTCCCATCCCTTTGAGGTGGGCACTGGGGCTCCTGTTAATGAATGAGGTACTAAAATTGGAGAGGCTACACGCTGTTGGGGACCCCACAGGAGGGAGGTGGCCCAGCAGGGACCTGAGCCTGGCATGGGCCCTGCTGCCTCCACACCCACTGGGGTCAGAGGGGCCTGTCTCTCACGGGATCCACTATGACCAAGTAAGGGAGCCGGGTGGGTGTGTGGGCCAACTTCATCCGAGCCCATCCTATTGTACAGGAGAGGCAGCTGGTGCCGCTGGGATGGCAGGGCCGGGCCCCTGGTCCATCACTTGCTGGATCAGCTGGCCTGTCTCTCCAGGATGGAAGTCGCCCGTGTGCAGCCTTGAACAAGACACACGCCTACTCCATGCACAAGTGGGTTTCCAAGGGCGTGGCCGGTGTTCTCTCTCCTTTCATACCCACGTTTTCTTCTATTCCTGCCCCTGGCTAGTAACTATTTTAGTTAGCAGCAGTTTGTTTTCCTGGCAAGGGAGGCTGCTCTGGTTCCAGAATCAGACTACTGTTGGAATTTCAACCTGTGGCCAATTTCCTGGACTGTGTCAGCAGATGGGGGAGAATGGCAACCCCTCCCAGCAGGGAGCTGTCAATTCACTGACAACAGCCTCTTTCTTCTTCTTCTTCTTTTGTTAATCCTCACTGGAGGATATCTTTCCATTGGTTTTTAGAGAGAGTGTAAGAGGGGAAGACAGAGAGAAACATCGATGTGAGAGAAACACATGGATTGGTTGCCTTCTGCAAACACCTCAACCAGGGTCAGGGCCGGGGAGGAGCCTGCAACCAAGATACGTGGCCTTGACTGAAATCGAACCCAGGACCCTTCTGTCCATAGGCCGACACTCTATCCACTAAGCCAAACCAGAGAGGGCAGCCTCTTTCTTCTTCTGATCATCTTGGAGACCCAGGTACCTATGGTAGTTAGTAGGTAGCCAGGAATCCCTGGCACTGAGGCCTTGAACCCACAGGAAGACTAGGTCTTACAAACGGGTAACTGGGGGAAGGCTTGGACTCCCCTTGAACCTTAGCCTCAGCAGGAAATGGCATCAAGAAGTGTTACCTGCCCAAAAGCAGAACAAGGTCTGTGACCGATCCTTGTGAGCGGCTCCCTGGATGGGAAGTACCCCTCCCTCCTCAGACCGTGGGCAGGCCATGGTCGTGGGCCAAGAGGGGACTTCCTTTCCTGAACTCAAGGCCACAGATATGGCTCTCAAAAGCGAGTCTATGAGATTCGGCTACTCAGGGCCACAGGCTTGAGCTTGATGGGTGCCTGTAGTGGCTGGGCTCTTTGGTTGATGGCCAACCCTTGCTGGGTCACATGGTAGCCCCCAGAAGATACGTGTATATGCTTGGAACCTGTGGCTGGAATCTTATTTGGAAAATGTCTTCGTAGATGCAATCAAGTGAAGGATCTCAAGATACGATTATCCAGGATTATCTCCATGGGCACTAAACCCAATGACAAATGTCCGAAAAGACAGAAGAGGACACACAGACGCAGCGAGGGGAAGGCTGAGTGAAGACGGAGGCAGAGACTGGAGAGATGCAGGCACAGGCCGAGGAAGCCTGGGGCCACCAGAAGCTGCAAGAGGCAGAGAGGATCCTCTCCTACAGCCTCCGGAGGAGGCGGGGCCCTGCCGACACCTTGATTTCAGACTTCTGGCCTCCGGAGCCAGGAGAGAAGGAATTCCTGTTGGTGTAAGCCACCGGTTTGTGGTGCTTTGTTACAGCAACCACAGGCCACCAAACGGAGACCGTGCGAAGGAGAGAGCTGGGGGCAGACGGGGGAAAGCAGTGCCACTGGGAGCAAAGGCTCTGGGGTCCAGAGCCAGCCCAGGACCCAGGAAAACACGAGGCAGCCTCCCGGCATGTCTGCTTTCCCCAAGGGGGCCCCTGTGATTGTACAGTTCGTATGTGTCTATGTTTTCTGCCCATTCCGATACTCTGGGAAAATGTGCAAGAAAAAAACACACCACAGCTTTTAAATCAGGAGTGAGGGTCTTTGTGGAGAAAAGGTGAGGACTGTGGGGCAAGCGGGTGGCTCCAGGTGTCTCTGATTAATTGGGGCACATACCCTGTGGGCGAGTGGTGGTGCCCATGAAGGTGCCAAGCTGGGCTCCAGCAGTGCTCGGGAAGGGACCTTTGGACGGCTTGGGAGGGGAGCTGAGGATGTGGGGAGAATCACCAGCTTCTGAGCACCCCTGAGGATTGAGGGGCAGAGTAGACCATTTACCAGTATTGAGGGCCTCTCATCCACACCACTGCCTGTCAGAGCTTGCGCAACAGGAAAAAGGAAAGAAACCAGGGGCTGAAAGATTAGCAACAACAATATTAGATTTTTAAAAATATAGATTTTTATTGATTTCAGAGAGGAAGGGAGGGAGAGAGAGAGACAGAAACATCAATGACGAGAGAGAATCATTGATCGGCTGCCTCCTGCCCACCCCACACTGGGGATCAAGCCTGCAACGTGAACAAGCGTCCTGACCAGGAACCGAACCGTGACTTCCTGGTTCACAGGTCAACGCTCAACCATTGAGCCACGCCAGCCGGGCTCCTATTACATTTTAATATAAACCGTTGATTGGAATGATCACCAGTCAGGTGAGACAAACAGGAGAACCTAGATTGAAATCCCTCCCCAGTCCCCGTCACATTTGAGAGCCCCTCTTCTCCTGAAGTGCTGGTGCCTTCTCTCGGCCTCCAGGAGCCTAGTGCTCAGGTCTCCCCACCTCTAACATCCAGGGCTTCTCACCCTGCTGTTTAGAGCAGCGGTCGCCAACTGGTGGTCCATGAGGTCCGAAAGGTCGGCGACCGCTGGTTTAGAGCATTACCTGAAACCTTTCCACTGTCACCACAGACCCTCACACCAGATTGTGATGTGGAGGAGGATTCCAGGCAATGGGTTGTGCTGAAATGGCTTTTTTTCTTTTACTTTGAAATAGTTTTACTGGCTCATAAAACCTTTGCATATGAAAACAACCTCAGCCCTGGCCAGTGCATTCAGTGGTTAGAGCATTGGCCTGTGGACCAAAGGGTTGTGGGTTCGACTCCCTATCAAGGGCACATACCTGGGTTGCAGGTTCCATCCCCAGCCCTGGTTGGGGCATGTGTAGGAGGCAATTAATTGATTTTCTCTCTCTTTCCCTCCCTCCCTTCCACTCTCTAAAAAGTCAATGGATAAAAATATCCTACAGTGAGGATTAAACAAACAAGCAAAAAACCCAACCCCAAAACACTACACAGTATTAAAGCACAATTAAATTTTGTTTAGCAATGGAAAATATACAGAATAGACATTTTAAATTTTTTAAAAAATATATTCTTATTCATTTCAGAGAGGAAGGGAGAGGGAGAGATAGAAACATCCATGATGAGAGAAAATCATGGATGGGCTGCCTCTTGCAAATCCCCTACTGGGATGGAGCCCAAAACCCAGGCCTGTGCCCTAACAGGGAATTGAACCGTGACCTCCTGGTTCATAGGTTGATGCTCAACCACTGAGCCACACTGGCCAGACCAGAATATACATTTTTTTAAAGGAAAAATAAATCCTACAGAACTGAATTCAAAAAAGATGCTATGGCTTAAAAACTATAACAAAATATATAATTCTTTATAACATTAATTCATTGCACAATGCTGCCAGATAGTTTCATAGGCATAACCAGTGCCCAGAGTACAAGTAAGCACAATTTCAATGTTACATTTAGTTGAAGTGGCTATGTCCCCACCTAAAGAACTTACATTCCTGGCACAAAATGTTGGTCTATTTTAACTTCCACCAGGCAAACAATTTCACAATCCAGTTACTGCATACCCACTCATCCATCCATCCATCCATCCATCCATCCATCCATCCATCCATCTTCTGACCCCTCAACTACTCATCCATTCTTCCATCCATCCAACCATCCATCCATCCACCCACCCACCCCTTCTCTGGACAACTGCTTCAATTTGCTATCCAAGATCACATATACTTCTGGCTAAAGAGACACGTTTGGCAAGTGCCAGAATCCACAGCAACTCTGCCTATGGCATCCCAGACCGACCGAATTAGAAACCTCATCAATACCAAGAAACAGGTTGGTCTGTCCTTGCCTGTTCTTGGCAAACCCCACCACACTAGTACCTACAGTTCATTGTACTTACTCCATTGGTGCCTGAACCCACACGCAATGCCCGGGGGGCCGGCGGGTCAGTTACCAAAGTGCTACCCTCCCACACCTACACTCCCACCTTGACCAATGCTCAGACCTTCATATCAAGGCCGTAAAATCCCACTGGCTTCCTGTAGGATTCACAAATGTAGCTCTTGGGCTGGCTCCCCCTGCAGGGCTGCCCAGGGTCCCACACTAAGGCTGTCAACTCACCCTCTCACGATGCCACTCTCTAGGTAGTTGACCTGGATGAATTTTCCAAATCGACTCGAATTGTTGTTGTGGGCTGTTTTGGCATTTCCAAAAGCCTGCGAGGAAAACAAAAATAAGTTTTCAGGTGGTGAGGATAAAATTTCTATGGGCCTCAGGCTGGAGCCTCCGAGCTCCCTCTGGGCATCGTGGACACCTGGGTGCTGGAAGTCACTCTGTGACCCAGGTGCGCTCCAATGGACTCACTCATTATCTCTATGTTTGGGTTGTGGGAGAGGCTAAAGTTTTAAGTGTCGGACGTTAAAAATGACAATCACTGGAACTCTTTCCCAGTCATAATTGTTTATGCAGCATACTCCAGTCTGCTGCATGTTTTTGTGTTGCCTACAAGGCAAGAGTGGTTTTCACATTTGTAAATGGCTTTAAAAACAACCCAAAGAAGAGTAGTATTTCCTGACATGTGAAAATTCTATTCACGACTCAGTGTCCATTAATGAGGTTTTCCTGGCACACAGTCAGGCCTATTCATTAACGGATTGTCCACGGCTGCTTCTGAGCTGCGAAGGCAGCGTGGCTGAGATAGAGACCATCTGGCCTACAAAGCCAAAAACATTTACTATCTGGCTCCTTCCAGAAGGAATCTGCCAGGCCCCGGTATGAGATGAGCTCTGGGATCCAGGAGGGCAGCAGGCTGGACGTGAGGGAGCAGAGGTGGGGACAGGTCCCAGCCTGGAGGGATCCTGCGATTCTGTGGGATGACAAGCAGTTCACAGCAAATTTTTTAAAATTGGGGTAAAACTGATACAACATAAAACTAACCATTTTAAAGTGAAGAATTCAGTGGCATTTAGGACATGCAGAATGTTGTACAACCATCACCTCCTACCTAGTTCTAGAACATTTCATCACCCTAAAATAAGGTGACCAGATCGTCCCGCTTTTGGCGGGACAAAACCGATTTTTAACAATTTGTCCCGCGTCCCACGGCGTTTTTAAAAAGTCCCTATAGAAATATAGAAATAGGGACTTTTTTAAAACGCCGTGGGACGCGGGACAAACTGTTAAAAATCGGTTTTGTCCCGCCAAAAGCGGGACGATCTGGTCACCTTACCCTAAAAGGAAATCCCATCCCCATTAGGTGTCACTCCCCATTAACTCCTCTCCCAATCCCTGGCAACCTCTAACTTGCTTTCTGTCTCCACATACGTGAGGCATACCCTATGTGGTCTTTTGTGTCTGTTATCACTAGCATAATGTTTTTGGGGTTCTCCCAGGTTGTGGCATAAATCAGGGCTGCATTCCCAAAATGGAGAGGAAAGTATGCATAGTGCACGGAGCCTGCAATCCAGTGGGGTCCCTCTGGGGCCTCCCATGGGACTACCACCCAGATAACAAATGGGAACACGCCCTTCCCCCTGCCTAGGTTCCCAGACTGCCCCCTTCCCACCCGGGACCCACTGTCCCCGAGGGGTAAACAGACAGAGAGAGGATATGATAGAGCCTTGGGGGAACACAGGGTAGGGAAGATGCTTGGGAGTGGGGTTCACTATTTAAGGGAGAAGGGAGGCTGCAGAGGTGGAAGTGGTGGTGCTGGGGAAGGGGTAATGACCCGGGGGGGGGCGGGTAACACCCCAGAGTCAAATGGGGAAAGGAAAGCTTGGTGGCAGTGTGAAGGGTGCCAAACTGACAATATTCCCATGTGAGGAGGCTGAGCTGTGTGGGGAGCTGACTGTGGGCAAGGGCAGCAGGGAGAAGGGGGCAAGGCCACTGCAAGGTCTGCTGGTGGGGCAGGGTGGTCGAGGGCAGGGTGGGGAGAGGCAGCCAGACTTGCAGGCTCACAGGAACAGGGAGACGTGCTGATGTGGAGAGGAGACTGGATTTTCCTGAAGACCTCATTCTGCACGGGATGGATGCAGGTGGATTATCGATCAGAGCTCCTGATGGGGCAGCCTGAGGCAGAAACCCCATAAAAAAAGCTTCTGTGGGAAGGCCTAGCACATTTCCTTGGAGAATGGCTCCATTCAGCACAGCTCAAGGCAGGACGGGAGCGCACGTGCATGGGACCACGTGTCGATCATGCTCCTGGCTGATGGGGTCACGGGACGAGTGATTTCCTGCCCCATTGCTCCCGACCTGGGCAACAGACTTCCCTGTAAAACCCGAGTCAACAGCCAAGTCATCAAGTAGGAGAGTGACAATGAAAGGGAGGCCCCATACTATGAAGGGGGGTTGCTCAGGGCGGGAGCATCAGCCAGGTGCTTTGGGGGGCTCCAGTGCAACCCAGCCTGAGAAGGCGCTTTCCTGAGTCAGACAGCAGCCACAGAGCCCAACCCTCTTCTTCACAAATGCCGTCTCAGGGTTCATCACCTGGTGGGTTTTGAAAAGATCTTTGGTGGGACTGATTAAACAGTGGGGCTTGTCACCAGGTCCTGACGCATGTGACCAGGCTGTTGGCCAGCGGCTGTGCACCAGCCCTGGGTCTGCCCTTCTCTCCCAAGTGTCTGGAACCCAGTGGGCTCCTGGCCTGGGCACTGCTGACACTTAGGCCATGCTGGGCACTGTCGGATATTGAGCAGTGCCCCTGGTTTCTACCTGCTAGATATCAGTGCATGCGGGACAACCAAAAATGCCCCCGGAGATGGCTGAATCACCCAGGATGAGCAGCACTGTTATTCACAGATGCAGGTACAAGGGGTTTGCACGGCCAGGCGGTCTGAGCCTCCCTGGACTCTTCTCCCCGCCCCCGTTATGAGGGCCCCCACGTCTGTTGTAGTGTTGAGGGCTCCTCTGGGGAAGAAAACTGTCTTTCTAGGTTTACTCTCCAGTTTCGCCTAAGTTCAGCCTTAGAACCGTGTTTGCTGTTTGGGGCAAAGCCTGTGGGTCCTCAAGGCACCGCTCCTGGAAATGCAGACAGCGGCTCCATCTCCTTCCATTCCACGCTTACCAGAGCCTGCGGGGTGGCATCTGAGCTGAGAACAGGCCTGCTCTGTGCTAAAATGAACTCCTGTGGGTGAGCCTGCAAGTCCTGCCTGTCCTAACTACAAGCAGATGGCGAAGCGATGCCCAGTCCCGTGTGGGCTCCTTCCTGGAGCAACAGGCCTCTCTCTCTGCCGGGATCCTGGCAGCACCCAGGTCCAGGGCCTGCCACCTGGCAACCCAGAAATGCACATTCGTACCCTGAAGAGCCACAGTGTCCTTTTTGAACGCGGGACAAGTCATAGTGGTGATTTCTAAGGAAACAGCCAGGCCTGGCATCCTGGGGACAAGAGGGAAAGTTTTGGGGATGTGGGGCCCACTTGCTCTCTGGTTCTGCAATTACCAGTGTGGGGCCTGGGTGACCTCATGCGTCTGGTATGTGGTCTCAGCACACTGCGACTTTTCAAAGCCGATCTAAAAATATCCGGTTGGTGCTATTATACATCCGAGGAGGAGGAAACAACGCTGGCCTGGCGCTCTCGCTCTCTTCGAGGGGAGCTATTGTGTGGCTGCTCCTGGGCTGGCCAGGAGCGCTTGCAGGGCTGGCCTCCACGCACAAGAGCGGCTGGTGTGCCGGGTGGATCATGTGAGACTGGGGGTGGACAGGAGGGAGGAAGCGGGAATCGGGTGCCAGCAATGATGTGATGTAATCTGGCCTTGGGTCTGGGGAGGCCACATGTTTATGCCATTTGCCCACCAGGCCAGAAAACCCGTAGCCCTGGATTTTGCGGGAAAGATCTGCGCTTTCTTGGAAACACGTTTTCCCCTTTTATAACATAAAACACACATTTCTAATGTAAGCGTTCACTTTGGAAAGAATATGTAGAACTACACTAAAAGTTTACCAAACAGAAGAAAAAAACGTAACGAGATAACCCTATAATTCAATCCTGCACCCCGGTCATGGTTTAAACACACTGTCCTCTGACGGGGCCGAGCAGGCCAGGCCCCGGGGTCACTGGGTGCCGGACAGGTGGTTCCCACTCTGCCAGGGATGCTGACAACAGGGCAGGGGGCTGTCTGGTGGTCTCCCAACTGCCCTTGTCTTTAAGGTTCTTCTTTTGAGTCAAAAAAGTTTTTAAAACTGGAGACATCCATGATCAAGCATCCTACTTAGCCAAAAATTTCTAGAAGGTGCATATTCTATGTAAACAGGGTGGCTCTTTTCTCGGTTTGGATGCATGATAAATATTTTAGGAAGAATTGTGATGATGTATAGATAATGCATTGTAAAGTGTACACCTGAAACCTGTATGCTATTACTAACCAATGTCACCCCAATAAACTCAATTGAAAAAAAAAAAGATGATAACATCATACAATGACTATGGCATGTTCTGGCCCCACACCAGGCTCACTGTGGGCTTTTCTCCTGTAAGAAACAGACAGATATGCCTTTCCCATTTCAGATGAGGAAATTGAGGTGCAGAGGTCAGCCAACCTCCCTGAAGTCTGAGAGCAGGTGGTTGATGTGGCCCTGGGCTTGAACCCAGAACCCAGTGCTCGCATTCCCAGCCTATGCCCTGCCTGTCCGACTCTCAGTAGCTGAGGCCTGGGCTCCTTCTTCAGACCCATTCTTAGTGCCTGGAGTCGGGCAAACTGGCCTAGGACTTTTCGGGGTACCTGTCCACCCTGGCCCAATCCCTCTGAGTTCATACCTGGCCTCTGGCGCATCCAACCCAAAAACGAAACAAGCCTTGAAACAGCCAGCATTAGGCAAGTAACATTTTGTTTTCAGGTGTCAGAACCCAAAGCCCTGTGGAATGAGCTAAAAAGGCAACCTCACTCGCCCGTCTCCCATGTCGACAGGTGAGCCCTGGGGCAGGATCCCCTGGAGAGAAGTTCCCCAGCCTGGCCATGCATGGTGATGGTCCTTCCAGCCAGGCTGAGATGGCCAGACCTGGCATAACATCATCTCCAGATTTACTTACGCTCATCCTTTCTCGGAGGAAACTTCCAGGTCATTTTTGTGACTTGGTCTAGGTTGTGGGGTTGGCCTTCTCTGTTTTCCTGATCTTCCAGCTACAGGGACCTCACTACCCAAGTGCTTATGGTTCATATGTGGGTTCATTCATTCATTCACGTGATAACAATTTATTGACCACCTGCTGTGAGCCTGGCACCATTCTAGCCTCAGACCCCACCTTCCCTGAGAGGCTCTGGCGGTCCATTCTGGCCAAGATTGGAAGTCCCCTCAACCCACTCGGTCGCCTGCCACCTCCTGAGGCCTCGATGCTACCCTCCCTCTGCAATGCCACCTCTGGGTGAAGTCTCTGTTTCCCCCTCAGACCATGAGCCACAGAGGACTTCAAGATCTCTTGTGTCTGGTCATGGCCAGGCACTGAGTTGAAAGAGTAACTGATGTTGCCAGGAGAGGTTGAGATTGGTAAAAGAACATTGGCAAATATTAGGCCACCATGGATCGTAAAGATGGGGCTGACGGAGAGAGCGAGATCGTCCGCCACTTCCTGGCCTCCCAGTCCAGCCGGGTGGGGAAGAGAACGAGACACCCAACAGCAACTGAAAGCTGGGCTTGGCATGGTGGCCCCATTGCTTGGAACCCAAGTAATTATTCTCCCAAGTGTTCTCCATGTTCCTGGGTACCTTTCTACATAAAGGAGTGTTTGGCCCAAGCCCACTGACAGGCGGTGCCCCGCTGGGGACATGGACAATAGTCAGACCCTGCAGGAGGAGGCCTTAGAGGTGTCCTACAGCCGTGCCAGGCCTGCATGGAGCAAGAGGCTGTGTGGGTAACGTCCCTGCCCAGGTGGCCCGTGATCCAAGGACCTGGGAGGATCTGCTCCACCTTGTCTGCTGAGCAAACAGCCCTAGGACATCGAGTCAGGGCTGGGGTTTTCCTGAGTGGAAATGTCGGGAACTAACCCCTGGCCTTCCTGGGAGGCTGGAATTATAAGGCTACTGTCAGCTGTGTTAATTGGGAATCACTGGTTTCGGATTCTTCTCCTTAGGGAAGATGAAATGACTTTGTGAATCAGGGGCGGCAAACTTGTTCTATGAAGGGCCAAGTAATAAATATTTGGGCTCTGTTGCAACAGCTCAACTGTGCTGTTGTAGGGTGAAGCAACCACATATGATCTGTACACAAACGGACGTGGAGGACGCCCTCCTGATGCGGGGGGCGGGGTGTGAGGCAGTCTTGGACAATGACTTCTACGGGGGTTGACAAATGACAGCCAGCCATTTGTTTCTATTTGGCCTGTGAAGTAAGAGTGATTTTGACATTTTTTAAATGCTTGAAAAAAAAATCAAAAGAAGAATATTCTATGACACGTGTAAATGATATGAAATTCAGCTTTCCGTGTCCACGAATAAGGTTTTGTTGGCATACAGCCACGTCTGCTTACACATGGTCTGTGTCTGCTTTTGACTAAAGAGCACAGTTGAGTCGTCATTGTGTCAGACTGTTCCGGTAGAGCTGAAAATACTGACCCTCAAACGGGCTGTTTACAGAAAAATTAGGCCCCCTTCTCCCCATGGGGCCAGAGCAGTGCTGGGGCAGGGAGAGAAGACGCTTACACTCAGACACATGATGGGTGAGCATGCGAGGGCGTGAGCGTCACACAGGCTGACTGGTCGCCCCCGGGGCATAGCTGGAACACTGAGAAGAAGCCAGAGATAGAGAAGCCTGCTCCCTGGGAACTGGGGCGGATAGGCGGTGGGGAAGTGAGAAACACAGCTGATTCGCTTTCCACAGAGCTGGCGCGGAGGGAGCATTGGGTTTAGGAGGGGGCGGCCTGTTCCAGGAAGGGGAGATGCCGGGTAAGGACAAGGAAGCAGGGCAGGAAGTGGAGGAGTCTCCCCCAACCTCATGGCTCCCCGACTCATAGATGAAGAAATGGAGGCTCTCCAGGGCTTGGCTGACACCCAGCCTCTGGCCTGGTTCTGTTCTCTTCCAGTTGCCCATGGGGCTTGGAGCACTTAGCAGGCTCTTGACAGCCAGTGGCTAACTGGATGGACAGACGAATGCATGACCAGACAGATGGGTTGCAGGCATGTGCAGGGAGCCAAGTGATGATGGGACATGATGCTCACCTACCTAGTGCTCCCAGTTTATTACAGGTTCTGTCAGAATCCAGAACAGTACCAACTATCAGACACAGACACAGACAGAAACATTGAAAAGACAGACAGAAAGGACTCCTGGGGCACGGACAAGACCCTTTAAATAGACAAACATCCACCAAGGGGCAAAGTTTCAAGACAAACTGTGCCAGGGTGGGGAATCTTAAAAAAAAATAAATAAATAAAAGAAGAAAAAGAAACCAATTATAAAACAAGTTGTTGCATCTCATATTTCCCTAAATTTTGGTTTAGGTTATAATGAAACCATGTGCTAGATCATAGAAGGAATAAGAAACAGATCTAGCTTTGAGTGGGGAAGGGGTCCTGCTTGCTTCTTACTGTATCAAAAATATTTGAGGAATGCATACATCCTTGAGGGCTCATCCATTTGACACCCAAATCATTCTCTTTTGGGTTTGTTTGATTCTTTTTCTCAGGTTTTTGAGTTGCAAAATTAATATACTTACTTTCACTTATTCATATTTATGGATATTATAGCTATGAAATTCCTCTCATTACTGCTTTAAATACATCCTGTGGTTTCTAATAATAATATTGTGGGTTTTAAAAAAGAAATGTTTTTATTGATTTCAGAGAGAGGAAGGGAGAGGAAGAGAGAGATAGAAACATCAATGATGAGAGAGAATCATTGATTGGCTGCCTCCTGCACACCCCCTACTGGGGATCAACCTGCAACCTAGGCATGTGCTCTGACAGGGAATCAAACCCATGACTTCCTGGTTCATAGGTGAATGCCCTGAGCCACTGAGCCACACCAGTCAGGCTAATAATATTGTTTTTGTCATGAACTTTTAGAAAATCTATAATTTTGATTTGTAGATCCCCTTGAATGCAAGAATTATTTAACTGAATTTTACTTTTTCTTTTTAAAAAAATTTCCATGTGGAAGGGCCTTTAAAAAATTAATTTCCAGTTTTATCACATTAAGAATGTTGCTTGTAATATTTCTACTTTTGGAAGTTCTAGATACTTTCTCTGTGACCTTATAAGGAATTGATTTTGTGACTATTCCATGAATACTTAAGATTTATTCTCATATGAGAGTGGAGGTTTTGTAATATGGCCACATAATCTGTCTTAAGCACATGGTTTGGCCATCTTACATTCTTGCCTTTTGCTGTCTACTCAACCAGCTTGTGCTATACAGAGTGCAGCAGAAGTAGGCTTACAGTCATGAGTACATGAAACAGAGTTTATTCTTATATTATTATTTATTAATTATTGTTATTTTCCATATGAACAACTGTAAACCTACTTTTGCCCTACCCTGTATGTTTGTACCTATTTCTCCTGGTATCCTATATAATAAAAGGGTAATATGCAAATTGACCCTAATGGCAGACGACCAGAACGACCACTGGACCAGTCACTATGAGGTGCACTGACCACATCTTGGTCCCTTCCCCTGGCCATCAGGCACCAATCACCCGATGGTGAATGGGGAACCAGGGGTGGGGGGCGGGGCCGGCTGCAGGCAGCTGGGGAAGATGGCTCTGATCGCAGGCCAGGCCTAGGGAACGTACCCATGCACGAATTCCGTGCGCCAGGCCTCTAGTCTTTTATAATTTCCACTTTGTAAAGATGATAGCTATGTTGTTTGATGCATATATATTGACAAATATTATACCAGGAGTATAAATTGAGGCTTTTGGCACTGTGAGGAAGAAGATTTGTAAATGTCAAGTTCAGAGGCCCAAATTCTACCTTCTCCATGTCAAAATTCTAGCTCTGCTACTTCTGTTTCTATCTGCCTGTTCCACCTGTGCCTATGCCTTTATTTTAAGCTTCTGAAACCACTTTAGTTTAGGTGTGTCCTGTTCATAAGGCATGGAGTTGAACCTTGCTTTGTGAGCCAAGCTGAATATCCTCTCCTTTAATAGGTGGATTGAGCCCATTTAAACTTAGCAGCACATGGACTCATTCCTTCCATCATTAGCTCTCTGCCCTCTCTGCTACTATGAGTGTGGCTGAGTGATTGGAGGCTGGAGCAATTCTCCAGGCCATTTTCGATGACTTCTTAAAATCCTGCACCCTTTGCAAGACTTTCAACCTCACTTTGCAACTGATTTGCATCCAAGAGAGAGGACCCACTGGTTCTGGTGGGTGGACAGGAATAAGCCATGTTTACACTGAGCCAAGACGGGAATGAGTGAAGAGCTCATTCTGTAAGTGGGTGGCTCATTATGGAATCTTTCCTCTTAGGATGACGTTTGCTTCCCTAAATAATTCCTACACTGCAGGGACTCCAGTGCTGATAATGAGAAAAGCAAGGCCTCTGGTACATTATTTGCAGCAAACCAAGCATTTGCACTCATGAGGAAAGGGAAGCTCCCTGGGGTGGGCTGTAGGGAGAGTCTGTGGTCTCCAGAGCACCCCCCCACAACCTTTCCTGCAGTTGCTATAGTCTCTTTCTACACCCTCGGGGAGGGGATTGGAAAATCTGTCATCCTGGGGCTCCCTGCCCCTTCCCCTGTGAGTCAGCACTCCCATGTGGCTCTGATGGTTATGGTGAGGGAGAGACAAGGTTGAGAATCCAGAGATCTGCTGGCGCTCTGACCAGGAAAGAAAGAATTTTCTGACCTCTGGATTAACTGATAGACACTTTCACCAATGAGGAAACAGGTGCAGAAGAAGTCTTGGTGGGAGGCAAGATTTAAAAAATGTCTATTAAAATTATTTTCGGAATGCACGGCAGCGGGCGTTAAATGAGAGACGCCGCGTGCTTGGGTAGCTAAGTGGTCACCAAGGCAGTGGTGGAGGCGGAGTGTGAGGCCAGCGGATCTTTCCATCCTCCGAGGCAACGGCCATAGCTGCACAGTATTGCTTGCTTTTTTTGTTTTGTTTTGTTAATATTCATCCGAGGATATTTTCCCACTGATTTTTAGGGAGAGTAGAAGAGAGAGGGAAAGACAGAGAGAGAAACATCGATGTGAGAGAAACACATCAATTGGTTGCCTCCTGCACGAGCCCTGACCAGGGCCCTGAGCTGGGGAGGAGCCTGCAACCAAGGTACATGTCCTTGACCAGAATAGAGGAATAGAACCCGGGACCCTTTGGTCCACAGGCTGACACTCTATCCACTGAGCCAAACCAGCTAGGGTAGTTGGCTTGTTTTGAGGTGGATTCCAAAATGGCGGCAGAGTAAGTGGAAGCTATACTGACTCCCTGAGGACCAAACTGGAAATAAAACTAAAATATACAAAAAACACCCTGAAAAATCAACTGAAGACTAGCTGGAGTGAACCTTGATAACCAAGGACAAAAAGTGGAGAGAATGGTAAGAAGTGCAGAGGCGCAGAAGGCTGGCCAGGCTCCCACAGAGGGCAGCTGAAGTTCTGGAAAGATATCTCAGCTGTGGGGGCTTCCCACTGAGAACTCTGGGGTCTAAACCCCAAGCCTGGCTTCACAGCCCAGAGCACCAGAAATGAGGTGTCCATATAACATTTGGATTCGAAAAGCAGCAAGGTTGCCGTCTGCCAGTGAAAGATGGCTGGAAATGCAGGCACTCTCTTAAAGGGCCAACACACACAATTTTGTGTGCAGCCACTCACCTTGGGCTCTGGCAGAAGGAAGGCAGAGTGGACTGGAGCTCTGTGAGGAGAGTCCAGGGTTGGGGGCTCTGGGGTTTGAGTACAGAGGATAGCCACCTTGGTTTCCTGTGCTGAGTCATTCCCTCACACTGCAGAGGACATTTTTCTCTGGCAGACCTTTGTTATCCAGGCAATTTTTTTTTTGCCTGGAGGGAAGGCAGTTGCCCCACCCTGTGGTCAACAGTCTGAGGCTAATCAGCCTGAGTGTCAATAGTACTGCAGGCAGAAGCGGGTCTCTGGAGGCTTTGAGTCTGCCTGATCTCCTTCTGGGCCCGGCGCTAGGAAAAGCAGCCCTGGTGCACATCTTGGTCCTTTCCAAAGGCACCCAGCCTCAGCAGAGGGAGCCACAAGATGTGGGTTGCTAATAGCTCCAAACAGGGTACGCAAGGCCAGTCACAAAGAGCATCTAAAACTGTCCTGCACTAGAGTTTGGGAGTCACAGCAGATCTACCTAATACATAAACACAAACCTAAAGAGGCAAAAACTGAAACCATTTCCCCTAAGAACAGGAACAAGACAGGATGTCCGCTTTCACCACTCTTATTCAACAGAGATCAGACAAGAAGAAGAAATAAAAGGCATCCAAATTGGAAAGGAGTAAGTAAAACTCTCTTTATTTGCAGATGACATGATATTGTACATAGAAAACCCTAAAGACCCACCAAAAAACTATTAGATTTAATAAATGAATTTGGTAATGTAGCAGGATACAAAATCAATACCCAAAAATTGATGGCTTTTTAAAAAATATTTTTTAATTGATTTCAGAGAGGAAGGGAGAGGAAGAGAGAGATAGAAACATCAATGATGAGAGAGAATCATTGATTGGCTGCCTCCTGCATGCCCCCTACTGGGGACCGAGCCCGCAACCTGGGCATGTGCCCTTGACCAGAATCGAACCTGGAACCCTTCCATGTGGAGGATGACGCTCTATCCACTGAGACAAACCAGCTAGGGCAATCGGTGGCTTTTTTATACACCAATAATGAATTCTCAGAAAGAGAAACTAAACAAACAATCCCATTTACCACTGCAACAAAAAAATTAAGATACTTCATGGATTAGTAGAATTAATATAATTGAAATGTCCATACTACCCAAAGCAATCTACAGATTCAATGCAATCCCTATTAAGATACCAATGGCATATTTCACAGATCTAGAACAGATACTCCAAAAATTTATATGGAACCAAAAAAGACCCCAAATAGCTGAAGCAATCGTGAGAAAGAAGAACAAAATTGGAGGGATCACAATACCAGATATCAAGTTATATTATAAAGCCACTGTACAAAACAGCCTGGTACTGGCACAAGAACAGGCAAATAGATCAATGGAACAGAACAGAGACCCCAGAAATCAACCCAAGCCATTACGCTTAATTAATATTTGACAAAGGAGGCAAGAATATAAATGGAGTCAACACTGTATCTTCAATAAATGGTGATGGGAAAATTGGATACATGCAAAAAAATTGGATACATGCAAAAAAATGAAACTAGACCACCAACTTACACCATACACAAAAATAAACTCAAAATGGATAAAAGACTTAAGTGTAAAAATCCTAGAAGAAACCATAGGCAGGAAAATCTCAGACATCTCTCATAGCAATATGTTTACAGATACATCTCCTAGGGCAGTGGTCGGCAAACTGTGGCTCGCGAGCTGCGGTTTGCCGACCACTGCGTAAGGCATTACCCTTACCCAGAAGTTTTGACTTCAGGTTAAAGACATTAGTACATTATTAAGATGTTTTTTAAGTGTTTTTCCCTAAGGCAGTGGTCGGCAAACTCATTAGTCAACAGAGCGGCAAACCGCTGTCCCAGGGCAAAGGAAACGAAAGAGAAAATAGACTTTATTTGGACTACATCAAAATAAAAATCTTCTGCACAGCAAAAGAAACCATCAACAAAAGGAAAAGGGAGCCTACTGTATGGGAGGACATATTTGGCAATGATGCATCTGATAAATATATGAGGAATTCATGCAACTTAACAAAAGGAAGACAAACAATCCTATTAAAAAATGGGCAAAGGACCTAAATAGACACTTCTCCGAAGTGGACATACAGATGGCCAAGAGACAAATGAAAAGATGTTCAAAGTCACTGATCATTAGAGAGATGGAAATTAAAACAACAATGAGGTATCACCTCACATCTGTCAGAATGGCTATCATCAACAAATAACAAGTGCTGGTGAGGATGTGGAGAAAAGGGAACCCTAGTACCCTGCTGGTGGGAATGCAGACTGGTGCAGCCATTACGGAAAACAGTATGGAGTTTCCTCAAAAAATTAAATATGGAACAGCCATTTGACCCAGTGATCCCACTTCTAAGGATATATTCTAAGAAACCCGAAACACCAATCAGAAAAAATGTATGCACCCCTATGTTCATAGCAGCACAATTTACAATAGCTAAGATCTGGAAACAGCCCAAGTGTCCAGTAGGTGAGTGGATAAAAAAGCTGTGGTACATTTATACCATGGAATACTATGCAGCAGTAAAAATGAAGGACCTCTTACCCTTTGAAACAGCATGGAGGGGCCTGAAGAGTATTATACTAAATGAAAGAAGTCAGTCAGAGAAAGACAAGTATCACGCAATCTCACTCATATGTGGAATCTAATGAACAAAATAGACTGATGAACAAAACAGATCCAGAGACATAGAAGCATGGGACAGACTGTGGAATCTCAGAGGGAAGGCGAGGGAGTATGTGTGGGTGGTAAGAGATCAACCAAAGAACTTGTATGCATATATGCATAACCCATGGACACAGACAATAGGGTGGTGAAGGACCTGGGTGGGTGTGGGGGCCATGGCTAGAAGAGGTCAATGCGGGGGGGGGGGTGGGGGGAGAAGGGGATATAGGTAATACTTTCAACAATAAAGATTTAAAAAAAATGGTTGAGAATCAAGTGGGGGCTGTGGGGGCTTATTAAAATACAGTCTTGGGTCCCCGCCCAGACTTGTAGAATTTCTGGAAATGCCAAGAAATCTAAATTCTTAAACCAGAGATAGAGGAGGTCCTGGAGATTCCTGGAAGGGTGTTAACTATTGCTCTAAGGTTTATTATGGGTGTGAAGTCTCTTTGGGGAGAAATAATGCACAAGGATGTCTACTTACACCACTCCCTCTTTCTTGAACATCTGAAGTAGGGGTCAGGATAGTCAAAGGCTGGACAAGCAAAGAGCTTTGTTCTTGGTATACTTAGTTTAATCAGACTGCTTTCCTAATGCTTAGCCCTGAGAGATGGGAAACTTTCGTACTCCAGGGCTTCCCCAAGATCGGTTGCTTCCCACTTGCACCCCGATCCCAGGCAGGTCTCATCCCCATCTGCCGCGCGATGGCCTGGTTCTGCCAAGCGCAGTAAGGTGAAGGGTTGAGGGAGGGAGGAGAAACCAGGTCTCTGTGATGATGCAGAAATAGGCACAGGAGAAGAAATCATTGCTGAGAGCTTGCCTCTTGGCTTTGCATCCTCCCAGCCCTGAGAAGCAAGGGCTTGTCTGCTCATTAGAGAGGTAGGGAAACTGAGCTCAGAGGCTGAGCCCTGCAAGGAACTGCACTGCCTCCTAATGAGGGCCCAGTCAGGAAACTGGTGCTCTGGACACCACCCCGGCTGCAGGATGCTATCACCTGTACACATCAGTAGGGCCTTGTGGCCAGAACCCAGCCAGCGCTAGAAAACATTTCAGAGGAAGAAGCAACAGGATATGGTGACAGCGAGGAAAGACCAAAGACGGCTGGAGATGGCGCTGGTGACTGAAATGGGGAAGCGGGAGAAGGCGAAGGTGCGTTAGGTTAAAGTTCAGTTTGCCATGACCTTACCTGCCTGAGATTTGCTTTACACACCTCATTGAGGTAGTGAGAGCTTGTCTAAACTGGGGGTCCTCAAACCTGTTGAACAAACCAGGCTTAAAGCCTTTTTATAAAAAAATAAACTTTTTAGATTTACAGGAAAGTTATAGAATACTAGATGCCCGATGCACGAAGATTCGTGCAGAATGGGTCTTCCTTACCCTGGCTGCTGGCACAGCCTTTGCTCCGGCCCGGAGCCGTCTTTCTGCCTTCGCTCTGCCCAGAGGCCTGGAGTGGCTCTGGTGGTGCGAAACACCTGCTGCCTGTGTATGCAAATTAACCCATCATCTTTGTTGGGTTGATTTGCATACTCACTCCTGATTGGCTGGTGGGTGTTGCAAAGGTACGGTCAATTTGCATCTTTCTCTTTCATTAGTGTAGATTACAGCAAATTCCTATATAACCGACATTTAGTTTCTCCTGTTGTTAATATGATAATGGTGCATTTGTCACGACTTATAAACCACTATTTATTTTTTTAAATATATTTCTTTATTGATTTCAGAGAGGAAGGGAGAAGGAGAGAGAGATAGAAACATCAATGATGAGAGAGAATCATTGATCGGCTGCCTCCTGCATACCTCCTACTGGGGATTGAGCCCACAACCCAGGCATGTGCCCTTGGCTGGAATCAAACCTGGGACCCTTCAGTCCGCAGGCTGAGGCTCTATCCACTGAGCCAAGTCAGCTAGGGCTAAACCACTATTGATTGATATGTTATTATTAACTAAGTCTACACTTTATTTGAATATCCTCAGTTTTCTCCTAATGTCCTTGCTTTTGAGATCTTAACAGTTTCTTAATTATTTAAATGTTTATTTAGTTGTTAATCCTCACCCAAGGATATTTTTCCATTGATTTTTAGAAAGAGTGGAAGGGAAGGGGAGAGACTAAGAGAGAGAAACATCTATGTGAGAGAGACACACCAATTGGTTGCCTCCCGCACGTACCCCGACAAGGGAGGGGAGTGGAGCCTGTAACAGAGGTACATGCCCTGAACCAGTATCGAACCTGGGACCCTTCAGTCTGCGGGCCGACGCTCTATCCACCAAGCCACAACTGCTAGGACAAGTCCTTGGCAGTTTTGAGGACAGTCAGGTATTTTGTAGAATGTCTGTCAATTTGGGTCTGTCTGATATTTCTTCCCACTGCCTGTTTTGTAAATGAAGTTTTATAGCACACAGCCCCACCCATTCACCACATACAGTCTGTGGCTGCTTTTGCTCTACAATGCAGAGTGAGTGGATAGAGAGCTGAGTGGCCCTAAAATCCAGAAATACTAATTATGTAGCTCTTAATAGAAAGTTTGCAGATCCCTGGGCTAAGCTACTCTACAAGGGATTCAACTTAAAATGTTTAATCCAGGATATATACCTAAAGTGTGACCACTGCAAACCACTCTAGCTAATTTTGTCACTCATCTTTCTGTCTCTATTGACCTTTTCTGGACATTTCACATAGATGGGATCCTAGAATACATGACCTTCTGGCTTCTTTCATTCAATGAGTAATCTCCACTGTAGCCACTCTGCTTTGAAAAGGGGCAGTAGGAGCAGCAACAGCCTGTTTGCCCTGTGGGTCACTCCATCTTCCTTGGGTTAGGGAGCCATGGCTGGTGCCCAGGAAGACTACTGGATCCAAAGCCATGTGATAACCCCAATCAATGGTCGGGGTCAAGTGCCCCTGGCCACCTCTTTTTCAGGTGGATACAATTTTCTGACTTTCTTTTTTTTTTTGTTAATCCTCACCCGAGGATATTTTTCCATTGATTTTTAGAGAGTGGAAGGGAAGGGGAGAGACACAGAGAGAAAAACTTCAGTGTGAGAGAGACACATTGACTGGCTGCCTCCTGCACACGTCCTGATCAGGGCTGGGGATCGAGCCTGCAACCAAGGGACATACCCCTTGACCCAGAATTGAACTTGGGACCCTTCAAGCTGCGGGCTGACGCTCTATCCACTGAGCCAAACTGGTCAGGGCCAATTCTCTGACTTCCATCCTTTGCTTCTTTGGAGAGCCCCTCCCCAGTGTCTACCATTCTCTTTCTGGGGCAGTTTTGGAACGGACATGGAAGCCTACCCACACAGAGCAGGACTGCCCTGGGATCTCCACAAGGTGTCCCCCCTCCCTTGGTGTCACTGTGACGTCATCTCAGCACTCATTCACTCAGCTGACACCCGGGGCTGCTGAGCTAGAAAAGCTTGCTGTAAGAAACAAATGGCCCCTCAGAGCATAAGGATACACTGTGTGCTAGCTCTGCAGGCCACAGGACATTCCAGATTTCTCCCAGCAGGCCTCGGGCAGATGACAAAGGCAAGAATACTCCAGACTAAGGGTACAGCACATGCACAAAAGCCCTGGGCAGGAGAGATCAGGAGGCAGAGCAGAGAGGTTGACTTGCTACAGGTCACACAGAATACTGGAAGCTGAGCTGGGCTGCCTGGTCCTACTCTCACATCCTGGCAGGGGGCAGCTCTTGGCCCTGAGGTCCTGCAGGTGGTAAACTGCACTGGGAGGTGCAGGGTCACGTGCTGAGGGTAAAGGACCAGTCCAGGCACTTTGGCAGGATTGGAGATCTCCCCTCAGGGACTGTATGTCCTTGTCATCTCTCTCCCCTCCCCACAATCAGTCACTGAGTAGCTCTGTCCAGGTTATGGGATCTACATGGTTCCCTGTCCAGAGTCCTAGGCCAGATTTTCAACTGTACATCCTAAAGGCGCCTAAACTAGAGCCAGTTTCTCAACCTCGTCACCGCTGGCATTTTGGGCCTGGATCATTCTTTGTGGAGGGGGCTGCCCTGTGTACTGTAGGATATTGAATAGCATCCCTGGCCTCTGCCCACTAGATGCCAGTCTCCAGAGGTTGCCAAACGTCCCCTGGGGGTAGAATTACCCCTGGCTGAGAACTGAGCCTTCGATTCAGTTAAAAGTGGCTTCTCTGGAGATCCCCATGTGGCCAGGAAGGGCTAAATGGGACTCTAAATTCTCTAAGGTTGCTGTGACTCAGTCTGCCAAAAAGGGGTGATGATAACATCTAGTCTTTCCCCAGGAGCCTGCCCCACCTGACCACTGGCAAGTGGGGCCACTGGGCTGGGCAGGTGACTGTGAGCCTCAGACTTGTCCCCTTGGCCTTTCCCAAAGACAGGTCGCCTCTGCAGGCCTCAGGTAACCTCAGTGTCTTAATGAGCAGCTGATTGACTGACACAGAAGAAAACTTCAGAGGGCAGTCCCCGTGACTCTGGGGACAGGGCACTAGAGCCACTTCATCCTGGATAACAGCTAGAAAAGAAATGGGCCACCAGAGCCTGCGGTCGCTCCGATGCCCGGCCATGTTCCTGCCTCAAACAGTGAGGCAGATACAGCCAATGGATGAAGAGATACCCCCACCCACCGCCCAGCCCTGGTGCAACAAAGCATCCAGAACATTTGGAAAGGGCAGTGGCTGTGGAAGGGATGTTCTGGGCCCGAGCGATGCTTCACCTTTTAATCAACTCTTCCTGCAAATTCCAAGGAGGCCTTTCTGGGCGCCTAAAATATACCCCATAATTTCACTCTTAGATGCAGCATTCCCAAAAATATAACTTCCCCCTTTGTCTAAAATAGCCTTAGATCCCTGCGGAGCGTCAGGGCTCTGTGTTTTTGCGCAGCAGGACAGAAAGGCAGCCTCAAAGCTCTGCAGGGCACAGGAGAGGCAGGAAGCGCTGTGGCCCTTTGGATGGCCACCTGTCCCTGTGCTCCCAGAGGCCCTCGACACCCCAGTCCTCTATGTGCTCCCCCACGGATACCCTCTCATCCTTCTGCACTCCCTCCCTCTCTGGTGCAACCCCACTTTTTAGCTAGGCAGTCTCCCAGCAGACTGTCACCCTGTCTGTTCCCTACTGATACAGGTGGCTCCTAAAGCTGCTCTCGGTTTTCTTCATTTTGCGACATGCTTGTGGTAAGACTGAAATACCCATGCCTACTAGTTTGTATTAGGCCTTGGGGATGGGAATGCCGCCACGTGCACTGGAGGCCATGAGAAGCTTGTCCTCATGTTCCTTTCTCTGGCTGAATAATTCCCCTCCTTCCCCGAGTCTCCCCCCGCCCACCCCCCCCAGCTGTGAGCTCCTGAACATCCTCATGGTCTTACGTCCAACACCCGAAATGCCAGCTTTCTTGGAGGGTGCCATGACTCTGGGCACACATTTCTGGCCTGGTCCTGTCAGCCCCAGCCTCTCCTAGCAGCTCATGGTGTCCTCATCCCGTTGTGCCCCCGGCAGACTAAGCTGCCCCGTAGTAAGGATCCAGGTGGCCTCAGGGCCTGGGGTGCAGCTGGAAACCCTCAGAGGGCCTTCCAAGAGGGTGCAAGATGGGGAGGAGGCCCACACAGTCCCTGCCACCCTCAGCTAGAGTTGTAAAAATACTCTGTGCCTGTGGGACACAGCTAGTGAGTCCCACGTAGGGCCGAAAGGCGAAGCCCACCCTGCCAGGATCGTAGGGGACCTCTACATCCCAGTCCTCCTTCCCAGTCTGTCCAAAACTGCTTTAAGACCCTATGACCCTGACACCAATTCCAAAGGGTAGTTATTTCCTCCACACCAAGCAGTTCTCTGACACCAGCTGGGTGTCCTACAATTCAACCCAATCCTGATACTATCTACCTAGAGTCAGTGTCAACCTCACAGGTAAGGGCTCGGTTCCACAAGACTGCCTCCCACATCCCCTCCAGATGCCAGTTGCTTGTTTAAGTTGTAAGCTGTGCTTTTGACCAACTGGCTATAAATCGAGGTTCCCATGACCCTCTCCTTGGATTCTATTAATTTGCTGAAGCAGGTCACAGGACTCAGGAAACCAGTTTACTTACTAGAGCACCAGTTTATTATAAAAGGATACAGCTCAGGAAGAGCCAGATGGAAGAGATGCACAGGGCAAGGTATGGGGAAGGGGCAAGGGGCTTCCATGTCCTCTCTGGGCAGGCCACCCTCCCAGCACCTCCGCGTGCTCACCAAGACAGAAGCTCTCTGAACTCCCTCCTTTGGGTTTTTATGGAGGCTCCATTACATAGGCATGACGGTTTAAATCGTTGGCTGTAGGCTACTGAATCTATCTCTAGCCTCTCTGCCCTTCCCGCAGGTCAGGGGGTGGGACTGAAAATTCCAACCCTCTAATCACAGGGTTGGTTCTCCTGAGAACTGGCCCCCATCCTTAGGTACTTTCCAAGTCACCAATAACAAAACGGAAGACCCCTTTCTCACTTTTTTAGTTAGGAAATTCTAAGGGTTTTAGGAGCTCTGTGCCAGGAATAGGACCCTGAAAACCCCCCAAATATTTCTTATTATAAAGCACAAAATCACAGACTGTCGTGGGTAGATGTTTGCAGGATTTGATGTGGTGACACAAGTCATCTGGAATGAAGATGGGAATCTCTTCCTTACATTTAGGAAGGCAGAGTTCAGCAGGTGAGAAGAATGACTGTAGAAACTAACTGTGGAATGATCTAGAACAGTGGTCGCCAACCGGTGGTCCGTGAGGTCCGAAAGGTTGGCGACCGCTGATCTAGAATGTTCTATGTGTACTATAAGTATAAGGTCTCAGTAAACCTTTCCTGCAAAGGGCCAAGTGGTAAATATTTTCAGCTTTGCTTTCAGCTATGGTGTCTGTCACAACTGCTCTGCTTTGCTTCTGTGGCCTGAAAGCAGCCACAGACTATTATGTAAATGAGTGGGCATGGCTGTGGGCCAATAAAACTATTGAAACAGGTCAGACAATATGTAAATGAGGGTGTGTCTATATGCCAATAAAACTTTATTTACAGAAACAGGCAGATTTAACCTGTGGGCTGTAATTTGTCAATTCCTGGTATGCACAAAAGGAAATTAAACCTCAAATAAGTGCAGTGGATAACCATGCGTGCTCCCCTGCAGCAAAAACCACCACAGCGGCCCTGGTTTGTTTCCTGTTGGGGAGACACTTCCAGGAGAGCAGTTGAACCACAGCCAACACCTGGCATTAGGTTTAGAAAGTCACCCCAAAAGAACAGGGATGGAGGGGTGATAAAATCCCAGTGCAAAGAAACCAGTGCTAACTGTATAAAAACCCCACTAAAAGTGCTTTCATTACATTTGACTGCAAGAAACCCTACGGGGTGGGTGTGACTTTTCAGCTCTAGGGGTCCTCAAATCAGCCACTGCGTTTTTGGGCATTGATGAGCAGCTTAAAAAAAAAATAAAAAAAAAAAAATATATATATATATACACATATACATACACACATACATATATAATTGATATAGATATATATAATATATATATATAATTGATTTCGGAGAGGAAAGGAGAGGGAGAGAGAGCGATAGAAACATCAATGATGAGAGAGACTCATTGATTGGCTGCCTCCTGCACGCCCCTGACGGAATCAAGCCCACAATCCGGGCATGTGCCCTGACTGGGAATTGAACTGTGACCTCCTGGTTCACAGGTCGGTGCTCATCCACTGAACCACACCAGCAGGCGATGAGCAACTTTTAAAATAATATTTTAAGAAGTTGTTCAGTTCTCCTGGGAGACCCAACTTGGATGGAAAAGCCGACCCTTACACCGAAGCGTGCTTCATCAGTGATGGGTGGCAGAGACACCAGGACGTTTCTGGTTGTGGGTGGGCAGTGACCATTCTCTTGGCTGTGGCTGGCCTGGAGGTGGGGGTGGGGGAGTAGACAACACCAGTCACCTCTTCCAGGGAGTGAATGAGAACACCAGGCGGGACCGTTCCCTGGCTTGACGGCCTCCATGAGATGGAAGGGATGGCACTAAATACAGTGGGGTTGCTATGTAACAATAGCAAGATATTACTGAAAAAGAAATTGAAACTATTTAGGGATAGAACACAGAACATCTGTTCAACTGAAATCAGTCTTTGCATGCAGTTGGCCTAAAATTTATTCTCAACTGGTGTGATCTGCCACTCTAGAGACACTTAGTGATGTCTGGAGACATTTTTGGTTGTCACAACTGGGGAAGGAGGTGCTACTGGCCCCTGAGAGTTAGAGGCCAGGGCTGCTGCTCAATACCCTACAGTGCACAGGACACCCCACCCAGGAGAAAGGCTCCATTGGCACCCAGACGTTGGTGGCGTGAAAGCGTCGTGGCCTTTGTCCTTGTGTGTTTCTGTCTGTGAGGCCTTACGTCGACATGAGGCCTTATTTACCTTCTGTTCTCTGTGCCATTTGCCTGCCCCTTTCCCCCTCCTGCCCCAGGGTTCCAGCCTTAGCACCTACCTCCTTTGGGCTGCTCTGTCAACCCAAGGCCCCCCAAACATCCTGGGGAGGCCACACTGGGGACAGAATCAGCCAGAGATTCTATTCTTCACACGCTGCAGCTATTCAGGCGGGGCCCATCTCCCTTATGGGCTTTCAATAGCCCAGCTCCAGGACACAAGGTATCTTCTTCTCCCATCCCTGCACCCACCATATCTCCCTATACTGTCCATTTTCCTAGGATCCCATCCTGGGCTCTCACTCTCCCTCCCACACTGATGGGTGACCCGATGTTGTACTGCTTGATCTCCCAGCCAGCCACCCAGCCTCTAGGATGGCCCAGCCAGCCAGAGCCTTGACCACGGGCCCAGGGGGGATGACTTCTGAGAGCTCTAAAAAGCAGATCGGTGGTTACGAGACTGGGGGGAGAGGAAATGGGGAGTGGCTGCTAATGGGGTTTCCTTTTCGGGGTGATGCAAATGTTTTGGAATTAGATAGAGGTGCTTGTTGAACAACATAATAAATGTGCTCAAAAATACTCAATTGTTCACTTGAAATGGATGGATTATATCTCAGAAAGGCTCTTAAATAAAAACCCTAATTGCAGAGGCACGCCTCCTCATTCCAGAACCTTCCATCTCTGTCATCCTGGCTGAGTGTCTTCGCCTGTGCACTCCCAACACTGGGCAGTGATTGGCCTATCAGTGCCCTCTGGAGGGAAGGATATGGTCTGGTGGCCATGAGGACATGGGTCAAGGTGGATGATGACATGTGGTTCTGGGTAACCTGCCTAGGCTGGTGCCCTGGTGCTGACAGAGGGTAGTGGGAACAGCAGCTGGGCAGGTGGAAGATGGCTGAGGGCAGTCTGGGGTCATGTGATACTGGGTCCGTGGGGCCCTAAGAAGGGAGTTGGTGCTCAGGACCAGGTTGGCACAGATGCCAGTCCTAGGACAGGCTCCTTTGGGGCCCCACAGGCAGCTGGAGGCAGCAGCAAGCTCCAGGAGCCCCCTGGGTCCTACGTCTCGCCGTCTTGGGTCACTGGCCTCCTATGGGTATGCTGAGCAGCTTGGGACATCACTGCTTCTCAGCTTCCTCTCTCTGTGTGGGCCAGGGTACAGCGGCTACACGAAGGCCCTGAACCCTGGCACACAGTAGCCTCTGGCCGCTTGGGAAAGCAGCCTGACCAGCAAGGATCCTCATTTCATTTCTGCTTTCGAAATTAAAACCCTATGTGCATTTGCGAATGTCGGTGGCATTGTTACAGTTCAGGAAAGACTAAGAGAACCCAGGCCTTAAGCCCTCCATGCTAAGCCTTGATGCTGAGGTCTGTGGCCAAGGAAGAGGCACATGTCCTAGGAGTATTCTGCTCTGGGCTGCTGCATCTGGAGGGGTGAGGCTCCCTGAGAAAGACCCCAGACTGCTCAAGGCCCTAGTGTGTCTGCCATCTGCACCTTCAGTGTTCCCGAGCTCAGGCAAGTCCCACGTACATGTCGTGTTTGGGAAGGGAGGGCGGTTCAGAGGGCAGGCTGGAGCTGAGCACAGTCAAGTGACACCGTGTGAAACTGTGACAGTAGCAGTTAAGTGCAGCAGGCGACGAATCAGCTGATTGGAACCGGCTTTCCACAGTGCCCCCTTCCTGTTTTCTGGTCAGAATTGCACAGTGAGGCTGCAACCCGCGTCCGGCGGGTGGGGGTGGCGCCTGGTGACATTCAAACCTCAAAACAACTCAACTTCTCCTTTTGTAGAGCTGTAAAAAGTTCCAGACACTGCAGTGGTGCTGATCTTTGGCCAAGGTGAGGAGGAAATCCTTCACGAAGATGCAGGGAGATACCATGAACTCAGGCTCGTGCTCCAGCTGGCTTCGAGCCCTGGTCCAGCTAAGGCTGCCTGCTGGGTGGCCAGGAGAACCCAGACTAGAGTGGGTTGACTTGTGTCCTGCCCTCCCCCCCCCCCGCCAAATATGTCCAAGTCCTCATCCCAGGAACCTGTGAATGGGTCCTTATTTGCACAAAGGGTAAGGATCTAAAGGTGAGATCATCCTGGATTTAGAGTGGGCCCTGACTCCAATGACAGTGTCTTCATATGAGAACGGAGAGTAGAGACACAGGGACACACGGGGAGAAAGCATGTGGAGATGTAGGAGGAGATGCAGTGATGCGGCCACAGCCAAGTAATGCCAAAGGGTTGCTGGAAGCTCCCAGAAGCCGGGAGAGAGGCCTGGATCTGTTCTTCCTCAGAGCCTCCAGAAGGGGCCAACCTGCCCACGCCTTGATTCCAGACTCCTGCTGTCTTAAGCTCCTCAGTTGGTGGTACTTTATAATGGCAGCCCCGGACACTTGCATACTAGTGTGCCTCTCTGCGGCTCTGTTTTCTCATCTTTAAAACAAGCAGAGCTGTTTTGAGGGCTCAGAGAGGTGACAGATAGAAACGGTGGCACCTGAAGCTTGACACCCGAGTGGGTCCGAAGGCCGATAACAAGTTATTCCTGTTATTAGAAAGTGCCTGTTGGATCAGCACAGGATGGCTGGAACTTACTTACGGACAAAATGGTTGGCACCTGGAAGAAACGGTGACTGGGTCTCGTGGGATCACAAGCTGTGACTCCAGACAGCTGTTCTCACCCAAGGAAGATTCTGCCCCCCCCCCGCCCCAGGAGACAGTGATGTCTGGGTACATTTTTGGTTGTCATAACTGGGGGAGAGGTTGCTTTTGGAACTTGGTGGGTGGAGGCCAGGGCTGCTGCTCAACACCCTGCAGTGCACAGGATGTCCCACACAGAGAATGACCTGGCTCCAGACACTAGTGGTGCCTCAACTGGGAACCCCAGCTCTAAATTAAAATAACCTTCTCCCTTTCCAAAAGGTCGCCCCAGGAAGCGTGTTTATGGCCCTGATGTGGATTTGGCTAAAGCCAGTTTTGGAAGCTGGCGTGGGCACCGCCCTCTAGCAGAGCACCGCCCTCCAGCAGATCCTAACTGCTGGGGGAACTTGGCTTTGCTGGCTCTTGCTGAGGCTCCAGGGAGGCAGCCAGGTCAGAGGCATCTGACTCATAGGGTGCAGAGGCCTGCCATGGAGGGTGACTAATGGCACTCCAAGAATGTGCCAAGATCCCTTGAGGCAACTGCAGGGGGAGGAGCAAGGAGGCCGATGGGAGACACTGGGCCTCCAGGATGACTGCTGAGCCAGGGTGGCCCTCAGGGAAGAAGGCATCAGACACTGCCAGCTATCACTCAGTGGGGGCTGTTCTGGACATGTCCCCAAAAGTCACATCCATGTCCTGATCTAGAACCTGTAAACATGGCCTTATTTGGAAATGGGGTTGTTGCTGATGTAATTAGAATGAGGTCATCCTGTGTTAGGGTGGGCCCTAAATCCAATGACTGGTGTCTTTATAAGAAGAGAAGGCAATGTCACGAAAGAGGGAGAGATTGGGGTGATGCAGCCACAAGCCAAGGAATGCCTGGAGCCACCAGAAGCTGGAAGAGATAAGGACGGGTCCTTCCCTAGGGCCTTTGGAGGGAGCGTGGCCCTGCAAAGACCTGGATTTCAGACTTCCGGCCTTCAGAGCTGTGAGAAAATACAGTCAGCCCTCTGAATCTATGGGGTTTGCACCTGTAGATTCAACCAACTGAGGATCAAAAATATTAGGGGGAAAGATTTCCAAAAATTTCCCAAAAGCAAAACCTGAATTTGCCAGGTACCGAGCACTATGCTGAATCCACGTGAATGAAGTGATATACAGGCATATCCAGCTGTAGCCTCTGTGTAAATGCAGGCTATCTGCAATTACTATGCCATTATATAGACCAGTGGTCGGCAAACTCATTAGTCAACAGAGCCAAATATCAACAGTACACCGATTGAAATTTCTTTTGAGAGCCAAATTTTTTAAACTTAAACTTCTTCTAACGCCACTTCTTCAAAATAAACTCGCCCAGGCCGTGGTATTTTGTGGAAGAGCCACTCTCAAGGGGCCAAAGAGCTGCATGTGGCTTGCGAGCCGCAGTTTGCCGACCACTGATATAGACGAAACTTGAGCATCTGAGAACTTTGGTGTCTCCTGGGGTCCTAGAACCAGTCCCCTATGGATACTGAGGGACAACTTTAAACTCCTATTGCTTGAAGCTCTCCGACTGTGGTACTTGGTTATGGCAGCCACAGGAACCTCATCCAGGTGCCCTGGATGATCCTTAGCTAGAAGAGAAAACTACACCCTGATGACAATCCTGACTCCTCACCATGTCATTTTGAAACCTCAGGGCTCAGCGTCCTCACCAAGCATGGGCACACCCACCTGCCTGGTTCCATGAGGGGTGAATGACCACTTGGCAAAATGCTCCACTTGGTAAACACTGGGTCTGCCCTCTCATTGATGTTCTTAATTTCTAACGTCATTTGACAGCCTGCAGCATTTCAGTCAGGACTCTAATTGGTGCCAGGAACTAATGTACTGGCCTAGAGCACATGTCACGGCTCCTGATACTTGTTGGGAGGACCAACATGGAGCCATTGGCTTCACCACAACTGAGTTTCAGAGCTGGGATGGAGTAAAATTGAACCTAGGACACCCTCCTTAGCTCCCATGTCACATAGGGCCCTCCCTGCGGCCCTCAAGGCCATGAATGATTTGCCTGTCACCTCTCTGTCCCCACTGCCTCCCACTCACCCCACTCCTGGGCCCTTGCCTTTCTTCCAACACACCGGGCATGGTCCAGCCTCCGGCCTTTGCACTGGCAGTGCCTCCTCCTGTATGGATCCCCCTCTTTCCAGGTCCAGCTCAGCATCACCTCTCACCTCCTACCCCCTCAATCCTTCTTCCTTGGGCCTCTGGCTTCTTCTTCTTCTTTTTTTTAAAATATATTTTATTGATTTTTTTACAGAGAGGAAGGGAGAGGGATAGAGATTCAGAAACATCAATCAGCTGCCTCCCGCACACCTCCCGCTGGGGATGTGCCTGCAACCAAGGTACATGCCCTTGACCAGAATCGAACCTGGGACCCTTCAGTCCGCAGGCCGATGCTCTATCCACTGAGCCAAACCAGTTAGGGCGGGCCTCTGGCTTCTTATTGGCTCCTAGCTCTGCCTACCTTCTCATCATTGAGGCGCAATTCTCTTCAGGCAGGCCTTTGTGTCCATTGTTACCACCACATAGCCCAGTGCCTAGAACAGTGCCTGGCACATGGCAGACATGTGTGCAAAATATTATAGAATGAAAGAGTGATCAGAATAGAGGAGGGAATGCACACAGAGTACACAGCATTAAAGAGAAAAGTGTCCATTCTGCAGCTGGGTTACTCAGTTTCTTTTAAAACATTGACACAAGAAATGATAATCTTTACATTACGTATTTAGGAGAAGACAGCAACAGGCTGCCCATGTAGGCATAGGGCCAGGCCATACAACCAGTCCTAATGAATTTCTTGCTGATGATCTCAGAGATCATCCTAGAGGAAGAGGAACTGAGATGTATTCAGCAGGCGCAGTCTAGATGTGATTTCAATGAATTTGCACAGCAGCCCGAGGCAGCTGCTTTAGGCCCTCAGCTTGGGGGAGAATGGAAGAAGCTGGAGGTCAACACTCCAAGGTAGGCGAAGACTCCTGCACCCCCAAAGAGGGGGGTCTGGATGGACAGGTTATGGCACATCCAGATAATGAGGTGTTAATTGGCAAGCCACATACATGGAGGAATCTTACAAGCATAACGCTGAGTGGAGGAAACTAATCTGGAAAAGGCAAAAAGATGGAGACAGTGAAAGATCAGTAGTTGCCAGGAGTTTGGGCGGGGGGAGAGGGATGAACAGGCGAAGCATGGGGTTTTTTTAGGGCAGGGGAATGACTCTGATACTTTAACAATGGATACGTAACACTGTACATTTGTCCAAATCCACAGAATGTACAACACAGAGTGAACCCTAAAGTAAACTGTGGACTTTAGGGATCTCTTGTACTATCTGCTCAATATTGCTATAAACCTAAAACTGCTCTAAGAAATACAATAATTTATATTATAATGAATAAAATTAAACCCTTAAGATTAAAATTACTTTTATAGAATTATTTATTGTAAAATCTTTTTTAAAAAAGAGTCCTAGATGCCAAACCCAGAGCCACACAAACTCTGGGCCACACAAGCCCGGCCCTCTCCGGTGATGACGGTCGGGCCACGTTCTGGAATGTGGATGCCTCTTGTCATAAGAACCCGAGAATGAGGAAGAGTGCATGTCATTTCTGCTGCCCCTGCATCCAGAGGGCTTACCCCTAACAACACAGCGATGGCTTTCGTGGGGTTTGGCCATGGGATACTGGACAGAGGGCCGAGAGGGTTTCCTCCCCCACTGACTATACAGCGCTGCCCGGTGGTCCCCTCCTCGCCTCACTGTCCCTCAGCCCCCAGGCCTGCACTACGCCTTGATGGCTTTCTTCCACGCCACAGCCCCTCTGGAAACCCTCCATTGTGAACTGCTCGGTTTGGTCATGCCATCCTTTTATTTCTGGGACCTGGAATACAGATGGCTGCCTCCCAGACGTCAACAGTGTATATCAGGCCTTTTTTTTCTTCTATATTCTGATGTTTTGATATCTGGGGCCTACCTGACCCTGGAGAGATTGCCCCTCCTCGGGTTAGCCAATACCTAGAGAGGGCAAAGGACTTGCCTGTGAGCATATCTTCCATATGCAAACCCACCCAGTCAGAGCCCACACTCCTACCACCTCTCCTATCAAGCTTTCACACTCAGGACCACTATCCACCTGCCCTGATCACCCCAGGGCCAGATTCCAGACAACCTGGGCAGCCCCTACGTCCAAGAGCCCGCAAATGATTCAAACCAGCCAATCCTAAACCTGCTCACCCTGCCTCACCTATCCCTTCCCATGAAAATCACAACAGGGGCCCTTGGCCATGATTTCCCCTCACTCCTGCCTAATCCTGACCAACCCTGGTGCCTCCTCGTGTGGCCCTGTTTCTAGCAAAGCTCCTGTTTCTAGGGAACCGTGAGTATAACAAACTATCTTCTCGCAATAATAAAACCCCCATGTTAAGGCCCCTTCTGACGGACTGCCCTGCTCACCTCTAGCACGGGGCCGGCGCCCAGGATGGTCCTCTCAACACCACTGGCGTAGCCCTTCTGACTCAGGGCGGTGAGGCAGTGGATCAGGAAGTTGGTGGTCTGTGTCTTGCCTGAGCCGCTCTCACCCGAGATTACAATGCACTGGTTGACACGTTTCCGGAGCATGGCGTAGTAGGCCACGTCGGCCAGCGCGAACACGTGTGGCTCTAGCTTGCCCAGCTGTTGGTTCTCGTACATCTTCACGTACTTGGGGTTGTAGATGGGGAGGAACTTGAAAGGGTTGACAGCGACAAGGATGCTTCCTGCATACGTGTAGATCTTCTGCTGTAGGAAGCGGTGCTTGAGGTTCTTCAGGAGGTTAGCCTCGGTCAGCTCAGGGAGGTTGCACAGGTCGTCAAAGTCCGCCTGCTGCCTGGGCAGGAGGCCGCGCTCCACCAGGCGCCGGGCAGCTGTGGCCTGGGCCATCAGCTGCATATGTACATACTTGATGGCCCCATCTGAGTCACGCTCTTGCAGCAGGAAGTAGTAACCATCTTCCTGCGGGTGCTCGTCCTGTGCCCGTCGAGGCCACAGCAACACGCGGTGTACAGGTGAGTCGTTGGCGTCCAGCACCCACTCCTCCCCGCCTGTCTCCTTGACCTCCACCAGCACATAGCGCTTGGTTCCATCTAGCCGCAGGCTGGTGACAGCGTCCTGAATGACGTCCGACGTAGTGCTGTCCTTGGTGGCCGTCACACAGCACGAGGCCTGACTCTCGCTGGTGGCCAGCTGTGGGTAGATATGCAGGTGATAGGCCGCCTGCCTCTGGCAGCCGGAGCTGCCTGCCTCGTTCACACTCATCTTGCCAGCCGCCTGGCTTCAGCATGCCTCCCAGGCTCAGGGCACGTTTCTGGAGCTGAAAGGGAGGGGGTAGCACCGTCAGAGCGGTAGTTGTGGTAGGAAACACTGACGCCCACCCTAGACAAACAGCCCCAGACCCGAGGTCTGAATACCCTGCCAGATGGGGCTCTCTCGAAAAGCCAACAGGTGGTAAGAGCCTCTGTCTGTCCTTAAAGGTGACCTCTGTGACTCTTGCAGAGTGACAGCACCAGACTCCCTCCTCCCCAAGATCAAGCCCTTCCCTTGGAGTTTACACCATCTCAGCCCACATCCCTCCTCACGCAGGGTCAGCCTATCAACCTGCAAGCCCAATGATCACGGCCATGTCTCAGCTAAGCCTTTGCCAGTCCACATCCTTCCTGGCTTCTCCTCTTGGACAAAATCTCCCCCACCAGTTCTCCAAGATGAAGACTTCGTCCCACAGGCCTTGGTTACATCCCCACAATATACTGGGACATCAAGAACCTGCCTTGAAACTCAGGGGTTCTGAAACAGGGTACCCCAAATTCCAATGAGGAGGACCAAGTCAGGAAGAGCCCCCAAAAACTCACTCAAGAAAACTGCTCAGAATGTATTTGCTTCTAGAACCCACAACCCCAGTCTTCTATGGAGAACATCAGATAGATGCCCAGCCAGTCCTCCTAAGACCACCAGATTATTAACAAGGACAGACAGGGAAGACATGATGATTAAATTCAACAGGGTTTCCAGGACGGGGTCCTCGACTAGAAAAAGAACACAAATGAAAGAATCGGGGACATCCGATAAGGTCAGGAGGTGGGTTAATAGCAGTGTATCAATGTCCATTTCTTAACTGTACAAATGTGCCTGATAATGTAAGATGATCACAACAGGGGAGGGTGCGGAAAGAAGACAGGGAACTCTCAGTACGGTCTTTGCAACTTTTCCGTAAATCTATAAGGACTCCAACAGAAAAAGTTCACTTTCAAAAAATGCATTTGTTTCTGAAGACATTGCAGAAAAAGGTAAACTGCAGTCAATGTTGGCAACAAACAGTGAATGTGTCTCGGAGTAAGAGGCATAAATACGTGTGGGTCAGGTGCGTGCTCACTGTGTGCCACCTAAGCATGACTGAGGATACAAGATGAACCAAACTTGGCTCAAAGCCCGGTGAGAGAAACTGATATGCAAACAAATGTGAGAGAGTATAAACCACAAAAACACACATGCATGAACACACTCATATGAATACACCCGCACTCATGAACTCACACACAGAACACACGTGCATGTTCACATGCACATACACAAAAGCACACAAATAAACATGGACATGTGTGCACAGCACTTGCATATGCACACACACAGAGCCAGGGCTTTAGGCAGAGATGACACGTCTGTGACTTGCACTCTGGAGACATGGCTGATAGGCACCACAATTTCCGGAAGTGTGAACCAGCTCACAGGCTGGGGGCTTCGGACTGTCTCACACTCAAGCTGCCTGGATGCAGGTGGAGAGGTCACATGAAGAGCCTTTCTCCCTCCAGCAGACACCAACCTAAGCAAGAAGCCATCAGAGGCGAGTGACATGATCCTGCTCCTGCGGCCTTCACCACCTGCCCTGACAAGGGTCCGGCCGAGGCCTGGATGGGCTGAGGGCCACACGACCTGAGGCACTCAGGGCCACCCCACATCCTCCAGGGAAAGCTGATCATCAGGCGCTTTCGGAGCCCTGCTGTGAACAGAGGCCTATAGGAGACATTTGCAGCTTGGGGCCCTTGGTGGGGGTAGCAGGAGACCCTGCGCTCAGAGACTGGAGATGGGGTTGGGGTGGGGGGGCCATTAAAGAACTAGTTAATGCATGCCCCACCCCAGGCCAGGAGGAAGCAGATAAGGCTTGCTCCAGGCAGATGCTGATAGACAGGGCTGCAGGGAGGGGGAAAAGCCTGTGAAAAGGGGTGGAGCCAAAACCAGCTGAGGCCGCTTGTCCACCAAAGGGTCCACCTGACTGCCCTGCTGCAGCTATGCCTCTAGCCGTTGTCAGAGCCCACCCAGGCCCACCATGTCTGCATCCTGGGAAATGCCTCTGCCAGACCTGTCTGGTGGCCCTTACCTGCTTAGTCCGGCCTCACCTGGCCCTTCTCTCCTCCCAGAGCAGCCCCCTTTCCTCACTTTCCCAGGGTTTCAGGGGGAGGACCCTCCAGCAAACAGCTCACGTTGCCTTAAAGCCAGAGACACTAATACATCCTTCTCCAGCCCAGGGTAGAGCCCGGTCACCTCCTTGCTTCCACGCAGCCTGAAGCCAGCCTTCCCCATGCCCACCTGCCCCTCAGTCCATTGCCACCACCCACACCCTGGAACCACTGCCCCTTCCCCCAGAAGATGCCACCAAGCTCCCACTAGTCACACCTGCTGCCAGCAGCCTCTCCCAGACCTGCTCACTTGCTGTGCAGCCAGCATCACCTATACCTGCCCTAGTGCAGGACCCCTCCTGCCCTGCCCCTGGGCTCTGTTCCTGGGACACTGACTGCACTGCACCCCCTCAGGGACTGTGCTCATGTGCAAGGACACCTGCCCTACCTCCAGCCCACCACAGCCACCTCTATCTGCCCTGCCTGGAACATCCAAAAGGCTAGTTCTCTGCTCCTCTTACCGACCACATCACATTTGCTGTCACCATGTCCCCAGAACAGCTGTCTCTTCTCATCAGCTGGCCAGAAGGTCTTCCCATGGAGCCCCTGGATGCACTGGTCTAGATGTGGGTGTCCCAGCACAAAGCCCCTTGGGGGCATCCCATGGCTGGTCCTCAGAGCCCCATACAGCACAGCCACTCTTCCGTCTCCACACTGGCTGAACGGCACACTGTGGCCACTCCCAACCCAGCTCAAGGCCAGGCTCCGAGGCCAGACCTTGCAGGGTCTCTCCAGCCCAACCATGGAGAAGCTGCCCAGAGCCCCCTGACCCACAGGAGGGCGTAACTTTCCCCAGTGAGCCAGACAACCATTCACCTACCCCCAGACCCTGCCCACTGCTTTGCACACCCAAATCCCAGATGGAGGTCTGCCCCACCCTGTCGCTTCCTTGTGGTGCCATCCTTAACCTCAGGTTGGCATGTCATTCAAATCCCTCTGCCAGGTCCCAGGCAATGATGTTCCTGGTGCAAAATCTCAGGACGCACCTTCTGGCCCAGCATCCCTCATTCCACAGGTGGCACCATTTTACCTATAACACTCCACGGATCAGACCCTTCCTGGGCACAAAAGAGCATCTTGTTCCTCATTTGACTGTCAGGCTGGAATTTTAAAAAAATTATGTCTATTGAACAGCAGCTGTTTTTCTATTTTTGTAAATTGTTCGTGTCTATTGCCCATTTCCCCCCACTGAAGCATACTATTGCTTACTGTTTTAGAGGAGCTCTGTGTATAGGAAGGCTATTAAACTCTTTGCCATGTTTGATGAAACTAATTCATATCAATTTACTTCTGAATACGGTGTTTTTTGAGACAAATACTACATTTTTCAGGCTGTCAGATCTGTTGTTTATTATTACTTTTATGTCTACTGCCCATTCCTTTCCCAAATCTGGTTAACATAGGCTATACCTTCCCCTCCCTTTTCAGATTTATTCCTTGTTAATCTTTACCCAAGGATATTTTTTCCCATTGATTTTTAGAGAGTGGGAGGGAGGGAGGGAGGGTGAGAGGGAGAGGAATTGAGCGTGTGAGAGGGAGAGGAATTGAGAAACAACTATGTGAGAGAGACACATCAATTGGTTGCCTCCCACACAGGCCCTGATGGGGGATTGAACCTGTTACCCAGGCACGCGCCCTTGACTGGGTATCGACCCGAGACCTTTCCATGTGTAGGTTGACACTCTAACCACTGAGAAACACCAGCCAGGGCCCAGATTTATTCTTTGCATTTAAGCCTTTATCCATCTGGAAATTATTCAAAAGGTGTCTGAGTTTCCTAGGGCTGCTGTAACCAAGTACTACAAAGTAGGTGACTTAAAACAACAAAATCGATGGTCTTACAGTTCTGAAAGAGTCCAGCAGGGCTGGCTCCTAATGGAGGCTCTGAGGGAGAATTCACCCCAGGCCTTTCTCCCACCTTCTGGTGGCTGCCACCAACACTTGGTGTTCCTTGGCTTGTAGGTGCTTCATTTTCATATCTTTCTCCATCATCACGTACTGCACTTCTCTGTGTCCTTGCCTCTTCTTATTTAGACATCAATGATTAGATTCAGTATGAGTTCATCTTGAGATCTTTACATCTGCAAAGACCTTATTTCCAATCAAGGTCACGTTCTGAGGTTCTGGGTGGACATGAGTTTTGGGGACATTAATCAACCCAGTAAAGTGTGGGAGGGTAAATAGGGATTCAAATGATTTTCTCTAGAGAGTGAAGTTTTAATGCTTTTTTATTAAATAATCCTTCTTCCTCTGACCAGGAGCTCCCCCTTGTTTGTTAAATATCACATATAAGTTATTTGACACACGTGAGTCTGCCTCTGGGCTGCTGATGTCTGCCTGGTGCCATGCTGTTTTGATGATCACAGCGTCAGAGCTGTGACAATTCATGGATAAATCATTATTAACTAATTGTCATTAAACAAGTACATCTCTGTTGGAGGGGTTTTCTTTGGCTTCCAAGCATGCCTTCCTCATTGAGTCTTAACAGAGTCTGTGCGACCTGGAAATCACTCATGCTATGGCTTAAGGTCCTTGTCACAAGTGGATGTGAAACCTGTGCCTCAAGAATCCCCGGACTGAAAGGAAGCAGGTCTGGGGCTGAGGAACTGGAGGTGGCAGGTCCTGGGGGTGGAGGGTGATGGTGGCGAGACACAGCTTGGCAAGCGGCAATCGCAGGCTGCAGCCACGTGTCAGGGGCAGCAGGTCCTAAAAACCCATGTGTCTGTCCTTCATCCAAACCATCTCACCAAATCTCCCGAAGTTAAAATGCCCATTCTATCCTCCAACTAATACTCATAGAAGTGCATACAATATGAATAGAAGCAAAACATACCCCCACATGGATGGAATCTGTCTCCCCAGGACTCAGGGGAGAACTATGAGAGGACCAAAAGGTGGGAATGAAATGCTCATCAAAGGATGAAGGATAAGCAAAATGTGGTCCAGCCACACAGCGGACTATTAATCAGCCATAAAAAGGAATGAAGCACGGATACATGCTGCAATATGAACTTCAAAAACATGCCGAGTGAAAGAGGCCAGACACAAAAGGCCACAAGGTATATGATCACATTTATATGAAAAGCCCCGAACAGGCAAATCCATAGAGACTGAAAGCAGACTAGTGGTTGTCAGGGGGTGGGGGAGGGGAGATGGGAGTGACAAACTAATGGGGATGGGGTTTCCTTAAGGGGTGATGTAAATGTCTTGGAACTAGAGGTGATGGTTGTATAACACTGTGTCTGCACTAAATGTTATTAGTGAATTTTATGTTATGCGCATTTTACCACAATAAATAACTCCCACTGTGAAAAATTAAGGCTTTGCAAACGCCACACTAGTATACTTTATGCACTCTGAGAAGACGTGACCCTCAATTCAGGGCCTTTCTCCCATGCTCTTAGGGAAAGGAGACGCAGGGAAGAAGGGGAAGCAACCACAAATTCGGCCCCAGGGGTGGATAAGTAGGCAAATGTGAATGCGCTCAAGGCCTGGCCAAGGCTTTATGCATGAAAAAGCAAGGTTCTGCCTATAGGTTTGGCGAACAATCTGGAATTTACTGGAAAATAAGGCAGACGGGGCCTCCAGAAAGTGTAGTGGAGCAGCTTCGTTTATATAAGGCCATAATTTGCAGCCACATGTTTATCGGATGAAATCATTCTCAAGCTAAGAGGAGGAGGCTGGCATGACTGTAGAATCATGTAGGAGGTACCACTTAGAACACACAGCATTTCCACATTTCCATGCGGATGTCCTTGAATTTTTTAGTTAGAAATGATCATGCGCCCTAGCCGGTTTGGCTCCTTGGATAGAGCGTCGGCCTGCGGGCTGAAGGGTCCCGGGTTCAATACCGGTCAAGGGCACATGCCTGGATTGTGGGCTCGATCCCCAGTAGGGAGCATGCAGGAGGCATCCAATCAATGATTCTCATCATTGATGTTTCTATCTCTCCCTCGCCCTTCCTCTCTGAAATCAATAAAAATATATTTAAAAAAAAGAAAAGAAATGATCATGTGAAGTTATTGGGAAGATGGATGCTGAGAAACAGCAACAAAACAAGTGTGTTTCTCAGTCAAGGCAGCTCAGAGGACAACTTAGGGTTTCGATTGTGATGATGCGATGTGGCCACAGCCATGGGAACACCTGGGACCCCCAAAGCTGTAAGAGGCAAGGGTCTCCCAGGGCGGCTTTGGAGGGAGCCATGGCCCTGCTGACACCTTGATTTTGCACTTCTGGCCTCTAAAGCTGTGAGAATAAGTTTCTATTGTTTAAGTTGCTTGGTTTGGGGTACCAGCTTACGGCAACCCTGGGGCACAAATCCAGGTCCCCAGTGCAGAGGGTACTAGACACTCCAAGTACAGACACCCTCTCATAACTGTTGCCTGAGTGTGTCCCTTTCTTCCCTAAGACATACCCCCCAGGCTTTCCAGTCTGGCCCAACCGGTCTGAGCCCTGGAGAAAGCCCCTCCCCCAGACATGTGCTAGGGCAGCCACCTCCTCCAGCAATTCCATTCATCTGCCCCTCAAGACCCATCCTTCCCCCAGGGGTCTGTAGCTACATCCTTCAACCTGTCCTGTCAACAAATGTTTCTCCAGTCCCTCCACCCAGCCAGGCCAGTTGGGCACAAGAGAGAGTGAGAATGCAAAGGTGTCTTGGCCTTCAGGAACCTTGACCACAAACCAATCCACGAGCAGAGGCATTTCTAACCAGATGCAATGTGTGGCACACCCAGGGCCACCCTAGAAGATGGTGGGAGACATTTTTGGGTCCTCCTCATAGAGGGGAAGGGTGGTGTGACTGGCACCTGGTGGGTGAAGGCCAGGCACACTGCTCAGCACCCTACAGTGCACAGTACGACCCCCACCGCAGAGAATGATCCAGCCCCAGATATTAGAGGTGCTTTGGTGAGGACAACTGACCAGGGTGGTTATTTTGGAACAGGAAGCAGGGAAGTGCTTAGAATAGACAGTTGCTGAGGCCTGTGCAGTGACGGACAGGGGCGGACAGGCCTAGCGCTTGGGGATGGCGGCCCAGTGAGGGTGGTGAGCTCCAAGGGCAGAGGCAGCCTCAGAACAAGGGGACCAGTGTGACCGACAGAATGAGGCTGGAGGGGGAGGGGCCAGGGTTGAGGAGGTCAGATCCTACCCAGTAGCCTGGTGAATGTGGGATGGAGTTGAAATTTTCATGCAAGTTTGATGGGGAGCCCCAGCTGGCTGGGCACAGGGAACACCAGGGCACGAATGACACAGGAAGGGGTTAGCCAACCAGCATGTGACAGCTGGACTACCATGGGGGAGGGGAGAGAGGAGGGTTTCCCCATTGGGTGGCTCCTATAGCAGTGTGTGGGGAGACTGATGGTAGCTGAGCCAGGCACTTGGGATGCAGGTGGGTTCTGGTTACAGGGGGACAGGGACGACAGACCTCTGAGGCTCTGTAGGAGGCTGGGCTCTGGGTCTTTTACAGGTGACTGGTGGGCTCATAAAGACATGGAAGGCCGCCGGGGAAGAGGGTCTGGATGGGCAGAGGAGACCCCTTTGGGATCTCGAAATCACACAGTCCACCTGTCATCACACTCAGGTGGAAAGCCACCTTGAGAACCTCCTGTGGACAGAGCTACAGTGACAACACATGAAAGCCCTGCTTCGGACCACGGCTCGGCAGCCCTGGAGAAGGAGGAAGCCTTACTCTGCTCTAAGGTCCACAGGACCCCGCTCTCCCCCGCAACCTGGGACATGTCCCCATGGATCCCCTGTTGCAAGTCTGGGGACACTCTCTGCCTCACTAGTTGCAATGTGGGATTTGGGCAACAACAACCATGGAACGGTTTATCTCATGCCTGGAACTAAACAGCTGCTCAATTAACACTGGTTGTTTCTGCGCTCTTAGCACAGTGATGGCGAACCTATGATACGCGTGTCAGCACTGACACACGTAGCCATTTCTGATGACATGCCGAGGATGAAACATTTGCGAAATAATGTTTTTTCCTCAAAGTGACACACTACCCGAGTTATGCTCAGTTTTTTGGCGAAGTTTGACACACCAAGCTTAAAAGGTTGCCCATCACTGTCTTAGCAGATGAGTTATTTCACAAATGCCACTTGTTGCCTCCCACCAAGAGCCCCTGGTCCAGTTTCTTCAATAACCCCTCCTTGGGCTCCATTTTAGAACATTCCCACCATCACAAAGAGATCCTGAACCCTTTAGCCATAGCCCCATTGTCCTAACAAGACCCCCACGTCCATCCCTGTTTTCCATTCTTGACTTTGCCCACACTGGCAGCATGGGGTACTCTCTGGCCCAGAGTCACCCCCTCCCATCTGTCTGTGACCCCCAGTCTCATGGTCTTCACATGAGCAAGGCCTCCTTCTCATAGCTACGAAGCACACCCGCTGCCCAGTTTCTGACACAAAGATCTGGTTCCACTTTCAGACCCAGTGATACCTTCCATCACCTGGGTGGCTGATGGTCCAGGGTTTTGACCTGTTATTAACATCTTTGGTTATAGCCACCAAACAGCTCCCTTCCCAGCCTATCCATGCGCTGTCATGGAGGCAGAGTAAAGGTGATCCTTTAGGCTGGCCACAGGTTTGGCAATACTCAGGATAGAGACCACAGTATGTCCCGATTATAAACCTTGGCCAGACCCCTGGTGGGCGTGTGCGCGCGCGCGCGCACACACACGTGCGCGCGCACACACACACACACACACACACACACACACACACGGCCTCCCAGGTCTGGCTCCAAATATGCCCCTTGCAGAGTCTGAGATACACTCCTTCCCAAGCTGGGTCCCTGCCTCTTTACAGTCACCCCAAGTGTAAGGAAGGACATGTGCGAGATCTGGAAAATTCCCTAACAGGGAGCTGCCAAAGTTGATGTGACCAACCTGCCCACCACCCCTAAAATGTTTACTTAAATGAGTGAGACAAAACAAAATGTACTCACTCTCTGTTGGTCCAACTATTTGTCCAAAACCCCTTTACTAAATAAAAATAAAATTGGCCCCTTATCCAGTGTTATGGGCTGAATTGTATGTCTCCACCCCCTCCCTCAATTTATTATGTTGAAGTCCTAAACTCCAACATCTCAGAATGTGACTGTCTTTGGAGACAGAGCCTTTATTATTTACCCTCACCTGAGGATATATATTTTTATTGCCTTTTTTTTTTTTTTTAGAGAGAGAGGAAGGAAAGGGAGAGTGAGCGCTCGAGAAAACGAACTATTGCTATGAGAGACACATTGATTGGCTGCCTCCCGAATATGCCCTGACCGGGGCTGGGATAGAACCTGCAACCCAGGTACATGCCCTTGACCTGGAATCGAACACCCAACCCTTTGGTGTGCAGGCCGACATTCTAACCACTGAGCAACACAGGCCATGTCTGGGGTACTTTTTTTATGGCAGCCGCAGGAAACTCGCACAGCCAGCATTGACAGCAGTGAAAGGCTCATTCTCACACATACAGACCCATGAAGCAGGGCAGAGCTGGGATATAAATGAATGAGTCAGACCAGGTCAGCTTATTCATCACTCTGACTAATCCCCAGGCCAAATGCTTGAATCACTACTTTATTTATCATTGGGATCCGGCGAGGAAAGAAAGTCTCGACGAGGAAATGAGTAGAACCCAAACTCATCCCTGCATTTCTGAGACATGCCTACCCTCTGAGGCCCTTTCTGGGTCAAAATGAAAACGGGAGAGGTGAAGTGATGGGGCTCTGTGCAGTGGCCGGCAGCAGGCTGCCTCTTCAGGGGCCTGGCAGTGCTCAGACAGAACCCTTTGTTCTGCGACTCCCTCTATCCAGGAGGACAGAGAGAAGGGCCTGTCTTGCTCTGTGGGGAAGCCGAGCAGGGGCTGCCTGGCACAGTTGGTTGGGGACTTGGGGACATACAAAGGGCTGGTGGGTGGGGAAGAAGGGGAGGAGGGACATCGCCCACAAGGGCTCGGGAAGGCCCCAGAACGTGCATTTCCTCGCATGGAGTTACAGCAGCAACGTCACAGTTGGAGAACAAGCAGAGAAGCATGCACTAGGCGCAAAAGTTAGACAATGTGTCTAACATTTTTTTTTGTCTTAAAGATGGACTGGCTTCTGGAGACAAGCGGGCAAACATGAGAACATAATGTAGCTTCCAGAGCCACCTTGATCCGGGATCACCTCCAAAGTAGCTCTTGAAAAGAGAATCAAATACCTCTAATCTCAGAAGAAAAGCAACAATTTGTGCCAAGGCAAGGACGGTTCCTGCAGAAATCCAGGTCAGTGGTAAGACAAAGAAGGGAAAGACAATGGCATGGCTGTCTGGGCGAATGCAGACAGCCCCCGCTCATCTCCTGTTCCTCCTCTGCTGTCCATTCTTGATGTGTGCTGTCCAACTCCCCCCGGTCCGTTCCCAGTGGTGCCTCCTTTTTATCGAGTCTCCAGATTAAGAACTGTCTGGATGGCAGAATTCAGTTGCTGACCTCTTTTCCCCACTCCTGTTCTTTTTTTTTTTTTTTTTTTTTTTTAAATATATATTTTATTGATTTTTTACAGAGAGAAAGAGAGAGGGATAGAGAGTTAGAAACATCGATGATAGAGAAACATCGATCAGCTGCCTCCTGCACACCCCCTACTGGGGATGTGCCCGCAACCAAGATACATGCCCTTGACCGGAATCGAACCTGGGACCTTTCGGTCCGCAGGCCGATGCTCTATCTACTGAGCCAAACCGGTTTCGGCCCCACTCCTGTTCTTGACAGCAGCTCACAAGGAGCTCAACTTACCCCAAAGATCCACTGAGGCGATGGTGGGCCTGGGGCAGGAGCCAGATTTTTTTATAGAGCAGAGATTCTTACTGTTGGCAGTTCTGCCCTCAAGGGACACACAGTATGTCTGGAGGCACTTTTGGTTTGAGGGGTGGGTGCTATTGGCATCTGGTGGGTGGAAGCCAGGGATGCTGCTCAATATTCTAAATTTATGGGACCCCCCTCCCTTGACCCCCCCAGCAAAGAATGACCCAGTCTCAAATGTGAATGTTGCTGCAGTTGAGTAACTCTGCTCTAGAGATTTGTTCCTCACCCATTTGAGGTTACTCATGATCCTTCGAGTTTCTAGATCACCCAGGGAGCCATCTCTGAAGTCACCACCTCCCTGAGCCTCAGTATCCATCCTGGGGAAACAGGAACCAGGCCCTCCTTGCAGAACAGAAGAGTTGGGTACGAAAGTGTCTATCACAGAAGGGTAGAGCTGCACAGGGACCTGCTTGTGCAAATCCGCCTTCCAGGTTTCATTTCACACCTCCATATCCTTCAAGGCTTGGCTTGAGTCCAGCCAGGTCTTCTGGAGAAATTGCAGGAATTCCCAAGCGCTGAAGCTTGCACTAGTCGTTCCTCATTCTATTCCTATGACTTCTTGGGCTAGCTCTGTTGCTGAACTGACTGCCACTCAACTCCACTATTCCTGTTGGGTTGGGTGGGCGGGAGGGGGGGCGAGTGCTCATCTCTGTGCCCTGGAACCAGCCCCCAGCACAATTAGCCCTTGCTTAACTGAACACTGGGTCCACCCAAGACACACAACTTTGAGGAGATGAGGAGAGGGAAGTGGCAAGTTAACAAGCCCCTATTGGGGCCGGAGAATGAATCCTACAGCTGAACAAATGGGAGATTCCTATATCTCACCTGTTTCTTGGAGTCACAGGCCTGGACCTGAGGGAGGGTCTCACCCAGCAATTTCCAGCCACAGGATGCAGCTAGAGCTTTGTGAACAAATGTGGGGTGCAAAGCATGTTGGGCACTGCCAACTTTCCATTTGAAACATGAAAGTGCAGTTTTTTAAAAAAATGATTTTTGGATATAAATTGTAGAATGGAAGGCCAAACCACTGCAGCAGGGAGGGGATCACCAGTTGGGGGGCTGCATAAAATCCAAGGGGGCTGTGTGCTGGACACACCAAGATTATCAGGAGGGGTTGGGTTTCAAAGTTGAGAAATGCTGACTGAGGTCAAGTCATTCATTTTGCAGGTGAAGAAACAAAGAGACTTGATGGAGGTGAGAACCCCCAACACGAGACCCTCCAAGAGAGCCTGACCATGCTCCTGGTGCAGGGAGGAGAAAACAGCCAGGGCCATGCAACCAGAAGAGTCTGGTCCTCTTTATTGGGGCTGTTCTGGCCAGGGCAAGTCCATGCTCAATGTCTGCAGAAGGCATGACTGGGCTCTGAATGAGTATCCTGGAGCCACCTTTCATAAGGACCAGAACATTCTGGAAGTGAAGTGGGTAGCTATCTTTCTGTGGTCCTCTTTACATTCAAGCTATCCAGATTTACCTCCTGTATGAGCTATAAGCCCCGGCTCCCCAGCCCTCTGGCAGATCCCAAAGTTCACCACAGTCAGGAAAGGAGAGAGATGAATCCTGATCAAAACTGCCCCATGCAAGGCCCTTGCCAGAATCGGGCCCATCAGATGGTGAAACAACTTTCCAGCTCTCCTTGTCACCTCCCACTGCTCCTGGATGGCTTAAGAGCCTGGAGACCCCTAGACCTGAACACAGCAAGGTAGGAGCTGGGACCCTCCAACTGCAGGGCACAATGTCTCTACCTCAGACAAAGAGTGCAGGAGAGGCTTTCCCTTTGAGACCCCAGGCCTACAGGCATACAGAAGAGAAGCAGGGCACACTGGCTGCCTCTGGGGCTGAGCTCACAGCCGCTGGAGGACAGATTTCCTGTATGTCGTTTTACCCATTTAAGTCCAAGGATGCAACTGCGAGGAGGTGGTGACAGCCTAGCACACACGGAGCGTGCACATGCACTCCCTCCCCTCTGAAACCCAGTTCCGGTCCCAAGGAGGGCCCAGAGTCTGCTTCCTTGCTCCCGGGGACACCCTACCTCCTCCGCCCCCCCCCCAGGGCTTCAGCCAGCCAGGTCTTAGCAAAAGAGTTGTGTGGTTTTCCAGTCCGGAATCCTGGCCCAGAGAGCGCTGGGACTCACCCAGGGTCACCCAGCGGCTGGGGGTGAAACTGAGAAGATGAGTCAAGAGAAGCCCCCCCCCAACCACCAATGTCCAAGGGCTGCATCCCAACATCTGAATGGGGTCACTCTCTAGTCCTTCCTTCCCCTCTTCCCCAGGCCCTCCCTGGACAGGCCCTCAGTTCTTGCCATAGTTTCTACCCTCTTTTGCTCCCTTCCTTCGCCCATGTTCCTCTTCCCAACTGAGCGGGCCACCGCACCAGTGGGTTCAGAACCGCTTGCATTTATGAACACCCACTGAGTCCCAGGCGCCGCCCTGCCTCAGGCACCATTCTTCCACCCCTTCCACCGCGGACAGACGCCCCCAGGCTGTCCCGCACCCCTTCCCCCGATCGCACCCAAGCTGTCCCGCCCCGACCAGCCTTGCCCCCTTTTCCCCAGCGTGGGCCCCTCAACACCGCCTCCTTGCCTCTGCCCCTCCCAGACCCGTTTCCTGCGACCCCTCAACTACCACTTAAGCCACGTCCTCTTCAGAGAAGCTGCTCAAAGCCACAAGACCTACCACCCCCACTCGCCCACAAACTCCACTACAAGGTCCGCCCCATCAACTTTCTTCTGTTTCATCCAGCTCGCGCGCCGTCTCCGGCAACCCCTCCACGACCCCCAAGCTCGTTCCCGCCCCCCACTCCACCCCTGCCTTCACACACCCCCATTCCCCCTCAGCTCCGTCCCTACACTGCAGCCCGCCGACGCGAGCTTCGACAGTGAGCCCCCGCCCGCGGTCGGAAGCACTCACCTGGGCCTCAGCCGCCGCGCGCCGCCGGTCCCGGGCCGGGTCCCCGGCCAGCCCGCCCGCCCGCCCGCCCAACAATCCTCCGGCCGCTCCGCTCCGCCCCGCCGCGCCCGCCGCTCCCCTGCGCGCTCCCGCTTCCGGGTCCCGGGGGGGCGGGGCGGGGCGGGGCGTGACGCCAGCGCGCCGCGGGGCGGGGCGCCACAAACCCCGCCCCTACCGGCTGCTCCCCGGCACACTCCCGCTTCCGGGGGGCGGGGCCTGGGGCCCTGTCCGCGGCCTCGCTCACTGGTGAGCGGAACCAAGTGTGGGGGAGGACCGAGAGGCGCGCGCGCTGGGATCGCCCGCTCCGCCTGCATTTACGCTCCCCGGTGGCCCACGGCCACCCCTCCTGAGGGCTCGGGGCAAGGGAACTTGACGAGCCCGCCTTTGAGTTGAAGGCGGGAAAATGGCGGATTCCTCGGGGCGCGGCTCTGGGTGAGTTGAAATACCGCGGGTCTGGATTTTGTGGTTGCCGGAGGGAAGCCCTTGGCCGACGGCTGGGGTCCGCGGCGGCCAAGTTGGGAAACGGGGACCCTCGGGTGAGTCCGGACCTGACCCTTCTAGGAACCACCAAAGATGCGCAGGTTCTGGGAAGCCCCGGGGTGCGACCTCTGCGCATGCTGGGAAAGCGGGCGCGTGAGGAGACCGCGAGTTCAAGTCCCAGGTCTGCCGCTTCGATCGGGGGGGGGGGGGGGGTCATCTCCGGCAAGTGACTTAAATTCTCCGTGCCTCGCTTCCCTTGATGACGCCACCGCTCAACTTGTACGTAGGTCTCACGTGAGCCCCGAAAGCACTTAGAACGTGCCTGACCCGTAAATGCGATCTGTCGCTGTTAGAATAATGACTTTGGAGTGGACATGTGCTGGGCCCATACAAGACCTCTTTTACTCTTCCCCCTACCCGCCTTCTTATATACTCCCACTTACTGATGAGATGGCGGAGGCTCAGGGAGGGAAGGTGATTTGCCCAGAGTCCCTCGGCAAGAACAAGAAAGACGATGAACACGTACCCGGTGCCAGGCGTGATCCAGGGCTGTGTTTTGTCTTATTTGTTCATTCGGCTAATGTTTACTGTGCCGATGAGAATGAAAATTAAACAGGCCCCAGAAATCACTTGTATTTCCTCCTCTGCCCTTTGCCCTAACTCTGAGATGGATATTAGCTTCTCTGAGCTACAGTAACGGGGTGGTACCTGAGGCTGGCACAGGTGTAGTGACCCCAACCCCCACCCCCACCCCAGGTCCCTGCGGTTTTGGCCTGAGCTCATTTTGTTTGGCTCCAGAGCCCTGACTTAGATCCAAGGGAGTCCTTGCTCTTTCCCTTTCCAGCACGGAGACTAACTAGGGGTGACCTGTTTAAGCCTCAGGCCCTTGTCTGGAAAATAGATAAAGCAGGCCAAAGGTAGGTATGTATGTAGGGTTGGAGATGCCTCCCACCATGGCCTGGGTCTCACTTTGGGGTCCCCCGACCCAGCTACACAGGAGGTGGCTACAGTGAACTGAGCAGGTGACCACTGCTGCTGGAACTAGTGGAGCCTGTGATGTCAGCAGGCGTCCAAGTGCCCAGGTCTCAACCTGGCCCCTCAACCTGCTCCTACCACACGGCTAGTCTCCTGTTCCTGGCGTCCCCGCTTCTCCCCATTCGCCCAGACTGGAAACCTGGGAGGCATTCCAGACCCTCCCGCACCCCACAGCTGGTTTGTCAGCGATTCCTACCTCATTGTTCCCTCATCTATTATGTCAGGCTTCATTCTTTCTGTTTTCAAATTGAGGCAAAATGCACAGGACATCAAATTAACCATTGTAAGGAGCAATCCCATGGTATAAAGACATTCACAAAGTCGTGCACCCACCACTTCTGTTCTAGAATGTTTTCTTCAGTCCAGAAGGAAGCCCTATATCCATTAGCACTCCCCATTCCTCACCCAGTCAGGGCACATACCGAGGTTGTGGGTTCGATCCTGCAGGAGGCGGCCAATCGATGTTTCTTCCTCACATTGATGTTTCTCTCTCTCCCTCTCCCTTCCTTCTCTCTAAAATCAATAAAAAACATATCCTTGGGTGAGAATTTTAAAAAAGTCTGACTGCCCTAACCAGTTTGGCTCAGTGGATAGAGCGTCGGCCTGCGGACTGAAGGGTCCCAGGTTCGATTCCAGTCAAGGGCATGTACCTTGGTTGCAGGCACATCCCCAGTGGGGGGTATACAGGAGGCAGCTGATCGATGTGTCTCTCTCATCGATGTTTCTAACTCTCTATCCCTCTCCCTTCCTCTCTGTAAAAAGTCAATAAAATATAAAAAATAAAAATAAAAAAGTTTAACTGTCAAACTTCAGAGGGAAGGCAAGGGCGGGGTAAGAGATCAACCAAAGGACTTGTATGCATGCATATAAGCATAACCAATGGACACAGACAAAGTCTGCTGTTTAAGCCTCCTACTCTTACATTTTGTGATGGAAGCTCGAGCAGATGAATATGTAGGCACAGTGGGATGGTGAGGAGCAGACCTGGTCCCTGTCCTTCTAGAACCTCAGAGCCTGTCTTCTTCCCGGCTGCCAGCAGTCCTCATGAAACATGGCTCTGACAGCGTCTGTTCCCCAGGGGCCTACAGTGAAAGCCAGAGCGCCCTCTTTTTTGTATGGCTGGCGAACTAAGAATGTTTTGGACATATGAACATTGTATGAACTTCAAATGTCATTGTATAAATAAAGTTTTATTGGGACATAGCTATACCCATTTCTTTCTGCATCATCATGGCTGCTTTGTGCTACGATGGCAAGGTAGAGTAGTTGTGACTAAGCACATGGCCCACAGAGCTGAAAATATACCATCTGGCCCTTTACAGAGAAAGATTGCCAACCGCTGGGCTATAGGACCAGGTCCAAGCCCTTACGTTGGGCGTTCAGAGCTGCCGGCCTGGCCCAGTGTGCTCTCCTCCTGATCCCATACCCCTGCCAATGTTCTCTAGCTAAGCCATAGGGCTGATCATTTCCTGCTTCCACATCGTTCTCCATTGCCCTCCCTCATACCCTTGGTCTTGTGGATCCCTGTCTTAGAACGCCCTTCCCAATGTACCTGAGCAAAAGGTGCATTATCTCCTCCCCCCACCCCTTTACCTGTCCGGGGTACCTTCACACTTGCCCAGCAGAAAGATGCTGCTCTTCCCTCTCACGGAGGGAGTTCCATCTGTCGTTCACCGTGCACCCCCAGTGGCCCACAGTAGGCACAGCCACCTGCTGAATTATTGAACTCATGACTTAGGTTGAGATCTTTGAGGTTCGGCAAAAATGATCACTCTTCTTGCTCTGTGGGGCTACTCTGTGTCACCCCAGGTGATGGGACTCCATGTTCCTGTCCAGGTGGCCCAGCTTCAAAGAGAAACCTCACGGGCTTCCCTCAGCTACTTGTCAACTACATTAACAAGACCCTGCCCCTCTCTTTTAGGACGCCTTGTGCAGGGGATCCCAGTACTCCTAGTGGCTCCAAGCCGAAAGGAAAGCAAACACAAGGTGAGTCAAGTTAGAATCTACCTTATGATCCCATGAAATAAAAAGGGATTTTTTTTTTCCTAGTAAGTGTTTTTGGGGAATAAAAAAAACAAAACAGAGCAGAGCAAGGGAGATACGGTTTTACCTTCTTCTGTTCACATCTTGGGAGATTTCCAGTCTGGTCACCCAGCCCCGCCTGCAGCCAGGGTTATGGCAGGACCAGATAGGGCTCATTTTGGGTTATTCCCAGGACTTGTCACTTGCAAGTGTGGATGAAGAGAACTTGAGCTGAATTCATTATCAAATATCAGAATTTCCTAAGTCTCTTCTCTGAAAGCATATCAGTCCTTTGGGGGTGCCCCTATGTCCCATGTCCACCTGAGGGTTTGGGGTCATTGTGAACAGCCCCCTTGATTCTTGGCAGTGCCCAGTTGACTCTTGAGGATCTCCCATGTTGGAGCTCAAGCCTCTGAAATGAAATACTTTCTTTTTTTAATATATTTTATTGATTTTTTACAGAGAGGAAGGGAGAAGGGGAGAGTTAGAAACATCGATGAGAGAGAAACATTGATCAGCTGCCTCCTGCACACCCCCTACTGGGGATGTGCCTGCAACCAAGGTACATGCCCTTGACCAGAATCGAACCTGGGACCCTTGAGTCCGCAGGCCGACGCTCTATCCACTGAGCCAAACCAGTCAGGGCTGAAATATTTTCTTAAAGTGTGCTCTGTGGTAGTGCGCGTCTCAGAGAACTTAGAGCAGCATCTTGTCTGTAACATCTCTTATATTTACATGCGGTCTGGTTCTTGAACACAAATTCTATCCTTCACTGTAACATTGCCGCTGTGGAAAACCCACCACCGTTTAAAACAAACAGATGCGTACAAGTTTTCTGGAAACTTGAAACTGCTTTCAATTGTCCACGGAACTCAGAGCCTCAGATTTTTTCCTGGCTGTGCAACACCCAACACCGGAGGCCATGCCTGCTTGGAACCAGGGGTGTCCTTTGCCCCAGTTCCTCATGTCCGGTGGCAGACACTGGGGTTGGCTTGATTCTCTTCCCTGGACCCTGCCTGACCCAGCCTTGCCTCTAGGTACCTCCTTCCTGATTGTCTGAGCCCACTCGTGCACTGAGCCCATAGGCACAGCTCTTCCCTGCCTGGAGCATGCCCGGTGACCACTGCCTCTGTGGCCCGCACCAGGCTCCCCGTTAACTGGTGCACCTCCTTTCCTCTTGGGGTGGCACTGCAACTGGAATTGCCAATGGAAGATGCAAATTCTGGTGTGAAGTTCTGGTTTGAAATCAGTCTTGCTCAACCTAGCTGTCAAACGGTGTGATGTTGACTGTCACTCTCAATGAGTCTCTTCAGTAAACAGGGAGACTCTGAGCTCTACAGGCACCAAGAAAAAGTGCAGAATCGTGCATTTGATCTTGTTGAGCACCTACTCCCTGCAGGTGGTGGAATATAGCAGCAAGCCAAACGGACACAAGTCCCTGCCCTCAGGGAGCTGGTTGTCTGGGACACAGGCGGTGCACTGAGTGCAGAAGTAAGGAGACCTAGGGTTCAGGATGATAACAGATTTGGTGGAAAAAATAGCAGGAGGCGGGTAGCTTATGGGTCCAAAGGAAGTGCTGGGCTGAATAGAGTTGGGAAGGGGGGCAGGTGCAGGAGCAGCCTGTTGGTTGGGAACTGAGTGACTGAGGGGAGCGCCCCTCAGAAGGACGCTCTGAGTCGTGCCAGACCTGTAATGTGCCTAGAGGTGCTCAGGCTTCACCAGCTGGTGGGTCTGCAAGATAGCCTGTTGTCAGCCACCAGGGCCAGCAGCCTGGAGGCCACAGGTATGTCAGGAGGAGGAGCTGTGAGCGAGCACTGTGCCCCGTGCTGCTGATGGCTCAGTATGAGGATGGCTCACTGAGAATGGCTGATGGGCTTGCTGAAATGCGTTTCTTCTGTGGGATGGTGGTGTGAGAGCCAGGTGTGTGTGTGGGGGGGAGGGGCAGGGGGAGATTCAAGGGAAGAGGGAGGAGAAGAGAAAGCCAGCATTGTAAAGGGAAGCAGAGAAGGGGTGAGCCATGGGGGTGGGTGGGGGGAGATTAACAGTGTGACCTGTGGAGAGGAGCAGGAGTGGTGTGGGGGTGAGGAGGAAAGGGGTTTCCAGGGCAGGTTTTTTGTTTTAATTTCAGAGAGGAAGGGAGAGAGAGAGAAACATCAATGATGAGAGAGAACCATTGATCGGCTGTCTCCTGCACAACCACACTGGGGATCAAGCCTGCAACCTGGGCATGTGCCCTGGCCAGGAATCGACCAGTTCGTAGGTCGATGCTCAATCACTGAACCACGCCGGCCAGGCTCCAGAGCAGTTTCTTTATGGGGTGGGGCTTGGCTCTAACAACAAGAGTGGGGGTTCTCTTTACCCAGGAGCAGAGGTCCATCCACATGGGGTCAGGATGCTGCCCTGAGGTTTGGAGGACAGGTGGGCTTCCTCCATCCTTGTTCAATGCCCCAAGGGCAGGAATGGAAGGAGCCCTGGGCTGGACTGTCACAGGGATATGCTGTGTCTGAGAAAGGGCCTTGGTGCTGAGTGTGTCCAGGGGGTTGGTCCTGAGCTAGGAGAGGTGGGGTGAGGGTATGTGAAAGGTGGTACCATGAGTAGGTCAGAGGAAGTGGGGGAAGCGGTGTTCGGGGTCATGAACACAGGGAGTGAGCAGGGGAGAGGAGGAGGCAGCAAACAGATGGCCGTCTGTGGTAGGTCTGTCTTCCTTTACCTGCCCCACCCGAGTCCCCTTTCTGCTCCTGTGGATCTCTGGCTTTGCCTGGAGCCCTGGGACTTGTATACAGTAGGTGTCTCATACATGTCTTACACACAGTAGGTGTCCCATAAATGTTCTTGCATATAATAGTGTCCCATACATTCTTGAGGGTACTTAAGGGCAGGCTCTGAGAGAGCAAGGGGGATCAGCTCCCCCATTCCTGCTGTTGAGCAGGGAGGGCCAATGGCACCTGGCTCTGGGGGAGGTGGTGTGGTCCTCGGCGCGGGCGGGTCTCCACACACCACTATTGTAGTTTTGTTATAAACCTACAGTGTGTTCCCCACAGGAGGAAAAGTGGTCGAATCCCGATACCTGCAGTATGAGAAGAAACCCACTAAAAAGGTAACACATAATGTTTGAAACAGTTCGGAAGGGAGTTCTAACGAACTTAGAATTCTGACACAAGTTATCCGAGCCAGGCACAGCCTGGTTCCGGAGGCAGTGTTTTGGGGATTTTGCCTAGTTGCCTTTGAGGTCATTGTGTCCTTCCTGCTGAGACCTCTGTCTGTCGTGAGTGGCCAATCTCTTTGAGAATCCTTTTGCAAAGCCATGATCTCTGTTGAAACCTAAAATTGTTCTGCTTTTCAACCCCATCATTTCTCTTCTGGATTCTGTCCTGGAAGCAGTTCAGGCGAGTGCCCAGCACACCCTGGCCTTAGCTGGTATTTAAAAATATACCTGCAGGGTTATAGGGAATGACTGGGGAAAATGATGTACTTGAAACACCAGTAGTAGAGAAAGTTTCATGAACTACCTGTAGTCACACCATGACAATTATGAAACCATTTAAATGACAGCATGAAATGCTTAACAACATGAGAGCATACTTTGTATGATGTTTAATAAAAAACTAGCACTATGGCCCAACCAGTGTGGCTCAGTGGTTGAACATCAACCTATGAACCAGGAGGTCACGGCTCGATTCCCAATCAGGGCACATGTCCGGGTTGCAGGCTCGATCCCCAGTGGGGGGGCGTGCAGGAGACAGCCAGTCAGTGATTCTCTCTGATGATTGATGTTTCTATCTCCCTCTCTTTTCTTCTCTGAAGTCAATAAAAATATATTTAAAACAAACAAACAAAAACAATCAGTATGTTACCCAATTATATATTTTGTTACTGAGAATGTGTTGAGGTGAAGGTCATGTTATCCCTATATTTTCCAAATCATTGTTTTGTGGTAAAAATTAGTTAAATATTCATTTCCACTCTTTTAAAATCTGGATAGGGTGGGTGGTGGGTTCTTAAAAATGTGACCTAAAATACAGCTTGAAGAAAAAGAATAGCTTTATATAAACTGTTTGATATGCTTCTTGGAGTGGATTTTTAAAATGGACTTTAAAAAAGTTAATTGGGATGACATTGGTTAATAGGATCATATGCGTTTCAAGTGTACAGTTCTGTGATACAAGGTCTGTATATTGCATGTGTGTCCACCACTCAAAGTCAAACCATCTTCCGTCACCAAATATTTGGTCCCTTTTACCCCCTTCCCACCCCTTTCCTCTGGTAACGACTGTTGTCTGTGTCTGTGAGTTTTATATCTCATGTATGAGTGAAATCATATGGCTCTTAGCTTTTTGTGACTGACTTATTTTGCTTAGCATAATATTCTCAAGGTCTATCCATGCTGTCGCAAATGGCAGTATTTCATCTCTTCTTATGGTTGAGTAGTATTTCATTGTATATATTTACCACATCTTCTTTGGACTTTATTTTTAGAGCAGTTTTAGGTTAGCAAACAGCAAAATTGAGCAGAAGGTACCGCCCCGCCCCATTTATGTGTAGCCTCCCCCACAGTCAACATCCTGTACCAGAGTGGTGCATATTTACAATTGGTGAACCTACGTTGACACATCATCACCCAAAATCCGTGGTTTACAGTATTGAAGTGATACTCAACAAAGGATCACAGTCCACACGTCATAATTTTCATGTTGCCTTGCAAACTTGGTTACAGCGCCCCCGTGTGTCTACTTGCTGCATGTAGTAGTTTATTTTATCTTATTTTATGTTATGTTATTTTATTTTATTTTTTGTTAATCCTCACCTGGGGATTTTTCCCCATTGGTTTTTAGAGCGAGTAGAAGGAAGGAAGGAGAGAGAGAAACATTAATGTGAGAGAGACACATTGATCAGTTGCCTCCGCATGTGCCCTAACCAGGGAGGAGATCCTGCAACCCAGGTACATGCTTTTGACCAGGAATCGAATCTGCAACCCCCTGGTCCTCTGGATGATGTTCTAACTACTGAGCTAAACTGGCCAGGGCTGCATGTTGTATTTTATTGTATTTTTAAATTGATTTCAGAGTGGAAGGGAGAGGGAGAGAGAGAGATAGAAACATCAGTGATGAGAGAGAATCATTGATCAGCTGCCTCCTGCAAACCCCACACCAGGATTGAGCCTGCAACCTAGACATGTGCCCTGGCTGGGAATTGAACAGTGACCTGGTTCCTAGGTCGATGCTCAACCACTGAGCCACACCAGCTAGGCTACATGTAGTATTTTAGCTCTTTAAAGACCTTCCCTATTTTCTTTTTTTGCATCTTTTAAATTAAGGTATAGTAAGTCCTCACTTAATGTCTTCAACAGGTTCTTGGAACTGTGGTCAAACATGTGTAATGGAACCAGTTTTACCATAGGCTGATTGATGTAAGCAAGAGTAAAGTTTCTATGGCATCTCATCAACTGTATAATGAAACAGTGTTATTCGAGGACCTCCTGTATAATGTACATAAAGTAAACGACACTCTTTTCAACATCCAGTTCTGCAAGTTTAAAAATAAATAATATATATATATATATATATATATATATATATATTTATTATTGATTTTAGAGAGGACATGAGGGGGAGGGAGAGATATCAATAATGAGAGAGAATCATGATTGGCTGCCTCCTGCATACTCCTTATTGGGGATCGAGCCTGCAACTCTGGCATGTGCCCTGACCGGGAATCAAACCGTGACCTCTTGGTTCATAGGTGGATGCTCAATCACTGAGACATACCGGCCAGGCCGGTTCTGCAAATTTTGACAAATCCATCCAGTCACAAACCCACCTCAATCAAGATACAGAGCAGTCTGTCACTTCCCAAAATCCCCTGTGCTGGACCCAACCTCTCCCCACCCCAGGCAACCCTGATCTGTTTTCTATCCCTGTAGCACTGCCCTTTCCAGAAGGTCATTAAAAAGTGTCACACAGGATGCAGCCTCTTGCGTCTGCCTTCTGTCCATAAAAAGCGCATTGGAAGTCCTCCCTGTCATTGCCTGTCACATTCAGTACTGGTTCCTTCTGATGGCTGAAGACTATCCCACTGTGTGGGGGGGCCACAGTGTGCTCAGCCGGTGAAGGGCATTTGGTTTGTTTCTGTTTTTGATGATTTTGAATGAAGCCACCTTAAACATTTATGTGCAGGGGTCTGTGAGGTCGTGTTTTCTGTTCTCCTAGGAGGGAAATTACTGGGTTATAGTGTAAACATGTGTGTGACTCTGTAAGAAACTGCCCAACTGTTCTCCAAAGTGTCTGCAACATTTTACATTCCCACCAGCCACAGAGGGTTCTAGTCATGGATTGAACACTTATTATGTGGCTGGCACTGGGTTACATGCTTTCTGTGTATTATCTCGTTTAACCCTCACTACATCCAAATAGGATTGAGAATACTTCTGAAATATTTACTGGTGTGGTATGTAGTCCTTGAAAGCGACAGCATATACCTGATACACATTTTTGGAGCATCAACTTTAACTTAAAACAGTATTTAAAAAATATATATGTTTATTGATTTCAGTGAGGAAGGGAGAGGGAGAGAGAGAAAAACATCAATGGTGAGAGAGAATCATTGATCGGCTGCTTCCTGCATGCCCCATACTGGGGGTTGAGCCACAACCTGGGCATGTGCCCTGACCCGCAATTGAACTGTGACCTCCCTGTTCATAGGTCGACACTCAACCACTGAGCCATGCCAGCAGCTGGGCTGTGGCTTCATTTTCTTAAATGTCTTGTGAGGAGTAGAAATTCTTGGTTTTGATGGAGTCCAATTTATTGATTTTTGCTTTTATGGATTGTACTTTTGGTGTCTTATCTAAGAAATCTTTGCCTAACCCAAGATCAAAAATACTTTCTTTTAGGAGTTCTATAGTTAGTTTTAGGATTTACATTAGGTCTGTGACACATTCTTAAATAATTTTTATATCTGGTGCAGTGATGGAAGTGAAGTTCATTTGTAAGTGTCTGGATGTTCTCTTGTTCCAGTACTATTTGTTGAAATGACTTTCCTTTCCCCATTGTACTGTCTCATCACCTGGCAGACACTAACTGCCCATGTATGTGTGAATGCATCACTTATCGGCTCTGCTCTTTTCCATTGTGCTACCTGTCTGTCTCCATGCTGCTGAGATTTGCTAGCTTTGTAGCAAGTCTTGAAATCAGGTAGTGTGAATTCTCCTACTTTGTTCTTTTCCAAAACTGTGTGACTCTTCTAGTTCCTTTGCCTTTCCATATAAATTTTAGACTTAGCTTGCCATTTTCTACCAAACCTCCTGCTGGGATTTTTGTTGTTGTTAATCCTCACCCGAGGATATTTTTTCCATTGATTTTTAGAAAGGATAGCAGGGAGGGAAGGAGGGGGGGGGGAGGGAGGGGGAGGGAGAGAGGAAGGAGAAAAAGAGAGAGACACACACAGACAGAGACAGAGACATCAATGTGAGACACATCTATTGGTTGCCTCCTGTCCACGCCCTGGGATCAACCTGCAACCCAGGTACGTGCCCCTGATGGGGAATTGAGCCCATGGCCCTTTGGTGTGTGGGCCAACACCCTAACCACTGAGAAACACCAGCCAGGCCTCTGCTGGGATTTTGATTGTATTGAATCTATGCATTAGATTCGAAAGAACAACATATTAAAAACACCAGGTCTTTAAATCCATGAACATGGTGTACATCTCCATTTATTTAGGTCTTCGTGGATTTCTTCCGATAGTGTTCTGTAGTTTCCAGTACACACACCTCCCCTATGTTTTATTAAGTTTATACCTAAGTATTTGTTGTTTTTTAGTTCTATTATATGTGATGTTATTTATTTAAAATATGTTTTTATTGATTTTTAGAGAGAGAGAAACATTGATGAGGGAGAAACATCCATTGGTTGCCTCCTGTGTGCTGGGCTGGAATCTTCTACATAAAGAATCATGTCCGAAAGAAGAGTTTCTTCCTTAACTACCCGTTTGCCTTTTATTTCTTATTCTAGGACAAGGTTGAATAGGAATGGTTCTTATACATTGAAATATTCTCTCTTTAAAGGTTTCTTTTTTATTTTACTTTATTATATTATACTAGAGGCCCGATGCATGAAATTCGTGCAAGAGTAGGCCTTCCTTCCCCTGACTTCCCGCACCAGCTTCCCTCTGGCACCTGGACCCGGGCTTCCCTCGCAGAGGGAGGCCCCACCCACCCGCCGCAGCCTGCCATGGGCCTCCTTCTTTGGGGCGATGGTGGAGCCCCCTGATTGATTGCCTCCCTCTGCGGGGCAATCATGGGGCGACCAATCGCATCGCACCCGCCTTGGCTGGCCTGGGCCAGTGGGTGTCATAGTGTGGTCCCGGATGGTCATCCAATGGTCGTCCCTCTGTTCAGCTGTTCAGTCGATTTGCATATTACGCTTTTATTCTATAGGATTGGCTTGCTAGCTCCATGCATTACTTGCCTTTTTGTAAGTTTTGAAGATTAATACCTGTACAAAAACTTTGTTTTTCCTGATGACCAAAGTAATATAGTCTGTCTATAAAACTGGCAAATACAAAAAGTATATAGAAAGTCAGTCACCTGTAATCTGCCATGTCAGATAATCACTGGCAACAATTGTGATGGTTTCCTATGTTCTGTGTACGTGAGAGTATCCTGCTTGACCTGCATATATGCAGGTAAATGTCAGAACTCCTTAAGTCTGTCCCTTGCCTCAAAGTAAGAGCAGATGCAAACCTTGCAGACCGTGAAGGGGCCCCTTCCCATGAAGGGAAAGTATCGTGTCCCCTGAGTGTCCTGTGTTACCAACAGGCTTCTGCAACAGATGTGTCAAAGACCAGTGGGAAGATTCCTGAAGGCGGAAGGAAACCCAGCTCCCTCCAGAAGAGCAAAGGTGTGTAAGGATGGAGGGAGGGCGAAAACAGCCGTGGAGCTAGGAGGTGTTGAGCGTGGTGGTGAATTATGTTTTCACGTATGCTAGTTAAAAGTCCCTCTTTTCTTTCTTGGAAGCATCAGATGAAAGAGCTGGGCAAAGTATAAGGACAGATTCGGGGCATGTGGGGAGCTGAAAGGGGATGGCAGGGCAGTGGGGTGGGGGGGTCTCTTCCTTCCTGTGTGACCCCAGGGCGGAGCCCAGTTGCCATTATGGCTCTTCCTTGGGGCACCAGTTCCTTAACCAAGTGACTATTTTCGCCAGAGCTCCAAGACCAGGACCAGAAAGGTCCTCATCCTCCTGCCTCTCACTGCCTTGGGTCGCGTCTTCCTTGTAATGGTCTCCCTATGTTTTTCATCTAAAAGCTGCACCACAGTGATATGAAAAGCTTTCAGTTTTTCTGATTATAGATGTGGCATGTGTTCATTATTTTAAAAAATGGAAAACGTTGACGAGGAGAGAAAGTTCCCTCACAATCTGCCAATCAGACCATTACTGTTGGTGGATTTGGTGTTCAGTTCTAGGCAGTGTGTTCACCGAGAAGCCTGGGAGGGCCCTTCCCGCCGTAGCAGTTTGTCCAGTGCCGCACGTGCCCACCTCTGCAGAAAGGTTGGGCCGCTCTTCTGTGTGAAAGCACTTCACAAAGGGCAAAACTCTTCCTTGGCCCTCACCTCCTTGTTCAAAATGGTGGCAGCTTTGAGTTCTCCCACAACTTAGATTTTTAACTTTATTGTTCAGATCAAGGGTCAGCAAACCTTTTCTGAGCCAAATGGTTAATATTTCCATCTCTGCAGGACAGACACTCTCTGTCACAAAGACTTCCCTCTGCCCTTTGCAGCATGAAAGCAGCCACAGACCATATATACATGAATGAATATGTCTGTGTCCCAGTAAAACTTTTTAAAATATATATATTTTTATTGATTTCAGAGAGGAAGGGGGAGGGAGAGAGAGAGAGAAACATCAATGATGAGAAAAAAAATCATTGATAGGCTGCCTCCTGCACGCCCCCTACTGGGGATCGAGCCCACAACCTGGGCATGTGCCCTTGACCGGAATTGAACCCAAGACCCTCCAGTCTGCAGGCCAATGCTCTCTCCACTGAGCCAAACCAGCCAGGGCCCAGTAAAACTTTTAATAAACATGGGAAGTGGACTGGGTTTGGCCTGCACGCTGTAAGTGTGCTGATACTGGGTTAGATGTTTGTCAGAATTTGCACTGTTTCTTGACCCAGGCATGACTGAGAAGCAGGCATCATCTTCTAGTGTTTTGTTGTGCAATTGGTTGAGCGCCCTGCACGAAGCAGAGAAATGGCATGGCCCGAGGGGCCCAAAACAGGGCCTGCCACATTTAAAATCAGGGTTCTCGGCTGGGGCATTTCTGACCCCCACAGGACACGGGACAATGTCCGGAGTTGTTGCAGAAGAAGGCGGGGTGATGGGTGGTGGCCCAGGATGCTGTTCACCACCGGGGAATGCACTGGACAGCCCACAGCAAAGAATTACCCAGCCCCAAATGTCAGTGGTGCCAAGGCTGAAACCAGAATTCAAGCATAGCCATGGTGTAGAAGGACTGCTTTTTGAGTTCTGTCGTATGGATTTATAGGAAATTACATTTTTTAATGGAAATACTGTAATGCAGATGACAAAACATTTAACCCATGCAAAAACCATAGCAATAAAAAATCACCCTTTTCCACGTCAGGTTTCAGCTTCTCACCCAGGAGGCAGCTGCTCTTGATAGGTTTCCGTCTGTCTAGAATTTTTTAAAACTTTTAACACAAACGGTACCTTGCCCTACACATGATTGTGACTTTGCTTTTTTTATTTCCTCATATTTATTTCTCAGCTGCATAGTTGCTCATGAAATTGTTTTCTCTTTTAGTTCCTGACCTGACAGTGTGTATCTGACACGCCGCTGCTCGTTGTGCAGCACTCTGGGGGCCTTGCTGAATTAACGCATGCAAGGCACCTCTGCCCGTTTCACATGGTGTAAGGCATGACTGCCCAGTTTTAAATAGAGGCTAAAAGATGAAGGGGACTCCTGGGAAGAGGAACAGTCCAGAAGCAGCTGGAGAAAGAAGGAGAGAGAGCTGAGGGCAGACAAACACATGGCCTGCACTAGGCTCAGACTGTGCACACAGCAGCTTTTATTAAACTAAGTAGAAAGACTTACTGGAATCTTTGGGTTTTACAGAATGCCTCTCTTGTCTAGTTCTTTAAAATATATTCAAGCTGACGGCTGGGACTTTCCCAAGGCTTTTCTGCCTTCTCTACTACCTAGCAAGAAGCTCAGTTTTAGAAGCAAGTGGTATTGTCCAGAAGGTTGCCTGCTTCCTGGCCTGGGTGTAGAGCCTCTTAGTGACTGTGTTGACTGGGAGGGATTCTCATTGAGCCCACAGAAAGCAGTGGGATCTTCGACAAAGGTGACCTGCAGTCCACGTTGCTGGAAGGACACGGCACCGCCCCCCCGCACCTGGATCTCTCAGCCATCAATGGTAAATTGTTCATGTCACCCCTTATTTTCCCAGCTGGGGGTTGCAGTGCATCTTAGCAAGCTGCCAAAGGACGCTCTTCTCACCTTAAAAATGCTTTCCTTGATCTTAGACAAGAGTATGCTCAGAAAGACTCCACAGTTAGAAAAAAAAACGTCAAGGAAAACCGAGTCGACATCGTTTTCTGCCTCGCAGGAAAAGGACCCCGTAAGTGTATGAAATGAGAGGGAAGCGCTAATGGGTTGGGTAAATCTGGTTTAGCGCCTGCCCTGTGCCAGGTGCTCTGGGAAACCTGGGGCTCCAAGAACCTGCCTTTTAGGACAAAAACCAGCACGTTCTTAGATCATTTAAAGAGTTTGTTTCTACAAGAACACATGCAGGAGTAGATACAAATGCGGGATCATGTGAAGAATGAGATTGGGACCTTGTTCGCGGTGCCATGCTAGGGAAGGTGCGGGGCCGGACCCCGTCCCCGGCAGGAAGGTGTCCAGGCTGTGGTCTCACTGGTGTGGGAGGTCTGAGTCCTGGTTCCAGAGTGGCGCCGAGTGGGAGGGGGAGACCATCCTCTTTCTTCTCACAGAGCCCCCCAAAAAGCTAAACAGATCATAGAAACAGCAGGTGGTTATGCAGTAGCGAATTATCGAATCACGGAACGAAATAAATAAAGTACGTGTGGATCAGCGTTCTTTCCCTCCCAGGGGGGAAAGCCTGATATATACCAGTTCATTGGGAACCAGAGTATCTTTTCTTTCTCCTCAAGGATCTCTCCGAATTGATGGAATCCCAAACATTGCTCCTGACTCTACTGACCGTGAAGGTGAAAATGGAACCGCATTACGCGCGACCTGGGTGGAAGGGCAGCCTCTGTCAGCCAAGAGATGGAGTCCCCTCCGGCCTGAGCTCTTGTTCTACACTTAACAGATGGAGAACAGCCTCGCTGCCTTTGAAGAAAAGGCAGAAAGGAATTTAGTAACGATGTGCCAGGAGAAGCAGCAGCTCCTGAAACAGGCCCACGAGCTAAAGCGCGAACTTCTCCTCCGCCAGAAGAAGCGGGAGCTGGTGGATGTCCTCAACCCTCAGGTCAGTTGTGGCCAGGGTCTCTGAGCCATGTGTCCCCGCTGGGTCATCGCGATGTCTGGAGGGATTATGTACAGTGGTGGCCACTCCTGGCCTGGCTCTAAGTTTGTGCTTGGCTTTTGACACCACCAGGTATTGGTATGTAGCTGTTTATAAGAGGATGTGCCCGTAATGTTAGGTACCAGCCTGCAGAGGGACCTGTCCTTTCGCGCGCACGCACACACACACATATCCTTCAGGCGCCCACAGCTGCCCAGTGACAGGAAGACATGCTTCAGGCCTGCCCAGGGGGCCAGGGTGCAGGTGGGAGGCACAGTCTTGGCACCATATGGTCAGTGCTGGGACACCGTCGTCCACGCCAAGGAAGGTCATGGAGCAAACCCTTGGAAACGAAGGGCTGACCAGGGGGTTTAGCTCCTCCTTCAGGGTGTGCATGTCCTGGGGCTGCCGTGACAAAGTCCCACAGACGGGGCAGCTTAAACAGCGGACACTTATTCTTTCTCCGTTCTGGAGGCTGGAAGTGCGAGATCAAGGCGTCAGCAGAATTTGCTCCTTCCAAGGGCCGTGAGGGAAGGATGTGTCTTTAGTCTCTGCTTGGCCTGTAGGCTGTCTTCTCCCTGTCTCTTCACTTGGTGTCCCCGCTGTGTGCGTGTTTGTCTCCAGTTCTCTGCCCTTTATGAGGACATCGAGCGTATAGATCAGTGCCCACGATGATGCCCTCACCTGACTCAGGTCCCTCTGTAAAGCCCCTGTCTCCAAATCAGGTCACATTCTCGGGTTGGTGGTTTGGATGTCAACAGAGGAATTATAGGGTTCAGCCTGTGACACCCAGTGTGCACGTGTTCGTGCATGTGCCCAGGCTGTGGGCTGAGAAACGAGTGGAAGGAAAAAAAAGAAATAATGAATCCTTACACTGCCCTGGGATAGCGTGTATGAGGGAAAGGGGAGTCGGTGGGGATGGCCTTGAGGAGGGGCAGGCGTTTCAGCCCGGTGCTCCAAAGCAGGAGGGCACAGCCTTCCTGGGTCCCCTGTGGTCCCCACTGAGGGCTGGCCCTGGAGTGCGCTGGAAGCTGGACGCATGTTCGTGGCAAGGAGGGTGGCCAGGAGTGAGGAACCCCCTGGAGGATCCCTCGATCCCGAAGGAACAGCCTGTGTCTTCCCTCCCATGTGCCAAGTGTGAAACTTCCAGGGCGGTGCCTGCCGGCCTCGTCTCATTGGCCCCTCCCCCTCCTGTGCAGATTGAGATGCTCAGCCCCTACGAGGCTGTGTGTGAGAGCTTCAAGGAGCAGTACAAGACATTCGCGACGGCCCTGGACACCACGAGGCATGAGCTGCCTGTGAGATCAGTTCACCTGGACGGAGGCGCGCACAAGTTCTTAGGTAGGATGGGCCATCTGCTGGGCAAGGACCAGGAAGAACTGCCAGTGGGTATTGGCACTTCCTGTGTGCTGGCACCTTTATTCCTTCATGTCATCCTCACACGCCTCATGTGAGGGAGATGGCATGTCCCCCTTCACATGGCACAGGGTGTAGGGTGCTAGCAAGACTGGTTTGTCCAGGGTGGCACCCCAAGAAAGAGCCATGCTGGATTGGAACCCAGGCCTGTGGTTTCCTTGTGGATTTCCTACCCGGCTGAAAGGCATTCTTGGGGAGCAGCCTGCAACCCCACAGCCGTGAGGGGGGCTCTACTAAGGTGCATTGTTGATGGGGCAGTGATAGGGCTGCAGACCCCCACCCTCTGCCTTCTACACAGAGCCAAGGGGTCCCTTTCCTGCAGAGGGGTCCCATCTAACCCTTCACCTGAGGAAATGGGCAGGTGTGAAGTGCTGTGCTTGATCTTAAAATTCTCTTTAGAACAGCTGTCTTCCCAAAGCAGGTTTTCAGCTGCCCTGGAGTTTGGTTATTTCTAAGCAGAGCTCTCATGAGCCTCTAAGTATGTTTTGCTGATGCAGTAAAACATTGCCACCTAAAATCACATGGACTTTCCCTGCAGAACTTTGCACAAATGCAGCTCAGGATCACAAAGGGTGTTGCTGTATTGGCAACTTCAGACAGAGACTTAAACATTTTTTTAAAAGCTGTATTGATATATAACTCAGATACCATACAATTTTCCCATTTAAAGTGTACAGTTCCTTGTTTTTAATATATTCATAGGGATTTGCAACTATTACTGTATTCTAACCTTAGGACATTTTTGTTTCCCCCAGAAGAAACTCAGTATCTATTAGCTGTCACTTCCCATCGCTCCTTGTCTCCCAGCCCTAAGCAATGACGGATTAACTTCCAGACAAAGATGGTTTTTAATACAATCAAGCCTTTTCCTACGTGAAATAGTGTGTGTCTGACATGGGATCTTGAAAAGTTGGATGACTCTCTGTGTCTGGGTTTCCTGTTGTATGGTGGTTGCCGTCAGTGGCACATCTGTGACTCTTGGACTCCGTTTCAGAAAAGCTCCTTAGATGATTGCTAGGGGTTGGGATTAGGGAGTGTATGAGTTGTTTGTGGCTGCTGTAACAAAGGCCACAAACCGGGGAGCTTAAAACAAGAGAAACTTACTCCCCCTCAGTTCAGGGGGCCAGAGGTCCAGCATGAAGGTGTGGGCGTGGTTGGTTCTTTCTGGAGGCTCTGAGGGAGAACCCCTTTCAGGATGCTCTCCCAGCTGCTCCTCAGCTGCTGGCAGCATCACTCCCGTCTCTGCCCCCGTCTTCACATCGCCTTGTCCCTTGAGTGCCTCTGTATCTGAATCTCACTCTTCTTAAAGGGCCCCAGTTATTGGAATGGGCCTACCTACCCTGTGACCTCATTCTACCTCAGTTCCATTTCCAGTAAGGTCACATTCAGACACTTGAGGATAGTACCTGAACATGTCTTTTTGGGAGGACACAATTTAGAACACATTGGGGGAAAGAGGTGTGTTTGTGAGAACCCTTATAAGGTTCCCAAAATGTTACAGTGTTTGGTTGTGATGTGTGTACACGTGTAGCTGGTAGATGGGACGCGCCAGGATTGGAGAGATGCTGGTGTCCCAGCAGGTGGGACACAGCGCAGTTGCAGGCAATACTTTCCTGGGGCGGGAGGTACTGTAGCGAAGGGAACCATGGGATTCTTTTTAAGTTACTCACAGGACAGGCTCTCTCCACTTTTTGCATTCGTTTCTGTTGGGGACACTGGAGTGGCATCCAGGTCTGTCCCAATGACCGCCTGACCAATGGACACGCCTGACCCAGGGTCTCAGGCAAAGGGGCACAGCGGTGGTACCAGTGCACGCATGTCGTCCTTCATGACTCGCGGCCTTTGAGCCTTCGTAACATGAGAGTGTTCGTTCCGGGAAATGAGAACAATCTAGTAGGCCACCTCGCTCACGCGTGGGTTGCTTGGGGCACCGTGCAGCCCATGGCTGATGCCCTCTCCCCACTCCTCAGATGATTTGCAGCGGGAATTGACGACCACGCACCATCTGTTGGGAGAACTTGGGGTCTGCAGTTCAGAAGAAAATGGGAAAGTGCTAGACCTGCTGGGTGAACTGAAGGAAATGACCCAAAAGAAGGATCTGGAGCTCCGAAGGTATCTCAGAAAATACTTTAAGGAAAAGATAGCACCCTGGCCGGTGTGCTCGGTTGGAGCACTGTCCCGTACACCGAACGGTTTCGGCTTGGTCCCCATTTGGGGTGCACACCCATCCATGTTCTCTCTCACATCAGTGTTTCTGTCTCTAAAATCAATAAGCATATCCTCAGTGAGGATTGAAAGGGGGGTGGGCGCGGACACTGGCCAGTGTGGCTTAATTTGGTTGAGCATTGTCCCATGCACCTAAAGGTTGCTGTTTCGATTCCTGGGCAGGGCACATGCCCAGGTTTGCAGGCTTAATCCCCAGTAGGGGGCGTGCAGGAGGCAGCCGATTGATGCTTCTCTTCCTCTCCTTTCCTCTCTCTAAAATCAATAAAAACATATCTTAAGAAAAAGATAGCATATACATAAATATATATATATATATAACTATATGTGTGTATACTGTATGTGTGTATATATATATATATATATATATATATATATATGCATATATATATAATTACATAATATTACTTTAAAAAAAAGAAGAAGAAAAATAGCCTCCCACCAGGCAGAGATGTGCCGTCGGCGGCTGCCCTGTGCAGACAGCGGGCAGCCCTGGCATGGCAGGGTCCAGCAAGCAGGGAGAAGGGAGTGGGTAAAAGCCTTCAGCCCACCTGAAACCCCAAGGGAGTTCCCCAACAGCCAGAATAGAAAGGGCAGTGGCATCGCCCTCATTCACTTCCTCAGGACCACACAGCACTTCAGGCGCCTGGCTCGGTCTGTTCACGTTTTAAATGTTTTCCAGGGGGAGGGCCTGGGTGATCTTTTTGGAACTTCTCATTGGAGTGTAAGTACATATAGGAAAGGCACAGATTGTAGGGTACAACTCGATGGGTTTCCCAGCGTATGCCCTCGTGGAAACAGTCCTAGGCCAGCCCCCCTAATCACCCCCGTTTCCTTCTCTCACTCTCCTCCAGGGGATTTCTAACCATGGGGCTTTCTTCCACATCTTCCAAAAAGAATCTTGTTTTCTTCTCCTTTACAATGCTAAACACACCCTGAGATGCCTAAAATATTTGAAAGGTGCTGATGGAAATCAAACGCCACCCGCTGTGGAGTTAGCTTCTGGCCCCAGGATGAAATCGGGACACAGCAGAGCATTCTGGATTGCAGAGGTCACAGGTTTGAGTGGTTCAACATGCTCATTTAGTACCTGTGTCCCCACCACCGTGTAATTTGAGGGCGGGCTGGGATACTGCCCCATTCACAGTTCTTTTTAAAAATATATATTTTTATTAATTTCAGAGAGGGAGAGAGAGAGAGAAACCTCAGTGATGAGAATCATCAGCTGCCTCCTGCACACCCCCTACTGGGGAGCGAGCCTACAACCTGGGCATGTGCCCTGACTGGGAAACGAACCGTGACCTCTTGGTTCATAGGTCGATGCTCAACCACTGAGCCACACTTGTTTCTTGGACAAATGAATCTTTTCTTTCGGGCCTGCCTGGCCCTGTTCTTGGGGGCTTTCCTGTTTGCGTTCTGTTCAGACAGCTTCCTGACCCGCGCTTTCCCACGGGTGCTCGGGAGGAATCGGCGCTGCCACCTTGGCGAAGGCAGAGGCGCTTCGGCTCCTCCTGGCCCTCAGGCACGGAGGGCAGAAAGCATCACCCTTCTGTTATTCCCGCAGGAGCTTTGCCCACGTGCAGGAACTCTCTGCTGGAGTGAGTAAGGAGGCGGCCTTAATCAACCAGGAGGTCTGGGAAGAGGCCCGGGGCCCGGTGCCCCTCCGCCAGTGGTATTTCAATGAGGAGGACACCCGAGGGGACACTCGGGGAGAGGCCAGCAGCCCGCTCCTCTCGGGCACTGACAAGCCCTGCGCACTGTGAGTCTGCACGCAGGCCGTGACCCTCGCCCACGTGGGACCTTCTGCGAGCCCTCGGGAAGAAAGCACTGTCCAGGGCGCATCTGTGCCAGCACGGGGTGGTGTTCTGGAGACTCAAGCACTTTAGTCACTTAGCTCAGCAGTGTAGCTGTTTTTGTGTGATAATCTTGTTTTATATTTAAGAAATAAAACTGTTTGGCAATTGAGCCTTGGTTTCTCTGTAAGGGGGAAGCAGAAGAGACACTATTTCACTCTCAAGGTGATTCCTGTCCTCTAGTCACGGGGCTGTTTTGTTTAATGTCCTAAGCAAGTCAGGAGTTGGTCCTCACCTGGCTCGTCGGCTCCTGTCTGCACCACGTGGGCTCTGGCAGTCCTGCTGGTTCCCGTGGACATGGCTGCTGTGGGGTGACACCGGGAGGGTGGTGCTCGGGGTGAGATGCGGCATCCACCCCGCCCTGCATTCTGCGAAGAGAGATGCGTCTTGATCTAACATGTCCAACGGGCACACTCACCCCCCCCACACACACACACTCCTGACCTGCGCCTGCCTGCGGGTTGGGAGCTACAGTTGCAGGTCGGGGAAGCTGTCCCCAGTCAGACATAGCAGCCCTTCCCACAACCACGCAGGTCAAGGGGACACAGGCCCTCCCAGTTTCCATCCACACACCCACCCTTTCATCCCCATGTTTCCAAGTCCATGATCATGGTCCTCAGGGATTCCCATGAGCTCCTGTGTCAGAGTCCCAGAAACGTCATCCCCTGGCCCGTCCCCCCCATTTGTGTGCAAGAGCTTTGGGTCCCTCGAAGGGGACAGATACCCCAGGAACCCCGGTCCTTTCCTTAGTCTTAATGACCCGGATTAGTACCACATTCTTGTTATAATCTCTGCCTTCCAGCTTTTAGAATTTCCCTAAACTGAGGTAAAAACTGCAGGCATGTTTGGGGTCCTTCAGTGTTCAGGGACTTGCAGGGGGTCCCCTGCCCACTCACTCCCATAGTGCTGTCCTCAGACCTTTGCTCAGCCCTGTCCAATGGGCACTGGCGAGCTGCGTGCTTCGGTTCAGCAGGGGCTCCGGAGTGCTGCGGAGTGAGCGATGGTGTGTCAGATACACGCGGCTGTGCTGGGAACTAAAAACTAAGGAACAATTTCTATGAATCGTGTGGAAAGATTGCCATGATTTTTAAAAATGAAAATAGGTCAAGCCCTAACTGGTTTGGCTCAGTGGATAGAGCATCAGCCTGTGGACTGAAGGGTCCCAGGTTCTATTCCGATCAAGGGCATGTACCTTGGTTGCGGGCACATCCCCAGTAGGGGTGTGCAGGAGGCAGCTGATTGATATTTCTCTCTCATCAATGTTTCTCTCGATTCCTCTCCCTTCCACTCTGTAAAAATCAATAAAATATATTAAAAAAGAAAATAGGTCAAAATGTGTGGGGCACAGAGCAATTTGTGTTAAAAGTTGTAAAAACCTAGAAAGATAATGTCTCTGGGGGGAGAGGTCAGGGGGCCGGGGACCCTGAGGAGTGCGGGATGCTTGCTTGTTATTGTTGCATTTTGCATTCCTTTAACATTTCGGTTAAATGTTTTCTCATCTGCGTGTATTGCATCTTCATCAAGAAATCCATACAACAGAACTCGAGCGAGCAGGCTTTCTAAATGATCATGCTCATGTTTACGTCATGGTGTCTCTGTGTGCCAATAAAACTTTATTTACACACACACAGGAAACAGGCTGGATTTGGCTTGGGGCCTAAGCCTCGGCGCTGCTGGTTTTTGGAGTCAGATCACTCTGCAGGGGGCGTCCTGTGCATGGAGGGGTGTGGAGCTGCATCCCTGGCCTTCACCCACCCGATGTGGGCAGCACTCCCCCATCCCCAAATGTGTCCGGACATTGCCCAGTGACCTGGGTGTTAGAATTGACCCCCGTGTGAAAACCTCTATGCTTCAGGCCCAGTCTCCCCCCTGCCTCAGCCAACACCATCTTTCTCAGCTTCATTCATTGACCTCAACCCAACTTCTGAAGAAAAGCCTAGAATGCAGCTCTGTGTAGCTGCTTCTCAACTATGCCTGGGCTGAGAATTAGCACAAATTCTGAAAAAGATATAAACCAGGGTTGGCAAACCGTAGACCCCAAGCCAAATCCAGCCTGTTTCCTGTGTGTGTGTAAATAAAGTTTTATTGGCACACAGAGGCACCCATTCATGTACATGTGTCTGTGACTGCTTTCATGCTGCAAATGGCGGAGTTGCGTCTTTGGAGATCATCTGCTTTGCAAAGCCTAAAATCCTGACCGTCTGGCTCAGAAGAGGTTTGCTGGCCCTTGATCTGAACAAGAAAGTAGGAAATCTTAACTTGTGAAAGGACATGTTTAATATTTTCTTACAGGACTGAAAGCTGTCACCATCTTGAATAAGGGGGTGGGGGCTGAAACCATTTTGCTTTTTTGTGAATTGCTCTCATGCGAAAGAAGACTCGCCTACTCTTCTTGCTGGAGCGGTGGGCACGTGAGGCACTGAGCGAAGGGCTGCACTGGAAGGCAGCCTTCAGAGGCTTCTAGAACGAGCACACTGGCTAGAACTGGACACCAAAACGCCAGCAGCAGTGGCTGGAGGGACAGATGAGGGAGCTTCCCCTTTCTGGTCTACATTTTCCTCTGGTTTGTTTTATGTGGTTTGTTTTTTTTGGAGAATGTTTATAAGAGTTCATTTGAGCCCAACTGTGAACATGTGCCAGGGTGCAAGATCTTGAATACTTCCTACTTTCCATTTTTTTGTACTGAACAAATGTCACATCCAGAATCCGAAAAACTACGTTTTTTTGCGTCCATTTGGCGACAGTTTCTAGAAGGCGGGCTTGGGGGAGGTCATCACAGGAGACGGGGGATGAGACGACGCCACCAAGACGGTGCTCAGATCCTCCCTGAGAGTCGGTAGGGAGACGGTTAAAAACGAGAACTGACGTCCAAAGGCAGTGCCATCAAGTGACACAGCGCTGGTGCACGGGAGGAAGGAAGCGACCTGCTGTGTGTGGGGAAGTTACAACCTCCCACTTCCCCTCCATCCTCCCTCACACCCCCACGCACCCCAAATCTGCCATCACACCAAAACCCTTTACCAGCAACTCGGATTCTCCCAGTAGGAGAGGGATTGTAACACGTACCTGAACCGGGTGACCACGCATTGGCACTTCTGGGACTGGCTGCTTCACCTCCCCCTCTGTGGTTACACACCTTTGCAGTTCACTCCTGGGCACACACCCAAAAGAGCCGAAAACAGGCTGTCTGAGTCTGTCCGGGCTGCTACAACGGAATACCGTAGACTGGGGGGCTTGTCAGTAGGAGAAACGTATTTTTCGTGGTTCTGGGGGCTGGAAGTCCAAGATCAAGGCATCGGCAGATTTGGTGTCGGTAAGAGCCCTCTTCCTGGTTAATAGATGGTCGTTTTCTCCCGGTGTTCTCACATGGCAGAAGAGGTGAGGAAGTGCTCTGTGGTCCCTTATCTCAGGGCGCTAATCCCAGTCATGACGGTTCCACCATCATAACCGAATCACCCAACGGCCCCACCTCCCAATCCCATCACTTTGGGGTGTTAGGGTTTTGTTTTGTTTTGTTTTGTTTTGTTTTTTGTTTTGTTTTTTTGCAGAGAGGAAGGGAGAGGGAGAGAGAGCTAGAAACATCGATGAGAGAGAAACATCGACCAGCTGCCTCCTGCACACACACCCCCTCCCCCGGGGATGTGCCTGCAACCAAGGTACATGCCCTTGACCAGAATCGAACCTGGGACCTTTCAGTCCGCAGACCGCCGCTCTATCCACTGAGCCAAACCAGTTTCGGCGGGGTGTTAGGGTTTTAACATGAGGTTTTTATTTTTGCGGGGCCGGGCGGGGGGGGCGCAGAGGGGGAGGGGGGCACAATCATTCAGTCTATAGCACAGGGACTCCAAAACATTTGTGAATGGTGGTAGCAGCACTATTTACAGTAGGCAAAAGGTGGAAGCAGTCCAAATGTCCAAACACAGATGACGGACAAACAAAACGTGCTGTCCCCACCCCCTGGAATGTTATTCGGCCGTAAAGAGGAACGAAGCACTGAGACAGGCTGCCCTGTGGAGGAACCCTGGAGACACACGCTGAGGGAGAGACACGAATGGGCAAGTACTGATGGTACGCTTCTGCTCATGAGGTCCCTAGAAGGGGCCAGTTCAGGGAGGCAGAAAGTAGAACAGAGGTTGCCAGGGGCTGGCAGAGGGAGAGTGGGAAGTTACTGCTCCGTGAACACAGTTTCTGTGTGGGGTGGGGAAAAAATTTGGAACTAGATTGTGGTGATGGTTGCAAAAGATCAGCAGTGTGTTAAATGTCACTGAACCATGCAGTGAAAGGGTAAAATGTTAAAGGTCACGTGTATTTCCCCACTATAAGTAAATATAAAGAGGAGTGAGCGGGGAGTGGGGGGACCCAGAGAAGGCCCAGCAGGGGGGCTCTTCGCACGGGGACCTGTCGGAGGGGCCGAGAAGCAGAGGGACGGGGACAGGTGGAGCTACCTCAGGTCGGAGCCACCAGCCCATCCTCCCACTGTTCTACCACCGCCACGCCCGGAGCTCCTGCCACTGCTTTGGAAAACACCGACAGGACCTGCAAGTCACCAGAGCCTTTGGCCGTCTGCGCTCTGGGACCTCTAGCAGATGCAGGAAAGGGAGTGGCTTCTCTCTCCCTTCTGCCTCCCACTTACCTGCCTGGGCCTCCTAGGATCCCATGGATGGGGAGGGGACCAGAGCCTCCAGGTCCCTGCGCTGGGAGGAGGCCAGAGGGGAACAGACAGAAGGAGAGGAGCCTGCCCTTTGGCCCGGGCTGCACGGTGCTGCCAGGTGTCCATCCCTCCTGTTCTCCTGCAAAACACAGCTTGCTCTCTGTCCAAAGAAACTTAACAAGTTTCGCCAGTGGACCCCTGGGGCTGAAATCGGGGGTTCCGTTGAAGTCCACACCCTGAGCTGTGCAGCCTACGCGCCCCTCTCCCCACCCGTTTCCAGGAAGCCAGAAGTCGGCCTTCTGTCCCACACTGAGGCTTCCGTGTGGAGCATTTCCCCGTGAGAATCTGTCCCCAAAGCGAAAGATTCCACCCCCTGTTACATGGGGGGCTCTCCGTGAAAATACCCACGTGCTCCATCGTTCCAAGCACCCTCACCCCCACTTCCTGCCTGCACACACGCACATACAGTGCTTCATGTCTCATTCTCAATACAGACTAATCGCCTCGGATCTCTGGGTATCTTAAAAGTCCCATGAAAATCAAATAGGGAATGAGAACGAAACTGTACTTAGAGACGTGGGTGTATGTTTTGCATTTATAAAGTAAGAACGGGATACTCTGAAAAAATAGGACGTCTTGGAAAATAGAAAAAATCCAATCGTAGGGTTAAAAGATAAAATAGTGAAAAAATCTCCCAGAAAGCACAATAAAAAGAACAGAATTGCCTGATGAACAAAAATAGATCCAGAGACAAAGAAACACTGAACAGACCATCCAACCTCAGAGAGAAGGTGGGGCCAGGGATGGGCGGGAGGAAGATTAAGAGAGCAACCAAAGGACTTGTGTGCATGCATATTAGCATAGCCAATGGGCACAGACACTGGGGCAGTGGGGGCTTGTCCTGGGAGGCGGGAGTGGTGGGAAGGGGCGTCAATCGGGTAAAAGGAGACATATGTAATACTTTAAACAATAATTAAAAAAAAAACAGAATGGAAAATAGAAGAGAGATTTTTTTTTTTAATTAAGATTCTATCCAGGTGGTTCCATATCCGACCAGTGGGACTTGTGGACAGAGGAAACAAGCGGAAAGTGTAAACGAAATAAGACCAGATGGCAGAGGGCCCCCTGAGGGCGCAGGCCAGGAAATAAAGACAAGACCCCCACGGAGGTATATTAGCCACGTACTACTGTGTAACAAATTACCCACCACAGCAGATCCAAACAACACGCATTTATTACAGATCCTCCAAGGCAGGAATCTGGGTGCAGCTCAGCTGGGGCCTTGTCTTCCTGGTCTCAGGAGCTGTAATCAGGTGCCTGCCAGGGTCTCACCCAGAGGCTCCACAGGGGGATCCCCTGCTTCAAGCTCCCCTCCCCTCTCGGTGGGACTGCGTTTCTCACGGAGGCTGTTCCCCGGAGGGCCGCTGCCCTGGCTGGCTACTGCCAATGATGTCCCTTGCTGGAGGTCACCTTGCGTCCCGCCCCCCTGCCCCCCCAATATCTCCAGCATTGAAGCATGTGTAATCAACTTCAGCAGGAGCCAGAGTCGGGTGGCAAGATGGACGGGTCATCTTTAGGACCCGAAAGGGACACCCCCTCGAGGGGGCCGTATGCCGTCGCTTAGAAGAAAAGCACGGAGGAGAGGGGGTAACACAGGGCCGAGAGGACCAGGACGTGGAACGCTGGGGGCTGTGTTAGAAGCTGCCTGTCCCACCGGACAAGTCAGCACACGTTTCACAACAAGAAGGATGAAAGCTTTTCAAACTTGCAGAGAAACATAGCAGGCACCCACGTTAGCGGTGTCCGAAAACTCAACGGCGACCTCGGAGCTGGGAGACTGTGGGGCCAGGCTCTATGTGAATGATTCTCAGGTTTTTCAAAATCGTAAAAAGGCTGGGAGGGCTCCACAGACAGGTGGAGGGACTGACAAAAAAAAAAAAAAAGAGGAAAAAAAAAAGGACAATTGTCACAACTCAAACTTATGGTTACTGTCAGAAAGGAAGTTTCCGCCGGGGAGCAGCCGATTCCTTAACTCGGATGGTGAGCACAGCATCATAGTGGGTCTGTTATTGCCTTTTAACCTTTGCCTGTGTGACAGTCCCGGCATGGGAGGTGGCACTCGGGTCAGCCGAGAGGTGAATAAGGGGCCCAGTGTGGATGGCGCCCTGCCTATGGCCCAGGGAGGGGAGGGAAGCATCGCTGAGGGACCACTGCTGGCCACGCCTTCCAGGAGGATATGAGGAAGGCGGCTTGAAGAAATCCGGACACTTCACAGAGGAGTCTTACTCAGCCCTTCTGTCTGGCTTTTTAAAAATATATACCGTATTTTCTGGCGTATAAGACCCCCGACTTTTGAGAAGATTTTCCTGGGTTAAAAAGTCGTCTTATACGCCGGAAAATAAGGTATATTTTTTTTATTGATTTCAGAGAGGAAGGGAGAGGGGGAGAGAGATAGAAACATCAATGATGAGAATGAATCATTGATTGGCTGCCTCCTGCACGCCCCCCAGTGGGGATGGAGCCCACAATCCGGGCATGTGTCCTGACCTCCTGGTTCATAGGTCAATGCTCAACCATTGAGTCACCCTGGCCAGCGGGGCTGTCTGGCTTGAATGGATCCATCTTCCATCTTCTGGTCCTGGTGCTGGAGATTCTTCCGAAGGCCTGTAGGGGGCAGCAATTCCCCCCGGCTCACCAGCTTCCCTGTGTCCCAGCTCTCTGGTCAATTCTGTCCATTATCATCAATTCAGGTGAAATTGTTCATGTCTTTGCATACTTAAAAAAAAATAAAGCATCATCACTCCCAGATTAAATTAGCGCTTTAGCATTTATCATATCTTGGCGCACTTCTTTGACAAGTAGTCACGGGAGAGTTACAGATCATCCAGAATGGTTATCAGTGAGAGACTGGCATGATTTGCATTCTGGAGCATATAATTCTAATAGAATTTCAGACAAAGGGGAGTGGAATTGTACATTTATAACCTGACTCCCTTTCATCTGCAGTATTGTGGGCATCTTTTTTCCCCAAATGTTATTATTTTATTGATTTTTAGAGAGAGGAAGGGAGAGAGAGTGGAAGAGAGAGAGAGAGAGAGAGAGAGAGAGAGAGAGAGAGAATCATCTATGTGAGAGAGACACATCGATTGGTTTCCCCACACACTTGCCCCGACTGAGGATCAAACTGGTAGCCAGGGCATATGCCCTGACCGGGAATCAAACCTGCCACCTTTTGGTGTACGGGTCCACGCTCCAACCAACTGAGTCACGCCGGCCAGGCTGTGGGCATCTTTTTGAGTCAAGTATCCTAGAACAGTGGTCGGCAAACTGCGGCTCGCGAGCCACATGTGGCTCTTTGGCCCCTTGAGTGTGGCTCTTCCACAAAATACCACGGCCTGGGCGAGTCTATTTTGAAGAAGTGGCGTTAGAAGAAGTTCAAGTTTAAAAAATTTGGCTCTCAAAAGAAATTTCGATCGTTGTACTGTTGATATTTGGCTCTGTTGACTGATAAGTTTGCCCACCACTGGGCTAGAGTGTCAGAGCGTCTAATGGCGTCACACACTCTGTTCCACATTGCGGTGCTGCACCAGCATCATCCAGGGCAGGTGTGCGTCCCAGCTCTCCTGGAGCTGCTCGGCTCTGCACTCTGGACGGTCGCCTAGCCTCGTCCCGATTGCCCAGCTATGTCACGTGGAACATTGGAGCGTTGCTTATCTGTGGTGGAGGCTGCGATCCTGAGGTTGTTGGTCTTCCAGGAGAATTCCGCATCATGAGAAGGCTGGGTCTGTTTGGGGCACAATCTGGACCACAGATAAAGAGAATGAGATTTGCTCAGAGAACTGATAAAGCTCAGCCGGGTCTTCAAAGAGAATGTGCTTAAAGGCTGTAGTGGAGTGACTGGTGCCTCCTGCTCCCTCCGCCGCCCCCCCCCCCCCCCCCCGCAAGTTACATCACATGGAACTTGGACCCCCGGCACTGTGACGTGACCTTATTTGGAAAAAGGGTCTTTGCAGATGTAATTAGGTGAAGGATCTTTTTTTTTTTTTTTAATATATTTTTATTGATTGTAGAGAGGAAAGGAGAGGGAGAAAGAGGCAAAGGCATCAACAATGAGAATCATGCAGCGGCTGCCTCCTGCCCGCCCCTGACTGGGGATCGAGCCCACAACCGGGGCATGTGCCCTGACTGGGAATTGAACCTGGGACCTCTTGGTTCCTAGGTCGACGCTCAACCACTGAGCCACGCTGTTCGGGCAGGTGAAGGATCTTGAGATGAGCTCATCCTGAGTTACCCAGGTGGGCCCTAAATCCAATGACAAGTGTCCTTGTAAGAGAAAGGCAGAGGGAGATTTGAGACAGAGAAGAGGAGGAGGCCGTGTGAAGGTAGAGGCAGAGATGGGGGTGATGTGGCCATCAGTCAAGAAATGCTGGGAGCCCCCAGAAGCTGGAAGAGGCAAGAAGGGCCCTCCCCTAGAGCCTCCAGAGGGAGCATGACCCTGCTGACTCCTTGCCTTCAGAGCCCCAGCCTCCAGAACGGGGGAGGGTACGTTTCTGTTGGTTAAAGCTGTGTGCTGCAGGGGCCCTGGGGTCCCATCAAAGACGAGGAGGGGCTTCCCTGGGAACAAGAGGTGCTATGGCTTGGTTTCAGGGACCACCCCTGCCTCCTAGATTGACCCCTCACTGCATGGTTGGGGTTTCCTCTGGCCTAAGATTGTCTAGTGAGTTTGGACAAAACGTGCATTTCAAACTCCCCCCAGGCGGCCTCCCTTCCAGGCAGGAGCTGTGGCCTCAACAGACGAGCAGGTGCCCAGGATGATTTGGGGAAGAAAGGACCCTGCATGGAGAATGCCTGTCATGGCCAGTTAGAGCTGGGCCGGGCCCCCATCAAAACACGGTGCAAGGAACGATCTGGATCTGGATCTGGATCTGGACCAGGCCACCTCCCGTAAAGTCAGGTTCAGACACCTCCGAGCACCTGCCACGGCCAGGGGACCAGGATAGGTACACGCCGGCAAACCACAGACTCCACTGGGCCCTGAGGAATGACGGTGAAGCGGGGAGAGGGTGGGGGACTGTGGAGCAAGAGCCTGTGCTCCAGGGACCGGGGATAAACGGCACCACCTCCCCGGACTGCACACCGCCCCCTACAGACAGGGACAGGGACAGCCACTTCCAAGGAAGCTGCTTCCCTGCCCAAGCGCCCAGTTTGCTGTTTGTTTTCTTTTCCATTAAAGAACACAGGATGGTAGACTCTGCATAATATTTATCGTGTTTGGCATTTCTAAGTGTACCATAGGTGGCATTAAATGCATTCACACTGTTGTGTAACCATCACCGCCATCCACACCCACATTTTTCATCTTCCTCAACATAAACTCCCTGCTCTTTAAGCACTAACTCCCTCCTCCCTCTCCCCCAGCCCATGGTAACCTCTATTCTGCTTCCTGTCGCTATGGAGTTGCCCGTTCTAGGGACCTCATCTAAGTGAAATGGCGCTGTGCTTGCTCGCCTTTCTCGGTCTGGCCTTCTGAAACATAGCTTGTGAGTGATGGGATCAGCTAGAGAGGATGGTGTTGCTAGACCACCTGGCAGCCCCCACTGACCACGAGGCCCGGGATCCCTCTCTTCCTCCCGGTGGACGCTTCTGCTCCCCGGGCGGCTCAGGCGGGGCCTCCTCTCCTGCAGAGAAACTTCCCCGGCTCCAGCCCCAGCCCACATTCCTGCCTCTCCGCTAAATGGAACTGATTGGGTTGCAGGCAGCTCCGGAATCCCTTGTTGGTGATCGCAGAGACCCCGATGTGCGAGGATTAGTTCAGTGAACCTCTGACCCTGGTCGATTTAGAGCATTTGCCTGCACCACGAGCACAGCCACTGTGGACCTGGAACAGGCTGGGCGCCCTTGCTGGGGCCCCGATTGGGTTTGGTTTGTGTGCAAATGCCCATGTCCAGCCCACCCCCACCACGAGGGACCCAGGCCGGCCTTCCTCTTTCCTCTCCCTTTGTGGCTCTCTTCCGCCTCCCAGCGCTGAACTGCAAGGCTCTGGTGGGAACCCCCTGGGAAAGAGTCCTTTAGTTTTCCTCTCACTTTTTTTTTCACACTATAATTTCTTTATTGATTAAAGTATTACATATGTGTCCTTATACCCTCCCTATTACCCTCCCAACCCCCCCCCCCCCCCCGCACCACTCATGCCCTCACTCCCCTGTTGTCTGTGTCCATTGGTTAGGCTTATATGCATGCATACAAGTTCTTTGGTTGATCTCTCCCCCTTACCCCCACCCTCCCCTATCTTCCCTCTGAGGTTTGACGGTCTGATCAATGCTTCTCTGTCTCTGGATCTGTTTTTGTTCATCAGTTTATGTTGTTCATTATATTTCATAAATGAGTGAGGTCATGTGATGTTTATTTCTCTCACTTTTAACATTTGGGCAAAATAAGACTCCTCAAGGATGCTGCCCTCTCCCTGCTGGGAGTCTCCCTGGACAGTAGTTCTCTCCGCACACGCGGTTTTGCTTTCCAAGGATTCACTTTTCCCTGGTCGAGCGTGGTCTGAAAATATTAAATGGAAAATTAAAAAAAAATAAACATTAAGTTTTCAAGTGCATACCCTCCTGAGTAGCGTGATAAAATCCCGCGTCCTCCTGCGCTGTACTCCTGGGACGTGAATCAGCCCCTTGTCCAGCGTCTCCAAGCTGCATGTACACCCTGGCCGCTGGTCACTTAGTCGCTGCCTCAGGGATCAGACCGACCTTTCAGTGTTATGTTTATGGGAAAAGGAGCTTTGCAGACACGATTACATTAAGGATCTTGAGATGATGGGGAGGTTATCCTGTATTTGCAGGTGGGTCCTAAGTGCAATCCCAAGTGTCCTTCTGAAGGGGAAGCAGAGGGCAGTTTCACACAGAAGTCGTCGATGTGACAAGGGAAGCAAGAGGCTGGAGGGATGCAGGAAGGAAGGGGCCACGGGCCAAGGAACTCAGGCAGCCTCCGACACGGAGGCAAGGACACGGACTCTCCCGGAAGCCTCCAGAAGGAACCAACCCTGCCGACACCTTGACTTTAGCCCAGTAACACTGGTGTCCGATTTCTGGCTTCCAGAACTGCAAGAGAATAAATTTGTGTTGTTTTGAGCCACCAGGTAGGTGGTAATTTGTTACAGCAGCCAAAGGAGACTAATACTGACTTTTTTTAAAAAAATCTTTTCTCTCATTCCGTAGGTTGGCTTATTTTTTTTTTAATATTTTATTGATTTTTACAGAGAGGAAGGGAGAGGGATAGAGAGCCAGAAACATCGATGAGAGAGAAACATCGACCAGCTGCCTCCTGCACACCCCTCACCGGGGATATGCCCTCAACCAAGGTACATCCCCTTGACCGGAATTGAACCTGGGACCCTTCAGTCCGCAGACCGACGCTCTATCCACCGAGCCAAACCGGTTTCGGCAATACTAACTATTTTTGCAACAGCTTCATATAACAATCTATCATGTATGTTTCATGTGGGCATATACGACTCCTTTGCTTCTCTTGTCAGTTGCCTGCTATCTTACCGCGCAGAGGTTGCCGTATTTACTGGGCCATTCTCCTGATGGACGTTTCAGGCGTCTCCAAGGCTACACAGCGGCCCAGCCCCACTCCTAAAAGTGTTTCATCACAGCATGGTGTTCAAGCGTTCATTAACTGCATTTGGTCTCTCTCCCTCTTTTTGATTGATTAAAAATGACTCATGTGTGTTTCTGATGCAAAGGGCCTTATCCACCCCCTACTCCACACCCCGCTCCCTCCACGACCTTGGCCCAGGACCCTCTCCCAAACAGCTCATTCAGCAGATGCTTGATGATTTCAGAAGGCGAGAGGGTCGCAGGTCACGTCCATCAGCTCTCTGCAGGGCCCCCGAGGACCGCGCCCGCCCTGTTGCCGAGCAAAGCCAAGTCGGGAGCGTTGCCAACATCGTGACCACACGGGTTTCCATCTCTCTGTCTCTTCAATCCCTTCCACAGGGACTTAGCTTCACTTACAAACCAAACACATATTTTCCTGTCAGCACCACACATTTCCCCCCGAAGAGTTAGAAGCCGGTGGCCTCTGGGTCCAGAGCTGACCTGGCCGCGGGCCAGCCATTCATGCAGTCACACAGCAGCATCCGCAGAGCCTCCCAGAGCTGCCTCCGGGGGCACGGGGACACGAGGCTGCGAGGAACGCGTCCGTGCATTGGCGTCAGGGTGGGGGCCAGATATGTGGCGTTCCCAGGAGGACCAGGGCAGTGGCTGAGCAAAAGCACTTTGCAATTATTCTGCAGTTACGAAGCAGAGTATTTCTTAAAGACTTTTGAAGGTATTTTATGCAAAATGACTTGTGTCCCTCGAATAGCGAGACAAGAACCTTTATGTGCTGTGCTTTCTAAATGCCTGCGATCCAGTGGCTGGAGGAAGACACACTGGGGAGAAGGTATTTGAGGGGTTTCATTCTGAGCTCTTTCCTGTGATTGTTTTTCACACACACACACCCCCAACCCCGCCGCCCCGCAATGTATTTCATCTCACGCCTCCCCGCATCTCATCTGACAGTGAGGCATCCATGTGAGCCACGAGCCCTGGGGATTGAAGACCCTATTTCCAACAAAGGCCACATTCACAGGTTCCGGGCGAGGATTAAGACTTGGACTTACATCTGGGGAGGGGGGACACACTTCAGCTCACGACAGAAGCCAGCTTCTTCCCCCACAATTTTAATAGCACTTGGGTTTTTTACTGATAAAAATTTTAGAGCAGTAAATTAATCTTCATATTATAAAATAGATCATCTGTGGCTTATTCATGGTAAAAAAGAGGTGTTTTTTTTTTTCTTAGAGACTTGACTCTGGATAGACGGATCATAGATCTAAATTGGGACCTCAGTTATACTATCTGGCTTAATAGACAGTCAGTGGGTGACTTATATTGCAACATGAAATGCAAAGATTAGTTTGTGCACCGATACCAACAGGGGATTTAAAAACATTTTGAAGATTAGTACATCAGACCGAATAGCAGTGCCTTATTTACCTATTTTATTTGGGGGTGGAGGGTAAGAACATTTACGTTGGGGCCAAAATCTTTGCCTGGTTACCAGTCCCAAGGCTGCCATTTTGGGCAATGCTTCCCCAATTCCAGATGCAGGGGGGCTGCCAGCCATCCCCCCACTAGGAAGGAACCGGCCATGCAAAGGCTGCTGGGAACAGCCTTCCGGGCTGACAGTGCAAAGCCAGGGGCAGAAGGGAGGCTCGTTGCTGGGGGTTGTGGGCAAGGGAGGGGAGCGGGGAGATCACAGCTCTGTCACTGGGTACCCCGTGAGTGTCCAGAGGACTGGGGACAACAGTTGTCCTTCTCAAGGTGGTTATGAGAAAAAACAAAGCACCACACAATTCCTACCCAGCGCATGGTGTTCGCTCTGTCAAGGTCAACTGTTATTATTATTGACTAGAGGCCCCTCGGCCTGGCCTGCTCCCTCTCACAATCTGGGACCCCTCGCGGGATGTCAGAGAGCCAGTTTCGGCCCTATCCCCACAGGCCAGGCCGAGGGACCCCACCGGTGCACGAATCCGTGTGCCAGGCCTGTAGTATGCATGTAAGATCTTTGGTTAATCTCTTCTCGCCCTCCTCCCTCCCCACTTCCATGTTTCCATGCTTATACATTGAGTTTCTGCCCCCTGGTGGTCAGTGTGCATCATAACTACTGGTTGAACGGTCGAAAAGTGGCTTAGGTTTTTATATATATAGACTAGAGGCCCGGTGCACAAATTTGTGCACAGGTGGGGTCCAGCCAGCCTGCTCCGATCGGGGCTGATCGGGCCGGGCTGGCCAGGGGGAGGGGCCACGGGCGGTTGGCCAGCCGGCCCCGTCCCCTGGTCGAACTCCCTGTTGAACCCCTGGTCAAGGGGACAATTTTCATATTAGCCTTTTATTGTATAGGATGCTGTTGTCGTTGTTATTGGTCTTTTTCACACCAGGGACTTTAAGGCCCTGCCTTGTCCTCAGCAGAAACACCGCTGGTTTTCTCCACCAAGTTTGATAAGCCAGGGAGAGTGCCTCTGGAAGGAACCTTGAAAACATCATGCTGAGTGAACGAAGCGAGTCCCCACAGCCCGCATGACGCGTGATTCCATCCATATGAACGGACAGACCCGTGGGGACAGAAGGCGGATTAGTGGTTGCCAAGTGCTGGGGGAGGGGGAATGGAGAGTGACTGCTCATGTGGACGGGATCTCCTTTGGGGGTGATAGAAATGTTCTAGAATTAGGTTGTGGGGATGGTTGCGAAACTCTGTAAGTACACTAAAAACTGTTGAATTGTACATTTTAAGTGGGTGAACTTTATGGGAAGTAAATTTTATTTTAAGAAAGAAAGAAAGAGAGAGAGAGAGAGGGAGGGAGGGAGGGAGGAAGGAAGAAAGGAAGGAAGGAAGGAAGGAAGGAAGGAAGGAAGGAAGGAAGGAAGGAAGGAGAAAGAAAGAAAGAAAGAAAGAAAGAAAGAAAGAAAGAAAGAAAGAAAGAAAGAAAGAAAGAAAGAAAGAAAGAAAGAAAGAGAATCGATGAATAGTGCCATGGTAGAGGAAGAAGGTGGCAAGGCCTGAGGTCTGCTCCCGGAGCTAAAGCCCAAGTGACCAGGGCTGGGCTGCGGGAGGGTGGGGGGTGTGAGCCCACCTGGCTCACAGAGCAGTGGGGGGCCAGGTGCCCAGGGTCCGGTGGGATGTAGCCTAGGGAGCCAGGAGGAAGTCTTGGAAGGTTTGCACAAAGGAGCAACGAAACGTCTCCTCCTACAAAGCAGTGCGTGGGAACTGGTCCCTCCTGCGTCCGGCTGCCTGGCCCCAGGGCCACACCTGGGAAGCCCCCATCTGCTCTATGGGAAGAGGGGCCCTATATGGACTGTCCGCTACTCCCTGGGTTCAAGGCTGGCTTTGCATCAGGTCCTAGCCCCCACTGGTGCCCTGTGATGTAAGTCCTGCCGCCAGAAGTTCCAGAACTCACCTGTTAGAACTGATTTTCCTAAATAGTGTGAGCACCTGCTTCACCTGGTGGGTGGTGTCCATAGACACGGGATGAGAGAAGGAAAGAAAGGGAGGAAGCGGTCACTTCACCTGTGGGTTTCTACACCTGTTCACCTTATCTGGGGTTTGCCTACACCTGTCCACCCCACCTGGAGTTCTGTAAACACCTGCCCACTTCATCTGGGGCTGTCTACACCTGTGCACCTCACCCAGGGGCTGTGTATACTTATCTACCTTACCTGGGTCTGTCTACACCTGGCCACCTCACCTGGAGGCCAGCTACACTTGTCCACCTTTCCCGGGGGCTGTCTATACCTGTCTACCTCACCTGGGGGCTGTCTACCTCCCTTGGGTTGGACATGCAGTTGACCAGGCACCATCCCAGGCTCTGCCTCCTGCAGACCCACTCCCCACAGGGCCAGGTGGATCCACCGTGGGGAGCAGAGGGTGGGAGGCCCTCCCAGGCCCCCACTGTATGTTTGGGGCCTGGTGCCTCTTCCGTCCCTCCTGGCCTAGGGTGTGTCCGAAACATTCCTGACCCTGAGTTGGCATCTTCCCCAGGACAGAATTGGCTGGTGGAGCCGAAGCAGGCTGGGCCATTCACTGTGTGCTTTTATTTCCAGCCTGTTTGCCCAGAAGACATAGCGGCCAAGGCTCCCATTTAGGGCTGAATCGTCTGGGCCTTCCTTTTCTCATCAGTCACACACAAGCGCTGGCCCACGTGCCATCAGAGCTGGTCCCTGCTCTCATCCCATGGGAGCCGCCAGTGAACACATGGTGGGGCCCCCGTGGCAGCCCAAGGGGCTGATGAAGGAGCCTGGAGGTGTCTGACTCCACGCCGTGCAGGGGCTCTGGTTACTGGTAAGAAGGCTGCAGCTGGCACCTCCACCCTCCTGCTAGGACAGACACACAAGCACTCATCCCGCAGGCGCACGGCTCCCAGGTGAGGTGGGTGGGTGCAGACCACACATTACAGGGACTCGTTTGGAGGCCCAGCCACCCAGCTGAGGGAGCCCCTGGGAGGGGCTTCACAATGACAGGGACCCTGGATGGGACCTGAAAGATGAGAAGGAGCCCTATGGGAGCACAGGGCAGGTTAGTGAGTGGCCTCCCCAATATTACGTGGGCCATACTGATACTACATTTTTTGGTCATTTATCTGAGATGCAAAGAAAACTCTATTTTTATTTGCTAACTCTGGCAACCCTACACCTAATTCGTGCCCTTGCTCTGCTGAAAAGTTGCTATTTAGCCCAATGCTTATTTACTTATTTTTTTTATTGTCTTAAGTTTTACATATGTCTCCTTTTTCCCCAATTGACCCCCCTAACCATTCCCACCCTGGGCAAGCCCCCACCGCCCCAGTGTCTGTGTCCATTGGTTATGCTAATATGCATGCATACAAGTCCTTAGGTTGCTCTCTACCCCCCTCCCCTGCCATTTGTCTCTGGATCTATTCTTGTTCATCAAATTATGTTGATCATTATATCCCACATGAGTGAGATCATGTGATATTTATCTTTCTCCAACTGGCTAATTTCGCTTAGCATAATGCTCTCCAGTTCCATCCATGCTGTTGCAAATGGTAAAAATTCCTTCTTTTTTATAGCGACGTAGTATTCCATTGTGTAGATGTACCACAGTTTTCTAATCCGCTCATCTGCTGATGGGCACTTAGGCTGTTTCCAAATCTTAGCTATTGTAAATTGTGCTGTTATGAACATAGGGGTGCATATATCCTTTCTGATTGGTGTTTCTAGTTTCTTGGGATATAATCCTAGAATTGGGGTTACTGGGTCAAATGGGAGTTCCATTTTTAACTTTTTGAGGAAACTCCATACTGTTTTCCACAGTGGCTGCACCAGTCTGCATTTCCACCAGCAGTGCACGAGGGTTCCTTTTTCTCCACATCCTCGCCAGCACTTGTCATGTGTTGATTTGTTGATGATAGCTATTCTGACAGGTATGAGATGGTACCGAATTGTTGTTTTGATTTGCATCTCTCAGATGATTAGTGACTTTGAGCCAGTTTCATATGAGCATGTTTTCATATGTCTCTCTCGGCCTTCTCCAATGCTTATTTATAGTCTGTCTTTGGGGCATATACCCAAAGTGGAACAACTAGATCATATAGTGATTCTATGTTCCACTTTTTGAGGCCCTGCCAGACTGTTTCCCCAGAGGCTGCACCATTTTACATCTCCATGAGCGGTGTGCACACGAGTCCCAATTTCTCCACATCCTTGCCAACACTTGTTATTGTCTATTTTTTTAAAATAATACCATTGTGTAGGTGTGTAGTGGTATCTCATGGTGGTTTTGATTTGCATTTCCCTACTGATTCGTGATGTTTCACGTGCTTTTTGGCCATTCGTATGTCTTCTTTGGAGAAATGTCTGCTCAGAGCCTTTGCCGGCTGTTAAATTGGGTTATATACTTTTTGTTGTTGTTGGATTGTGGGCACTCTTTAAATATTCTGGGTAGTAATCCCTCACCAGATATATGTTTTGCAAATATTCTGTCCCATCCTGTGGGCTGTCTAAAAGTCCTATTGTTTAAGCCAGTGGTCGGCAAACTCATTAGTCAACAGAGCCCAATATCAACAGTACAACGATTGAAATTTCTTTTGAGAGCCAAATTTTTTAAACTTAAACTTCTTCTAATGCCACTTCTTCAAAGTAGACTCGCCCAGGCCATGGTATTTTGTGGAAGAGCCACACTCAAGGGGCCAAAGAGCCGCATGTGGCTCGTGAGCCGCAGTTTGCCTACCACGGGTTTAAGCCATCAAATTTACGGTAATTTGTTACAGCAGGCACAGGAAATTCATCCTGTGCTCTTCCTCCCATGCTTCTACTGGACCAAGAACACGTGTATGGTGTATACACACACACACACACACACACACACACACACACACACACACACGCACCAAGACATTACAGCCGTTGTTGAGGAGGGCGAATGCATGTTCCTCTCCACGTGCATCAGGGAGAGTGCTGGGCAGGTCGGCCTGGATTTTTCTCCATCTGTAAAGGCATCCCAAAGGCGCTCCTCGGAGATTCTCAGCAGCTTTTGCATCCTTCTCCCCAGCAACTTTCCCTGCTGGCTGCTACTCTTTTCTGGACACCCTGAGGTCCTTGGGAAGACATTGCCCTGTTGTGCTCTTTGCTGAGATCAGGTAAGGCCAGAGGAGGAGCCTCCCTCCCAGCCCTGGGAGTGGGCTCTCACGGGCTGTGTGCAGAGGTCTCTGCTCCTCCATCGAGTCAGCAGCTCTAGTCCTCACTTGCTGGGGCCTAGGGGGACGCCCTGCGTGAGGACAGCCACCCCCACCCTCAGCACCTGGCCGTGCTCCCCAGACCACAGGAGGTGAAAGCCCTTGGGTCTTGTTGCAATTACCTCCCTGCACGCTTCTCCATGTTTCTGTCCACCCCCTTCCCATCTCTCTGCACCCCACTTCCCCGGCCTTGTGGGCTCACACAAGGCACCCCCTTCATCTGTTTGTCCCTTGTCCCATGGGTGGTCATGCAGGCTGCTTCTGGTTATTCACTGCCCCTAACGATGTAGCTGCCTGGCGGAGTCACCTTGGTCACAGCCTTTTCCTGTCAGTGGAGTCAGAGGTCACATGACGTTTTAACTTCATTAATGTCACTGGCTGCTCCCCAAGTGACAGGGTAGCTGTGCCCTCCCAAGCAGCGAGCTTCACACCCCACAGCTGCTCCGGCACACAGGCATGCCCTGTTTCCCCTCTGGTTTGGGGGTCCCTGGAGGGGCTGGGCTGACGTGCGCTATGAGGGTTTTACCAGAGGACCCCGCTTGGTGGCCGTGTGGACTGTGCTTGTAGGCTGGCACCTCCTTCTGGTCTCTCCGCACCGCCACTGCCCCTGCTAGTCCCTCATCCAGGCCGGTCCCTGCACTGCCCCCTCCATCATCCGCTATGGCAGATGCCCTGTGTGCCGAAGTCCCCACTGCCTGCCCAGGGCTTGATCCAAAGCCTATGGAAGAGGCTGGGGGAGGAGGCTGCGGGGAGAGCCCACCCCGCCTGGGAGCAGAGAGGGTTCTGGGAAGGAGCAGGAGTTGGGCAGGCGCTGAAGGAGGGCGGAGGGGTGGAGTGTGAACAAAGGCAGGCAGTGGGGTCAGCACAGGGTGCTGGAGGAACTAGGGTGAACGAGGCTGGGCCCTCAAGGCAGCCTCGGGACAGCCCCAAGTTTGGACTTGGTCCCCTTAAACACTAAAGAGGCCTCAGGCCAGCTGGGGGTGGGCGATAGTGGGGGGAGTGGGGAGAGGACTGGAACATGACATGGAAAGAAAGGCGTTGTCCCCACCAGAGGGACCTACAACAGGGGGACCATCTTTGAGCGGGTGACACTGGGAGGGGCAGGAGGGGACACCCTGCCCTCAAAGAGGGGAAAGCAGACTGAGAGAGGGAGGGGCAGAAGTGAGGACAATGAGGGGCCTGGGTCTGGAAGGTTGGCCTCCTAGCCAGCCTTAGCTTCTCCAAAGGCCTCTCTACTCCTCAGCCTCCAGGTGGGGGGTGGGGAAGGGGGAGCTGGGGAGGACACAGCGGGCCCAGCATAGTGGGGGATGAGGAGGGCACAGAGACGCAGCACCCCTGTGCAGGGCCGGGGACGGGTCCACCGTGCCGTGGGTGGGCGGCTGGGGGTCGGACCGGCAGGGTGGATGGGGGTACAGTCCAGGGAGGGGGCGGGTTTGGGGAGGATATTGGGCCAGGCTGGGGAAGAGGGATAGGGGGGACAATTCGGGTCGACGAGGGGAAGGGGATGGGCCGGGTCTGGGGGTGCATCCGGGCAAGGGGCGGGTCCCGGGAGGTTGTGGGGAGAGTCGGTGGACGGGATGAGTTCAGGGGCGGGGCGAGGGCGGGGCGCGCGGGGCGGGTCCGGGGCCGAGGCGGGTCCGGGTAGGGGGCTGGTCCCCGCTGCCCCAGCCTGGCCGGGCGCGGAGCAGGGCGCATGGCGCCGGGCGCACGGCGCGGGGGCTGCGAACAAAGGGTCCCCGACGGCGCAGCGGGGACAGAGTCGCTCGGACCCTGGCTCTGGCCCAACTCCGTCCCGGCCCCCTCCCTGGGTGCGGCCTCTCCGCGGAGCCCGAAAATGTGGGGCGCCCTGCTTGGGCCGCTGCTCAGGCTCCTGCTGCTCCTGCCGCCGAGGGACAGCGTGCACGCCGCCCCCCACCAGGCCCCGTGAGTAGCCCCGGGCGGCAGGGGAGGCTGGCCGCCTTCCGGGGTGGGAGGCTCGGAGGCCGGCTCAGAGAGGTGCAGCGGCCCGTCCCAGGCCACACAGCCTCCGCGCTGCTGGGACCTAGCTGCCCGTCCCCCAATACTTACGGGTCGCACTGGGAAAGGGGCGCTCTGAGACTTCAGAAGTGGCCCCCTGGAGGGACAGGGACGCCCCAGAGCCCGGGCTGCGAGCCACCCACCTCACTTCTCCCCCTGGGGTGACCGCGGCTGTCGTCTGGGGTGGCGAATTCAAGCTGCCCCTGGCCTGAAGGGAAGAGGTCCGCGTTTTGGCTGAGGAATGGGAGAAAGTTCGTTTTCCTAGGAAGGGCGTGGTGGTGGGGGAGGGAGTGTTTGTTTGGCTTCCACATTTTTCTTGGAGTTCACTGACAGAGCTTCTGGGGGACTGACACGGGGAGGAGGTGGATTCACTGGCTGCTAAGGAGAAGTTCCCCGGAGCTGGCTCCGTGGGGAGTTTTTCCAGACCTGCCAGGTTCGGGTGAGCCCTGCAAGGCTGTGGGTTCAGGGGGGCTGCCTCCAGCTGCCCCAGCTCAGCCGTTGGGTCCCGCTCGGCCTTTCTGGGGTGCTTTGCCAGCAGCCTTCCTTCAGGAGTTCCCAGAATCAGGTCTCCAGGAGGGGGGGCGGGGGGAGGGGGGGAGGCACTGCTCCTTTGAGATCACAGTTTGAAAAGTAAGACAGTACCCTACGCTTGGAGCAATGGGATTTCCTCCCCTGGACCTTGTGGAGTTGGAACCCAGCAAACTTTGGTGCTGATGGACACCTTTGAGAATATCAGTTCTCAGCCGGAGGGCGATCTGGGTCCCCCTTGGGGTCATTCAGCATTGTCCAGGGGCATTTTGGCGTTGTCACACCCAGGGGGAGGCAGTGCTGCTGGAACCTACTGGGTAGGGGCTAGGGATGCTGCCGTGTACAGATCGGCCCCCAACACACAGCATGACACAGCCCTAAATGAGAGACCTGCCTCAGAAGGACCAAGTCCAGAGTCCCTTTGCTGACAGTGTTTGACTCCGTTAGCCCTGGGATCTTACCACTGTTGAGTGAAATGGAACCCCCATGCTGGGAGACACAGTGACTGACGTGGGGTTCAAGATTAGCTGGCCTCCAGGCCTCGGCCCACCATCCTGAAGGATGATCTCGTTTTAGGAAAAGCCTCGGACCGTGTCCCATGTTGTGGTTGTTTTTCATGAGAAATCTCTAGCCCCAGAAAGCAGCATGGATTTGCAAGGCCAACACTGTCTACCCAAGCATGTCAAACTCGCGGCCAGCGGGCCACACACCTCATTCAAACAAGTGACACTTTGCCCAACACCACCTTTTCCAGGTCTAAAGAATGAGAAGCCAGTGTCGGCTCAAATGCCAGGGATGACAGTGATTGGCTGGTGAGCACACTTCCAGCCGCAGCTCCTGACCCACAGGGAAAACGCACCCGGTCCCATCGGGTGCTCGGGGCCTTTGGGTGCAGATGCGAACTCAGACCTGGATGAGGGCTCTAAAGGCGACCAAGGAAGACAAACACGTGGATTGTGAATTTCCCAGATGCTCCTCCACACTCAGCACAGGGACCAGCCGGGAGCTGGGCGGAAAGACTGTCCTAAATGAGGCCACATTCCAGGCCAGCAGCGAGACAGGACCCATAGGAGTTCAGGGTCCCTACGCCTGAGTCAGTGCTGGAGTCAGATGGTAGCAGCACGTCCCTCGGGTGACTGTGTGCCCTGGACACAGTGTGGTGCTCGGGATCATTGCACAAGGGAGCTCAGGGTCTTTGCACCGTCTTGTCTGTGCGGGAGCCAGACACTACACATCACATACGAAGCAAGACGGTACCTGTCCATTCCCGGCATCACTGCATGCTCTGCGGGGTGCTGGAGTCGGACAGAATACATAAGATCCGTGGTCAGTACACATTCGGGTCAGTGCTGGATCTGGACATCCATGAAACCCAGGGTCATTGCATGCTCCAGAAGGTATAGTTACATACCCAGGGTCAACGCACGCTCTGTGCATGGCTGGGGCCAAACACTGCACTCAGGAATCCAGCTGGCAGGCACTTGTTGGTACTGGAGTAGGACAGAACATGGGACCCCTTGGTCACTACTCCAGTCACTGCTGGATCTGGCCAGTGCACCATCACAGGGTCTCTGGCCACTCTCATTAGTGCTGGAGTCATATAGTAGAGGGTAAGTCCCTGAGATCCTTGCAGGCTGTGGTCAGTCCTGCAGTTGGACAGTACATGTAGGAGTCCAGGGTGCATGAACTCTGGTCATAGTTTGAGCCACACAGAGCACAGTGGACTCCTAGGGCCGGTGCTGCAGGAACCCATATGCCAAACTTTTCATGAAATTGTAAAGAAGTCCAGTTTATCAGTGATTTCTTTGATGCATTGGGATTGTGCTTTTAGTATCTTATTCATGAAATCTTTGTCTAACACAAGTTCACAGAGCCTTTCTCCTATGTTTTCTTCTAGTGCTTTTATAGTTTTACATTTAGTGTCTGACCCACATTGAATTCATCTTAGCGTTCCATGTGCGGTAAGGGTCTAAATTCATCTTTTTGCATGTGGGTGTTGGGTTGTCTCAGAGAGGATTTTGAGAAATGCCTAGCTCAGAGTTTCCCCATTTGCCTGTTTCTTTCTAGTGTCCATAGTTCTGCTCGGTTGGAATTGTACTGTCTTTGCTGATGGTGCTCTTGGCAGTTGTTGTTGCCTTGTGAACAGGTCCCGTGGTTATGGACGAACCTTTGTGATTTCCAGTGGAAAGCTGCAGAATATAAGGAGGCAGGAGCTCGGGTGGGGAGGCCTGGGACTCAGGCCATAAAGGCACCCAGGGCCCTCTCCTCTCTGGCTGTGTGATCTCGGGCACATTCTTTCTCCTCCTTCAAGATCAGCTCTCCTGTCTGGAAAGTCAAGCTGAGGATCTTTAAAAAGAGAGGGATGTTTAGATTCCATTGTTCACGAAGCTTTTCCTGTGTTGGGTCATTCAGTTTGGCTTTAGGGGTTCGTTCTTAAAATCAATTCTGTGGGAAGCTCCTTACTTCTTTCCACTGGGTTCCGGAGTCTGACTGTCTGGGTTCAAATCCTGGTGTCTCACCGATCCGGGCACATGACTTGGCTGCTCCAGGACTTAATTTCTGATTCTGTAAATGGGAGATGCTCACACTTCTCACAGAGTGGCTGTGAGGATGAAGTCGAGTCCTGCCCATTCGCCTGCAGGAAGAGTACCTCAGACTGTGCGTGTGGCACGTGCAAACGTCCGATGGCAGAGAAAAGGCCAGAGGCCGGAACGCAGAGATCGAAGGGGTGTGAGGCACTGGGTAGATTCAGAGAGGCCAGATTCTTACCCAATGAGGGCGTCAAAGGTGAACAGGCCAGTCCATGGTTTTCAGGAGCTCACTGTTTGAGGGGAATACAGATGCATAAAGTGACCGTGCTCTCAGGGTGTGGCCAGGAATAGGTGGGAGTCAGCCTGGGGTGCACCCTGACCCTGCCAGGGTGGCAGTGAGTCCAGGGGTGGGTCAGACAGCCCTTGGCCTTCACCACGGTTCTCCTCTCCTGCAGGGGCTATTTGATCACGGCGCCCTCCGTCTTCCGCTCGGGGGTGGAGGAAGTCATCAGCGTGACCATCTTTAACTCCCCAAGGGAAGTCATGGTCCAGGCTCAGCTGGTGGCCCAGGGCGAGGCAGTGGCGTGGAGCCAGGGAGCCATCCTGGGTAGGTCTCCGGGGTGTCTGATGGGGGCTTCCTCTCCCTTTGCACAGTGGAGCCATTTGCTGGCCTTCAGGGCTTGGGCAGGGTAGGCATTGCTTTGCTTTCTCCCATCCCACCTCCCTAGAACCCTGGCAGGGAGGGAGGGCAGGTTGAGTTCTCCCCATTTCTCAGATGAAGAGAGTAAGGCCCCGGAGGGGCAGCCACCTCCCCAGAATGGGAAATCCCAGTCCAGGTTCTATGGGTGCAGATATGGATGGAGTCAGGCACCCTTTCGTGTCAGCTTTGGCCAGAGGTGGGATGGGGGCCATATCAGACCTTTTCTTGAGCTTTGACCCCCTCCCCCCACATCCCACCTCCGTGTGGTGCTGGACCCAGACCGGGGCTCACAGCTGGGTGGAGCTTAGGCCCCTGGCCAGCCTCTCCCACAGTTTCCTTGGTAAACTGCAGAGAACACAGCGCTGGCCTCCTGGCCCTGCCTCAGGGGCTCCCAGTCTGGTAGGGCAGGCGACTCATTCCTCACACGGAGCATGGGCATGATGCAGCCACAGGAAACAGAGATGGGTTGGGGCTCTAGTGGGGCAGCCCCTGTCCTCTCGGGGGACATGGGGAGGCCGACCAGGGGTGGAAACTAGGAGAAGGGTTTGGGTGGGCAGGAGGAGTGCAGGCAGTCCCTCTTTCTCTCCAGCGGCCAGCCCCGAAACCCAGCTCAGGTTGGTTTCAGCGACAGAGTTTTAGGGCCTCTCATAACTAGAAAAGTCCACGGACATTACTGGCCATCTCCTGGCCACACTTCTGGATGGGCCCCTGTCTCCTCAAAGCTCAGAGGAAGTGGTGGTGGGGTTCCCAGGATTCCCTCTGAGTGGTGCATCTTGGGTCATATACTCAACTCAGACCCAGTCCCTGTGGCCAGGGGCAAGGCCTATGCTGGTTGGCCTATCTTGGGTCATCATGCGCTCAACCCTGAGCCAATCCCTGTGATAAGGGCAAAGGCCTATGTAGGTTTGCACAGAGCTCCACCAAATGACATGGACTGGGAGCTGGTCCGGTGGTTCCTACAAGGAAATCAGGGTTTGGCTAGCAAGGAACGGGGAGGGGTGGGGGAAGGGGATTCATTCTGGGAGGCAGAAACAGTAGATGTCTAAATAAGCCCTGAAGGCCAGTAAGTCCCAAGAGGTGTCAGAAGAGCAAATGACTCCATTTGGGTAGAAGAGAGACGCGATGGGAGACCAGTCAGATTCACCCGAGCAAGGTCCACTGGGAACCTCAGTCTCTTCTTCTTTCTCCTGTTCCTCTTCCCTGGAGTTTCTCTTTGCTCCCCTCACAGCTTACCTTGGGCAGAGGCCAGGGGTGAAGTGAATCAAGTATGCAGGCCGGCCAACTTTCCCCTGAATAGCTCAGCTTTGTCCATCCCCTCCGGCCTTCAACTCTCGCCAGTTTGGCAAGCCCAGCCCAGCCCAGCCCAGCCCAAGCCAGACCAGTGTGACCCAGGGTATATGCTTGTGCACAGAAAATCCCTCTGGCTTGAGAAACCCCTGTTTGTAAGGCTGCAGGCCAGGGAGCTTGGGCAGGAAAACACAGCTTCTGATTTAACCGTTTTCATTTTATTTTCATTTTTTAGATAAAGGGACAGTCAAACTCAAGGTAAGCTCTGAGCTTTTAAAATCATAAACCCCACCTTGGAAATAAAGAATTGAATCGGATAGAACAAGAAATGTTGCATGTGTTTTGAGAAAAATCACTGAGAAAAACAATGATTGATGAGGAAAAATTTTAGAAAAGGAGAAGTCACCCATAATCCCCTTCCCTGTACTTCTCACTTTTTCATGTTTCCTGCAAATCCTTGTCCACGTGAGCACATTTTTTTCATAGTTGCAATTAAAGGGTATACACCATGGTGTTTCCTGTTGTTTTCTCTAAAACACATTGTATAAACATACTTCCATGTTTCAAAGTCTCTGTAATTATATTTTGCATCCTGTTGTAAACAGCATCTTATTACATCCCTTTTATGTACAGTTGATCCTTGAACAATGAGGGGGTTATCAGCGCCACTCTCCCCATGCAGTGGAAAATCTGTGTATAACTTTTGACTCCCCCAAAACTTAACTACAGTCATTCCCTCGGTATTCGAAAAGAATTGGTTCCAGGACTTCCCGCAGATACCAAAACCTGAGGATGCTAAGGTCCTTTATATAAAACTAGAGGCCTGGTGCACTAATTCGTGCACGGGTGGGGTCCAGCGGCCTGCCCCGATGGGGGCCCATTGGTCCGGGCTGGCTGGGGGCAGGGGCTGCGGGTGGTTGGCCGACCAGCCCCACAACCCAATCAGGGTGGGGAGTAGGGCCGATCAGGCCCGGGTCAGGCTGGTTGGGTGCCACAGTGCACATCATAGCCACCGGTCGTTCTGGTCGTTCTGCCATTCCGGTCGCTGGGCTTTTATATATATAGGTGGTGTAGAATAATGCATACCGTCAGTCGGCCTTCTGCATCCGTGGATTCCCAACCCCAGATCAAAAATTCTGTTTTCACCCAGTGGTTGGTTGAATCCACAGATGCAAAACCCACAGATATGGAAGGCCAATATTTATTGAAATAACCCTGCAATTCAAGTGTTCAAAGTCAACTGTCATAATTTACGAAGCTCTCGCCTTGTACATATTTAGATTTTTAAAAATTGTTTTTAGGGTTTTGATAATGTAATCCAAAGGTCGCGAGCATCTTTGTGTGTAAAGCTGTTATCCGCGTGCTGGATGTCTGCCTTTGGCTAAACACTCTGAAAAAGAGTTACCTGGTCAGGATCTAGGCCTCTTGCTCGGTCCTGCTTTGTTTTATTTTAGTTTTTTAAACAACTTATTTATTGATTGATTGAACTTAGAGAGAGAGAGGAAGGGAGAGAGAGAAACATCGGTTTGTTGTCCCACCCATTTATGCACTCATTGGTTGCTTCTTGTATGGGTCCTGACTGGGGATCGAACCTGCAACCTTTGTGCATTGGGATGATGCTCTAACCACCTGAGCTACCTGGCCAGGGTGGTAGAAGATACAGCATTGCCTGCCCACAGCACCACCCACCATACATTAGAGACCAAATTTCCCACAGCCTTGTTGGCATTGAATATTGTTATTTAAAAATTATTTTACCTACCAAACTACACTGTAGCTAATTCTCTGACGTGGGTTTTTATACCGGAGTCTTTGATTTCTAGGGGTTTGTAAGCGCTGAAATTGTAGGCATTTACTGAGTTAGCTAGTCCTTAACTTTTATCAGATGCTCAAAGAAGTCCCTGAATGAATGGACTAAATTGAGAGTCATTCTTAATTGTAATGTGCCCCGTGCCAGTGATCCGAATGCAGTCTGAGGCGGCTGTGTCATTCGTGCTGTGGCACGGAGGTCGGTTACAGCCCCTCCTTCGCAGGAGCATTTCTCAGGAGGGATGTTTACGCCTTCCCTCTGTGACAGCAGGCAATGTCTGCAGACATTTATGGGTGTCACAGCGGTGGTGGGGCGGTGGCTACTGGCATCTAGAGGGCAGAGACCAGGGATGCCATTCAGCACCCCAGGTGCCCAGGACCTCCCCGCCCCAGAGAACAAACCGGCCCCAGATGGCAACAGTTTGCTGCACCAGGAAGTAGGGCAGCCCCGGACAGGGGTTAAGGTCATGTGCGGTCCCCTGCCACTGCACACAAGGAGGCGCTCTTCCCAGGGTAGATGCTGTGGGTTTGTACGGGAGACCAGTGAAGGCCTGTGTAATTCTGGGAGAGGGGCCAGTGGGTCTTAACCCACCAGAGGCCAGTAGCACCCTCAGTTATGACAACCAGAGCTATTCTAAGTGCAAGGATCCAGGACCCTTTTGGGAGTCTCTAGTCTGTTGAGCAGCATCCTGGCCTTCACCCACTAGAAGCCCTACCCCTAGCTGTGACACCCAAAAAAACGCCTCCAGAAACTGCCAAGCGTCCCCTGGGGGGCACAGTCACCACAGGTGAGCACCCCCACCCTGGACCTCCACGCGGCTTTCCCAACACCTAGGTCCCTTCCAGGGTGCCACCCCGTTTGCAATGCTCCATGCTCTGCACGCAGGTGCCCACGGGCCTCCGGGGCCAGGCCCTCCTGAAGGTGTGGGGCCGAAGCCGGCAGGCAGAGGAGGCCCCCCTCTTCCACAACCAGACCTCCGTGACCGTGGATGCCCGGGGAGCCTCCGTGTTCATCCAGACCGACAAGCCAGTGTACAGGCCTCAGCACCGAGGTGGGCGCTGGTGCGGGTGGGGGGAGGGCTAGCCGTGGCCTGGAGCTGCTACACGTCTCTCTCCTTTCTCCCAGTGCTCATCAGCGTCTTCACCGTCACCCCAGACCTGAGGCCCCTCAGTGAGAAGGTGAGATTTGCTTCTAAACCGTGTGCCCGGAACACACCCCTGAGACACCCTGGCCAGGGCCACCGTCAGCAACTGGCCTTTCTCCTCTGTCCTCTTACCGTTTTCACCTCCAATTTTGGTCCCTCCCTGGGCCTCCACTTCTCCTGGGAGGCCCAGGGAGGTCTGTGCGACAGAAGGAGGCAAGAACGCTGGTGGGGTCCTCGCTGGTCTTGCTCAGTGGATAGAGCGTCACCCTGTGGACTGAAGGGTCCAGGGTTTGGTTCCGGTCAAGGGCACATGCTGGTTTGTGGGCTCGATCCCCAGTGAGGGTGTGTGGGAGGCAGCTGATCGATGATTCTCTCATCAATGATGTTTCTATCTCTCCCTCTCCCTTCCTCTCTGAAATCAATAAAATATATATATTTTTGGTCCAGGCAGTGGCCAATGCCCTCTGTGCAGGCTTATGAAGGATTTAAGTAGCAATGGGCTATCATTTGAAATCCTACTAGCCCTGCTTTTAACATTTATTAGAAAGAAAATATAACCACACATCAAACCCATCATTTCTCCTTGGAAATAAACATATTCACAGGAAGAAGGCATTGATTTTCTTTTGACCTTTTATTTGGAAATGACTTCAAATGCACAGAACAGTTGGAAGAACAAACAGCACAGAGAAATCCCATGTGCCCTTTATTCAGCCCAGGGATTGGCAAACTTTCTTTAAAGGGCCGGGTGGTAAATAGGTTCGTGTCTGTGGGCCAGAAGGATTCTGTCTCAATTACTCAGATCTGCTGTTGTTGCATAGACTCAGTCAGAGACATAGGTGAATAAATGGGTGCAGCTGGGTGCCAATAAAGCTTTATTTACACAAACAGGTAGAGGGCCGGATTTGGCCTGAGGGTTGTAGTTGACCAAGTCTTGATCTGGAGCAGTGGTTCTCAAATTTGAGTGTGCATCAGACTGCTCTGGGGGGCTTGCTCAAACAGATTGCTGAGCCCTCCCCAGAGTTATTGACTCAGTTATTGATTCCCTGATTTCTAGGGAGATGCCCAAGAACCTGTGTTTCTAACAGGTTCCCAGTTGATGCTGCTGCTGGATGAGGGAACACACTTTGAGAACCACAGATCCAGATTCACCAGTTACAAACATTTTGCTACATTTATGTGCTTTGCCTCTCTCTCTGTATATACACCTATATACATATGCACATATAAAATTATTTTAATGATAAATTATGTTTTAATGATAAATTATATTGGTGTGTCTGGTTGCTGGTGATGGTAGGTGCAGCCAGTGGTTTAAGTAGAGTTTGCCCTGTTGCTCCCACCAAAAGTCCGTCTTTCCCCTTTGTGGTCAGTAAGTAATCTGTGGGGACCCTTGGGGTTCTTTGCATACCCGACTACCCATCAGACGCTCACTGCTATTTCTAGCTTCCACAGTTGATTCCAAAATTACATGAAACAAAACTTGCTGTGATGAGTGCAAAGTGGGGATTTCCCCGGCTCCATTATTTCCTCGGCATCTCCTTGGCATTCCGCTGCAAAGAGGAGCTTTCAGAAAAGCATTGATTGTGAAGAAAGCGGTTTAAGTGCACCACGCGTGTGCATAGCAAAGATGTGAACGTGGTCTGCGGGCGACTTCGGTTTAGGGAGCCCAGAGAGGACATGTTTAGGGCACGGGCTACGTGCACGTCCTGGAGTACTGAGTGCTCGGGGCACATGGCTGAGCAGAGCAGACACAGGCCCCACCCCGTGGGGTTCATATTCTGGACGACAAAGCTGCAAAGTTCCCAGTGGGTGGTGGCCAGCCTGGAAGGGCAGTTCTGTGGGTACACACAGCTTTTCCTTAACGTTCATCCCCCCACAAGTGTCTGTGCCTTTTCATGGACTATTTTGATGCACTTGCCTGTCCTTTTCCCCCGGTGCGTCCTTCCTCAGGCTGAGCTGGGCCTCAGGAGCGGGTTCCCAGGGCAGCGTGGCAGGCCCTGGCTGTGTACGTTTTTCGCTTTCTGAGCGGACAGTGCTAAGTTCCTGCACCCAGACATCCGAGGGGGCACGTGCCCACAGTTTTCCCTGGGGAGGGGCTGGGCTCGGCCCCTTGGTATCTGCCCAATGTGCAGTTATTGCCGGGAAGGGCTTGGCACTCAATAGAAGGGAAGAGCCCTGGTTTGTGTGGCTGCCCGTTTTCCTCTGGGGGCTGGTCGAGGGTCCGTGCTGGGTGAGGCCCAAGGATAAAAATCACAAGAAATTGAATCGTAAGTGCAAGGCTTCCCGCTGCCTCGGGGCTCAGCGGGGGTACACCCGGACACACAGGCAGCCGGAGCTAACGGGGTCGGCCACGCACGGGCATCAGGCAAGGCACGCGGCCGAGGTCAGGAACACGGCGGTGCAGGCCATGACCTCCACCGGTGGGCTCTGCATCGTGGGCAGAGTTGGCGTTGACTATTGAGTTTGATATGGATGAGCGCCGGCTTGCCGCCAGGCTCCAGGCAGGCGTTTGGGGGTTCAGACATGAAAGCACCTGTTTTGGGGGGGCGGGGGGGGGCTGCCTGGAGGAGCCGTCCCTGGTTAGGGGCGGAAGCGAGTCTGGGAAGGAGGGCAGGACCATGATGGGAAGCAGGGAGCACAGAGGCCCTGAGACAGGGCTTGGCCATGCCACCCTCATTGCTAATGGCACCTGTATGAGTTTGCTAGGGCTGCTGTAACAAAGCACTGTAAACTAAGTGGCTTAATCAACACCAGTGTATTCTCTCCCAGTTCTGGAGGCTGGAAGTCCAAGGTCAAGGTGTTGGCAGGGTTGGTTCCCTCTTCTTTTTTTCTTTTTTCTTTTTAAATATATTTTATTGATTTTTTACAGAGAGGAAGAGAGAGGGATAGAGAGTTAGAAACATTGATGAGAGAGAAACATCGGTCAGCTGCCCCTTGCACACTCCCTACTGGGGATGTGCCCGCAACCAAGGTACATGCCCTTGACCGGAATCGAACCTGGGGCCCTTCAGTCCGCAGGCCGACGCTCTATCCACTGAGCCAAACCGGTTTCGGCCTTTTTCCCTTTTTTTATAACATGTTTTTATTGATTTTTAGAGAGAGAGGAAGGGAGAGTGATAGATAGAAACATCGATGAGAGCATCCATCAGCTGCCTCCTGCACTCCCCCTACTGGGGATCAAGCCCGAAACCTGGGCATGTATTCTGACCTGACCGGGAATTGAACCAGTGACCTCTTGGAACCAGTGACCTCTTGGTACCCTGGCCTGGTGTGGCTCAACTGCTGAGCCACACCAGGCCAGGGTAAATCACCCTTTCTTATAAGGACACCACCCTATTTGATTAGGCCCTATTCTAATCACCTCATCTTAAGTTGATTATCTCTATAAAGTACCATCTCCAAATCATTCTGAGGAACTAGAGGCTAGGCTGTCCACCTAGGAATTTGGTGGGGTGGGGAGGCACAATTCAACCCATAACAGCAACTGTGGGTGTCGCAAGGGACCAGGCCATGCGTGGACGAAGACGAAACGTGCACGGAGGGCTGGGGGGTTTCGGGGTGGGGGGTAGCTCACTGCCTCCGTGTGTCTGTGTTGCAGCTGGAAGCCTACATCCTGGTGAGTGGCCTGCCCTGCTCGGCTGGACTCTCGGCCTGGTTAGCCTGCTCTCAGCAAGGCCTGGTCTGTCTGCGCCCACTGCCCACCCACTGCTCCCCGCCTGCCCAGTGCCGCGCAAGGAGGGGACCTCGGTCCATCCTGGTCCCCGGGTCCACTGTGGGGCAGGCCATCGTGTGTCCGACTGTCTCTTTGTAGATTGCACCCAGATTCCTAAATGGTCGCCCCTGAGTGGTGAGACAGGCCCGCCCGTCCCCTGGCACCCCCTTGTCCTCAGACAAGGCCCTCTCTATCCCGCACTCTTTCTGGTTTGCTCCCGTGTAAACGGCTAACACGGGGCCTGCCCTTCATGCTTGTCCCGCCCGGAGAGAGGGCTCAGAGGCACGTGCTAGCGGCCTGAGTTCCTGTGTGCCCCGCAGGACCCCCGGGGCTCAAGGATGATGGAGTGGAGGCACGCGGAGCCGGTCTGCTGTGGTAATTCTCTTCCCGCCTCGCCCCTTCTTCCTCTGGGTTTGGGGCTGCACCCCAGGGGGGCAGGTGCGGTAATCCTCAGGGACGCAGCGTGTGGGCTGCCCAGGACCCTCCGCCCGTGTTCCTCTGTGCCGGGACCCAGCTGGCACACCGCCCGTAACTGGGGACCTTTCTGGAACATCGGGGCCTCATTTGTCAGCACCCCAACCTTCCTCCCACTGAGGGTCTCCCACGCCATCACTCCCCACCCAGCACCCACCCAGCACCCACCCAGCACCAGGTGTCTCTTCCCCAGCGGGGAGTCAGAGGCTCTGCTCTGGCTGAGGAGCTGGCATGCCTTTCCTTTCTCTGTGACAACTGACCTCTCCCTTTTAGCTCTGACCCTAAGGGAGGTGGAGCCCCGAGAAAGGGGAGGTGATAGGTGGCATTTCGGGGGGCTGCCTCAGCCGGAAAATGCGCACGCGTGACCGACCCGGAGTCCTGCTGGGGGGCTTCCGGGCTCCATGTGCCTCTGAGCCAGACGTGGAGTGAGGGGCCTCCAGCGGGCACACGGGCCTCAGTGGTTGGCGTGGTGTCATGCCTCCAAGCCCCCTGGGCGGCCCTTGACCCCTCCCCACGTCCACTCTTCCTGGTTCTGAGGGCTGCAGAGTAGGGACAGGGTGTGAGCAAGCTCCTCACCAGAGGAACGCCTCGTGGGAGCAGAGTGGAGAGCTGGGTGGGCTCCTGGCCTGCACCTCGCCTGGGCGGCAGGGCTCTCCCAGGAGCCCAAGATGCGGTCTCCCCGCTCTCCCCAGCCGGCAGGGGTGGTTATCCTGCTGGGCCCCCCCCTCCCCCCCGCCTCAGACCCCCTCTGGCTTCCCCAGGGGCTGCTGGAGTGGGGGGAGGCACAGGGTCCCCAGCGTGCCTCTACCTTGACCCCCCTGGCCCAGCCAGCTCTCTGCACACGCACTTGCCCCAGGATTCGGGGTGTCTCTCTTGACACAGGCATCACCAACATGACGTTCCCCCTGTCCGACCAGCCGGTGCTGGGAGAATGGCTCATTTTTGTGGAAATGCAAGGCCACGTGTACAACAAGTCCTTTGAAGTTCAGAAGTATGGTAAGTCGGGGAGTCTCGGCTCCTAGGACTTCCGATCTGGGAGAAACCACCGATCAGGGATGACACAGACGGTGAGGGGGCGGATGGCAGGCGCCCCATGCATCGAGGGTCGGGTCGGCCAGGCACCGTGTGGAAGGCTGGCCTTCGTCATGTTTTTCGTTTCTTTTTTTAAAATATGTTTTTATTTATTTTTAGAGAGAGAGGAAGGGAGAAGGGAGGAAGAGATAGAAACATCAATGAGAGAGATATCCATCCACTGGCTGCCTCCTGTACACCCCTTCCCAGGGACCGAGCCTGCATCCTGAGCGTGCGCCCTGCTCAGTAATCGAACCAGCGACCTCTCGGTGCACGGGTCCGATGCTCAACCACTGAGCAACACTGGCCGGGCTGTTACGTCTTTTCTAAAAAATGGTGGTAAAGTATAAGTAGCATAAAATTACCACCTGAACCATTTCTAAGTGGACAATTCAGTGGCATTAAGTACGTTCGCATTGTTGTGCAAACAGCACCACCATCCGTCTCCAGACCTTTTTTATCTTCCCAGACTGAAACTGCCCCATTAAACACGAACTCCCTATTTCCCCTCCCCCGCGCGTGCCCCCCCCCCCCCCGCCCCCCGCCCATCTACTTTCTGTCTCCGTGAATCTGGCTCCTCCAGGGACCTTGTGTACGTGGGTTCACACTGTATTTGTCCGGTTGTGCCTAGCTCTTTCTCTCAGCGTGTCCTCAAGTTCATCCATGTTGTAGCATGTGCCAGAATTTCCTTCCTTTTTAAGTCCATCTTTTCCTCTTGTTATTTTATCCTTGTTCTGACCATCTCCACTTTACAGATGGGGAAACTGAGGCTGAGAGAGCCATTAAGGAAAGTGCTCAAGTGACAAGAGCTAGGGAGTGAACCTGCCAGAGCCAGTTACTCTGCTTCTGTGCTAGCATCTCCCCTACGTGGTCAAGGGCTTCTCCTTTGAAGAGGAAGATCCTGGTCCAGCTGGTGTGGCTCGGTGGTTGAGCATCAACCCATGAACCGAGAGGTCCCCAGTTCCATTCCCGGTCAGGGCACATGCCCGGGTTACAGGCTCAATCCCCAGTGGGGGCATGCAGGAGGCAGCCGATGGATGTCTCTCATCGATGCTCTCTCTCTCTCTCTCCCTCTCCCTTACTCTCTCTAACATCAATATAAACATATATATATATATATTTTTTTTAATATATTTTATTGATTTTTTACAGAGAGGAAGAGAGAGGGATAGAGAGTTAGAAACATCGATGACAGAGAAACATCGATCAGCTGCCTCTTGCACACCTCCTACTGGGGATGTGCCCGCAACCAAGTTACATGCCCTTGACCGGAATCGAACCTGGGACCTTTCAGTCCGCAGGCCGACGCTCTATCCACTGAGCCAAACCGGTTTCGGCAATATAAACATATTTTTTAAAACAAGGAAGATCCTGGAGGAAAAGCCGTAGAGGTCAGGATGTGAGTTGTGAACAACAGAAGCCCAGTGAATGTTCAGGAAGCAATAGAAAAGGAATTTATTTTATTTTTATTTTTGTGAAGCCTCACTGGAGGATATTTTCTCCATTGATTTTTAGAGAGAGTGGAAGGGAGGAGGGAGGGAGGGAGGGAGGGGGAGAGAGAGAGAGAGAGAGAGAGAGAGAGAGAGAGACATTGATGTGAGAGAGACACAGAGAGAGAGAGAGAGAGAGAGAGAGAGACATTGATGTGAGAGAGACACAGAGAGAGAGAGAGAGAGAGAGAGAGAGAGACATTGATGTGAGAGAGACACACAGAGAGAGAGAGAGAGAGAGAGAGAGAGAGAGACATTGATGTGAGAGAGACACATTAATTGGTTGTCCCCCTCACATGCCCCAGCATGCCCGGTGGGGGGGCGGTGGGGGATCGAACCTACAACCCAGGTATGTGCCCTTGACTGGGAATTGAACCTGCGACTCTTCAGTGCGTGGGCCGACACTAACCACTGAGCACACCAGCCAGGGCCAAAGAAAAGGCATTTATCAGCTCGGCTTGGCTCACGTAACAAGCTGGTGGGACCGAGTTTCCTCTGCTGCTCCCGGGTATCGGTCCCTCCTCCCCAAGTTGTGAGCTGCACGGGGTGCCCCGGTGGCTGGATGCTCCCGGGGCTGAGTCATAGGGTCAAAAGAGGCTCCTCTCCATCACAAGCACCTCAGGGCGCCCCTCGTTGGTCCAGGAGCCACTGGCACACCCCTGGAATGGGATGGGGTTCGCTGTACTCAAAGCACGTGGACCCCTGAGAGAAACGGGGTGCTGGTCCCCCAAAGATAGGAAGTGGATGTGGCTGGAAATCCCAGACAGCTGCCAGTGCTCAGCAGAGGGTGGCATGGATTCTAATAGTGTAAGCGTGCGGTGGCAGCCACCATCCTTCTGATGCCCCCGTACTCTTCTGAGGCCAGCCCGGGGCGGCGGGGGGGGGGGGGGGGGCACCCGCTTCCCTCCTCTCTGCTCTCTCCCTTCAGCGCTGCCCAAGTTTGAGCTCCTTATTGACCCACCCCGCTATATCCGGGATGTGGACGCCTGCGAGACTGGCACCGTGCAGGCCAGGTGAGAAGGGGGGTCCCCCCCGACAGGCATGCCCTCCTCCTGTGGGACGCCCCTCCCCCATGGACATGCTCCTCCCCTTTGGAACATATCCCGTCCCCTAAGGGGGCACCCTTCCCCAAACTGGACCCCTCCCCCTTGGGTGTAGCCCTTCCCCAGGTGTGTCTGTTCCCCCAAAGGCTTCTGCTCCCCCTTCCCCATCGGCAGCCCCCACAGCTGTGGGCTGACCCGAGAGGGATTTCTAGAGGGGGCTGCCCCCGTAATGGCCAGGTCTTTGACCCAGGCCGAAGTGCGGGGCTGACCGGAGGTCATCAAGAGACACTGTCCCTTTCTGGGGCTCCTTCGAGGCCCCTAGTCCCGCCCCAGCCCTGCTGCCTGCTGGAGGTGGTGGCCTGCCTCAGGCTGCTCTCTGGCCCGTGTGTGGGTTAAAATCCAAGGATGGATGTGCTGGGCACATACACGTTCTCCAGTTTAGAAAATACCGTTGAAGTAGCTGGCATTATTTTTTTTAATCTATCACTACAATCTCCCATTTTGTTCCGTGCCCTGGTAAGCAGGTGTCCCCTCTGCATCAGGCATGACATGCATTTAAATTCCACCAACATCCCTGAGATGGTCGTTTTATTCCCAGTCTCGGGATCGGAGGTGGAAACTCAGAGAAGTCAAGCCCCTCGTCCAAAGCTGAGCTCGTTAGGGCACTCAGGACCAGGCCTCGTCGTGCTCCAGTGGTGTCACCAACCCCATGCTTGTCTCACACGTCCTGGCCCAGGGTTCCTCTCTGACTCTCGGTCTCTTTTTCTGTCCAACATGAGGCTTAGTACCGAGGACTGCGGGGCCCTGAGGTTATCTGTCCTGACTCAGGGCGGCAGGAAGGGCTGTAAGGTTGGGCTGGAGTGGGGGGTGGGGGGGACGCATCCCTGTGTGAAGGACATGACCTTGGCACACATCCTTGAGCACTTCCTGCTAATAGTCACCAGGTGGCCTTGGACGGCTCCCCCTCGTCCGGCTGCCGTACCAGTGACGTCCGCTGCCCTCGTCCTTTTGTTCCAGGTATACCTTTGGGAAGCCCGTCTCTGGGACCTTAACAATCAACATGACCGTGAACGGCGTGGGATACTACAGCCAGGAGGTGGGGTGCCCCGTCCTCAGAACCATGAAGGTGAGGAGCAGGACCGCATGCTGTCTACCCCGTGGGTCCCTTCCCACAGGGTCTGCCCTCAGCCTCAGCTCTATAGTCATCCATTTTACTTGGATTTCTAAAACAGTATACGGTGGGGATTTCCCCCACGATAAAGTTCTTCTGGGCTGAAGATGGAGAATTTAGAACATTCTTAAAAAGGAAGGAAATAATCATATCTTATTCTCCAACAGTCTGACACAACCATTATTGATATTTTGATGTTTTTCCTCCCAGGATATTGTATGTAAATTAAAAAAACCAACAGTTTTATTGAGATATGATTCATGTACCACACAATCCAAATCCCACATAGCATGTGCGGTTCAGTGGTTTTTAGTGTAATCACAGAGTTATGCACCCATCACCACTATCTAGTTTTAGAATAGTTCCACCAAGCCTCCCAAATTGCTCATGTCCTTTTACAGTTAATTCCTGTCCATCTCCAGCCCCTGGCAAACGCTACTCCACTTTCTATGTGTATGGATTTGCCTGTTTTGGACATCCTATCTAATAAGGAGGGAATATGCTAATTGACTGCCACGCCCTCAAAGATGGCACCACCCACAGCCACAAGATGGCAGTGCCCAGTCCCGTCAGCCCTGCCCCCTCCAGAGTCCCCCAGTCCCCTCAGCCCCCCAGCCGCCCAGGGCCGCCCGAGGCTCAGGTAACCAGGGCCGGCCGAGGCTTGCACTGCCGGCAGTGGCAGCAGCAGAGGTGTGATGGGGGCGTCGTCTTCCCCTGATCTCCGGGTCGCCTCCTGCCCCTGAGGGCTCCTGTACTGTGAGAGGGGGCAGGCTGGGCTGAGGGACGCCCCTTCCAGTGCATGAATTTTCATGCACCAGGCCTCTAGTTTCATATAAATGGGATGATAGACTATGTGGCCTTTTTGTGTCTGCACTCTCTCATTCGCATCATTTCTTCAGCGTTCACCCGTGTTGCAGCGTATCAGTGCTTCGTTCCTTTTTAATGGCTGGATAATGGATGGGCCACCGTGTGTTTACCCACTCATTCGCTGAGGGACTTGGGGCTGTTTCCACGTTTTGGTGACTGGGACTAGTGCTGCTCTGGGCATTCACTTACAGGGTTTTGTGTGGCCGGCTGTTTTCATTTCTCTTGGGGGTGGCATTCCTGGGTCGAGTGGTTGTGGAATTAAATGAAAACCTCCAAAATAAGGACAAAGTCTGCTGTGGCAAGGGAATCCGCCATCAGTTGCGTTTGGCAGAGACTCGGTGGCGGGGGAGACGTGGGCAAGCTTCACAGTGAAAAAAAGCGGAAGCGGCGTCAGGGGTGCCGTTAGAGGCTGGTGGCCAGAGAAGCTGGGGCAGCTGACTAGAAGCGGGCATCCCATACGATGGGTTAGGGACACGCGTGGCTTTCTCCAGTTGGTCCTGAGTTGGAAGTGGGGGCAAAAATCAGGGAAATTGTCAGTTGTTAGTCAAGTCCTGGCTGTGGGGGCCCCGTTACCGGGCATTGTTTGGTTGCTGAGGGAGGGGTCTGACTTCACGCAAGAAGCCTGACCTGTAAAGGGGGGGCTGGCTTCCGGGGCCGGTGACTGCCGACGGTGGGTCAGAGTTCTTTTGCCAGAGGTCGGCAAACCGCGGCTCTTTGGCCCCTTGAGTGTGGCTCGGCATTAGAACCACTTCTTCAAAATAGACTCATCTAGGCCGAAAACCGACTTCTGCGCATGGGCCATGAAGCTTTAATCGCACTGTACGTGCGCGCCCGCTCGTGGTATTTTGTGGAAGAAACACACTCAAGGGGCCAAAGAGCCGCATGTGGCTCACCGTTTGCCGACCACTGTCCTACACGATCTGGCCACGGTCTGTCTGTTCCCTCTCTCAATGCGACTCTGTGTGTAGCCGTTTGAGACGTTCCAGGCTGTTTTCCCAAAGTGGCTGCAAGATTTCCCGTTCCGGGGTATGTCACGTTCTGTAATCTGGTTTTCACTTTTCTGTATGTCTGTGCGTGTGCCTCCGTGTCCCTCCGCACACATCCTGGAGAGTCCGTGCCTTCGGGGGGTCCTCCACCACGGAACCCTGTGGGCACCCGACTCAAGTGCACTATGATCATGGTCCCCGCCCCCACCCAAAGCTTCTCTCCGTCCGCTCTGTTCTCCCTGGAGGCTGCCCGCTGGTGGCCTCCTTAATTCTCTCATTACTGAGTCATTAACTCCACAGATGTTTCTGAATGTGCACTGGCCATGCCCTGGTGGTTCCTAAGATAAGGGTTGACTGGGGGCCGTTCTGTGCTCCGGGAGCAGGAGGGGAGTGAGTGCACCAGTGTGGGGCTGGCCAGGTTCAGATCCCTGCCCTGCCATCTGGCTGGAGGGCCACTGCCTCGCCTTCTGCCCAGCGGAGCGGACAGGGCCATCCTGCATACCCAGTAGGGATCCATCTCCACGCAGTGTCCACAGCATCGACTGGGTGTGTCACTGAGGGTCCCCTGGCCTTACAGGTGGCTGGAGAGTCCCCTACTTGAGATGTGTGCTTGCACGTCCTCCCTCGAAGCCACTGCAGCCCCAAGCGAGCACAGCCTGTCTGTCTCCTGCCTCCAGATTCACGGCTCCCGGGACTTTAACATCTGCGTGAGGGACATGATCCCAGCGGACATCCCTGAGCACTTCCGGGGCACAGTCAGCATCTGGGCCACGGTGACCACCCCGGATGGGAGCCAGCAGGTGGCCTTTGACGATTCCACCCCCGTCCAGAAGCAGCTGGTGGACATCCGGTACTCCAAGGTCACCAGGAAGCAGTTCAAGCCGGGTCTGTCCTACGTGGGGATGGTAAGCGCTGGGGCCAGCGGGGGCCGTCTGTGGTCAGGGGCCCTGCCCTGCCTTCACCCCAGCTCCTGCCTGAGAGCCACTGAGAAACCAATTGCAGCTGGGGTAGCAAAGCCAGCAGGGCCCGATGTCACCTGGCCTATCCCTGACCCCTCTCTTTACCCACCACCCATACCTCTCTGCCCTCTTGCCTTCCTGAGCCACCCACAGGATCGTGGTGGTCTGTCCTCACACTGTGTCCCCCTCTTGCTCCACTTCGGGACCTCCCTTCTCTCTTTGTGCCAGGATCTCTGCCACCATGTCCCACGCATGGAGACACAGATCCTGTGCCCCTTGATTGCAGGGTCCCGGCTGGAAGAGGAGCTAAAGCCCCACATGCGTGGTCAGAACATGCATGCAGAAGGGGCTTGGGGTGTCCATTCAGGAAAAGGGGGACATTTCATGGACAGCTGAGAAATGACTCACCATCTGGGTTAAGGAACAGAGCTGTTAATGGGAAGCACACAGGCCAAAGTCCCTGCCATCCAGCACCAAGTCCCTGCCCAGTTGAAGGGCTGCTCCAGGGCCGCTCAGGGCCCCCTGTTTCTTTCACAACATCCATGTCTTCTGAACCCCTCATTCTCGTCACATGTTCTACCCTCCTCAGTGAGTGAAGTCAGGGAGTCACGAGGAACGGTCCTAGCAGTGCCCACCCTGTTGGTTCTCTGACGTGGCATGAGGCTAACGGCGGGCACGTGCTGATTTGCATCTTGTACCTGCTTTGCCAAGTCCAAGTCATGAGGTTTTTTTCCTGTTTGCTTCTAAGCGTTTTGTAGTTTTAGCTCTTACATTTAGGTCTGTGATCCATTTTGAGTTACCTTTTATATAGGACTAGAGGCTCGGTGCACAAAATTTGTGCATGGGCGGGGGCGGTCCCTCAGCCCAGCCTGCACCCTCTCCAATCCGGGACCCCTCGGGGGCAGTTGGACATCCCTCTCGCAATCCGGGACTGCTGGCTGTAACCACTCACCGGCCTGCTTGCCTGATCGCCCCTAACCTCTCTGCCTGCTGGCCTGATCCCCCTAACTGCTCTCCCCTGCCGGCCTGGTCACCCCTAACCGCCTCTGCCTCGGCCCCCGCCACTGTGGCTTTGTCCAGATGGATGTCCGGAAGATGTCCAGTCTAATTAGCATATTACCCTTTTATTAGTATAGATGGGAGGGAGGAGTCCCACTTTATTCTTTTGCACGTGGAGATCCAGTGGTCCCAGCACCATTTGTTGAAGAATCTATACTTCTCCTCACTGAGTGGTCTTGGCACCCCTGTCGAAGATCCTTTGGTCGTAGTAGATAGGTGGGTTTATTTCTAGACTCTCAGTTCTATGCCCCTTGGTCTCCATGTCTATCCTTATGCCAGTACCACTCTCTTGATTAGCATAGCTTTGAAGTGACTTTTGAACGGCGGTGTGTGAGTCCTCCTGTGTTCTTTATCAGGATTGCTTTGGCTACTTGGAACCTCCTGCAACTCCTTGTGAATTTTAACATCAGCTTGTCTATTTCTGCAGAGAAGCTGGCTGGGGTTCCCGTGGGAATCAGGCCAAGTCTAGATCGTTGGGGGGAGTGTTGCCGCCCTAACACCCGAACCACGTTGACTCTTTGGTGACCCCTTCCAGGTGGAGCTGTCCTACCCAGATGGCAGCCCGGCCGAGGGGGTGACGGTCCAGATCAGGGCAGAGCTGACCCCAAAGGACAACATCTACACCACGGAATCTGTATCCCGCGGAGGGCTTGTGGGGTTTGAAATCCCCTCCATCCCCACATCCGCCCAGCATGTGTGGCTGGAGGTGGGTGAGTCGTTCAGCTAGCAGGCATGGACTCAGTGGGCCGGGGGGTGCCCCCTCCCTCCCCCGAGGAGTTCAGTCTGATGGGGAACCCAGCGTGGGAACAGATAACTCGGCTGTCCCAGGGCAAGGCGGGAGGCGGAACCATATAGGCAGAAGTCCAGAGGACCGTCATAGTGCAACTGGGTCCTGCAAGTACCCAGCCGGGCTGAGCCATTTCAGAAGATATGGAGGAGGGAGCCAAGGGGGTAACCCCCACCTCCCAGGGATGCTGGGGGCTTACCCAGAAGGTAGTGTCAGGGGACAGAGTGATTTGAATTTTAACCCCCAGCAACTGCTCCAGTGCCCGTAGTGGGAGGTGGCGGGGGCACCCCAGGTGGGCATGTGAGAGATGGTGATGAGAGGGCACCAAGCCTGGAGCTGTTGAGGTAGAATCAGTAGGACTTGGTGTCCGATGGTTAGAGGAGGGAAGAGCAGGGGTGATGGAAGAGGGGGGCCCAGCTCTCTGACCACCCCTGGACACTGGGATGGTGAGGACAGGGGGTGGCTGAGAAGAACTATGTAGGTGGGAGCTGAAGACGCTTGTGGTCTCTTGTGTCCCCTGAGGCCAACACATCCTTAAAGATTTTAAACCACCAAAGACATAAGCTTGGGGGTCCCCAGGTCACTCACACTTTTTACCAACTGGCTGTTCCTGCTGCCCCACTATCTTACAACTACAAGCTTTGTTTGTTTGTTAATCCTCACCTGAGGATGTTTTTTCCCATTGATTTTTAGACAGAGTTTAAGGGAGGAAAGGTGAGCGGGGAGAGAGAGGGAGAGGGAGAGAGAGAAACATCAATGTGAGAGAGACACATCAATTGGTTGCCTCCCGCACGCACCCTGACCAGGGGCTAGGGATCGAATCTGCAACCCAGGTACATGCCCCTGACCGGGAATTGAACTCATGACACTTTGATGCACTGGCCAACGCTCTAACAACTGAGAAACACCGGCCAGAGCCGTTTGTATTTTTAATGATTGAAAGACATTCCTTTATTTCCATTAGTCCTTTAGCAAGTAAGTAGCTGTAAAGCCCCCAAATGACTTAAATATCACAATTAGCCAAATAATTTTACCTCATAGCTACTAGTATATATTTAAAAATTAGCTTTTTCACCATGGCCAGTGTGCTCAGAGGTTAAAGCATGGGCCCGCACACTGAAGGGTCACTGGTTCGATTTCTGATCAGGGGCATGTACCTTGGTTGCAGGTTTGATCCCCAGCCGGGGTCAAGGCATGTACAGGAGGCAACCAATAGAGTGTCTCTCTCACATTGATGTTTTTTCTCTCTCTCTCTCCCTCCCTCTCCCCCTCTCTCCCTCTCTACCTCCCACTTTCTCTAAAAATCAATGGAAAAACTATCCTCAGCTTAGGACTAATAAAAAATAAATTAGCTTTTTCCAAAACTGTTACTTTACTGGAAAGATATTCTATTCTATTACCAAATACTGCTTAGGAAAAAGTCTTTAATTCTTTTTTTTTTTTTTTAAAGCAGAACCAATTTTAAACACTATCTAATTATTTTTATTGAGATATAATTGACATATAACATTATATTAGTTTCTGATGTATAACAGTGACTCAG